>NC_137901.1:93151861-93658086 GCF_963455335.1 Martes martes
TCTCTCTCTGCCTATCTCTCTGCCAACTGTGATCTCTCTCTCTCTCTCTCTCTGTCAAATGAATAAAATCTTTAAAAAAAAAAAAAACCCAAACCCTCTGATAAATGAAAGCTTTTACCATGGCTCAAATGCGCTATCATGGGCTGGTCTCTTCCAACCGCTCCGCCTTCCTCTCGCGCACTGTCGCTCACTGCTGCTCAGCCGCACTGAACTCCTTCGCATCCCTCTGATCCCAAAGGCCTCTTCTGCCTCCAGACCTATGCAATGGCTGCTTTTTTTTTTTTTTAAGATTTTATTTACTTATTTGACAGAGAGAGATATAGCGAGAGAGGGAACACAAGCAGGGGGACTGGGAGAGGGAGAAGCACACTCCGTGCCGTGCAGGGAGCCCAATGTGGGGGATCATGACCTGAGCCGAAGGCAGACGCTTAACGAATGAGCCCCCCAGGTGCCCCAATGGCTGCTCCTTCTTTTCGGCATGTTCTTCCCAGCTTTCAGCATGGCTCATTCAAGTGTAAACATCATTTCAAGGGCACCATAACAATATCCTATTTCCTTTCTAGCACTTATCAAACAGGCAATCCCCTTACTTCTGTGTCCCCCACTAGAATGCAGACCTGAGGGCAGGGAGAGGTCTGTATTTCTCACTGACGTCCCCCAGCGCATGCAGGGAGCGAGGCCTCAGTACCCGGAGAACACTGTGCACTCACAACTGCGCTTCTAACGCGCTTCCTTTCTGTATCATGAATCGTGATAAAAAACTCTGCATTTTAATACAAACGCTTTCTGTTCAAATACTGAGTGACGGAACAAATCGTTCTCCATTTCCTTCTGCGTTAAAACCCCTGCACCCGCAAGGCTGCTTCAGGACCCTTTCACTCGGTTCCTTTCGGTCCACAGAACAGCGGTCATTCTAAACTAATGGGTGAACACAAAAATCTACCTTCGCAGACAGTGTTTTCTAAGGTGCACATACCCAGACCGAATCATCCCTGTGACCGGTACCTAGACCTCTGTCACGGGAAGTATTTCCTAGGGTGAGCCGAGACACTGGGAGGTGAAGACCGTTGCACGAACGGATATAAAGAAGAAAGGCCCCGCCTTACCTGGCCCCACAACACTCCACTAATGAGACATTTAATAATCACACACCATAGTTCTACAGGGAGAAGAGAAGAGTGAGTCACCTGCCATCTTAATACGCGGGGGGGGGGGGGAAATCGTTAGGACCTAATGGTTAAAAACTGGTGAAAAATTCCAGGTAACCCCTGACCAGGGCCATACAACACTGAGTGGCCAGAGATCTCCGAGAGGCTGGGGGTCGCTCTCGCCGGGGGGAGAGGGCTCCAACCGAGCAGCGGCACCGGGTCCCCGTGGCAAGGCTATGATAACCAAAGGCTCACGTGCGGAGAAAAATGTATGAAACACGTGAAGACACTAGTTCTAAGGGAGGCAGCCCTGACTTCTGGGCATAGGAATCGAAAACAAAAAAGAATGGATAAGATGTTGCCGTACCATGAGGTTCTTCCACAGAAACGTCGTGAAAACATCAACCCAGCCCACGGGGTTAAACCCGGCAGACTCTTGGCGGGTCACTGAGAGCCTAGGGAAGAGGGACATCGAGGCACCGCGAGGCGCCCGGGAGCCGCCCGCGCGGACGAGGGAGAGAGGGTCCCGGTGCTCGGCTTTTGCTCTATACGCACAGATTCCCCTCCTACTCCCTTTGGGTTCAAGACAGAAATCTGACAAACGAGAGGGAGAAGAGAACACTAACAGAGGACTCGGCGGGTGCCCTGCGACAGGGCGGGAGGAGCCCTGAGGAGGAGGCAGGAGGCCCACCCCGCGGAGCGGGGGTGCAGGAGAGGAGGAAGGGAGCCGAGGAGGCTGGCAAGAGGACCCTTGTCCCGGAAAGCACGCGGACCTACACGCCGGCCACCGGCTCGTGCGGCCACCAGCTCCACGCACGAGGACACAGCCTGCCGTGCAGACCGGGACGGAGAGGACGTTAAAATGCAGGAAGCACTCAGGTCCCCAGCCCGAGCCAACCCTAAAGACGCAGGAACTTCAAACGGTTTTTACAAATAACATTTCCAAATAACTCTTCAAAACATCATAAACCAGCTCTCGTCAGAAAGCCGTGATCCAGCGGGCACTGAACGCCACGCACCCGGGTGCCTCTCACCTGCCAAGGTCCGACTCGGAGCTTCTTCTATGACCCACGGCTCTTCCGGCTCTGGCTTGAAGATCGCATCAGGTCTGATCATTTGATAACCTGTTAATTGGAAACACGGGCAACTTGGACCGACTCCTCGGGCGGACAGAGCCTTCCACATGGAGGAGATTTACTATGGAGGGTATAAGACAAAGCGAGCGGGCCAAAATCTGTCAGGTGGGTATAGAAATCAGAATCTTTGACACCTGAAACTTAACCCCCAAGTCAGTAAACCTGAGCGCCCCCCCCGTTACTGGATACACATGGTCTACACACGAACTCGCTTACCCAAGAAAACCAGATTGCTGTAGTTCTCCAACATCACGTCTCTGTACAAGCTCTTCTGAGTAGGATTAAGGAGCTGCCACTCCTCCGAGGTGAAGTCCACAGCCACATCCTCAAACGAGATCTGGAAAAGCGTCATCACGGTTAGAGCCGCAGCGGGGCTCCTGGTGGGACACAGGCCTTCTTCTCTGGCCAGGGAGGCATCCTCGCCCATCTCGAACTCCTCCTGTCCGAGTTGGCGTCCCGCTCCCATCCAGAACGGGCGCTGCCCTTACTGACTCACTCCCTCTGGGGAGCTCTGTCTTGCTCTCTCTGGGGGCGGGGGTGGGTCCAGCTGCCTGTGGCGAGGCACCGAGGCTACCAACTCCCACGTTACTGAGCCTGGAAGGGGCTCACGGCCCTGCGGCACCCTGTAAGGGAACCAGACGTAAGCTCGGCTGGCAGACTTCTAACCCAGAGAAGCTGTGGGAGAAATTGTGCTGTTAGACACTGAGGTTTGGGTGACTTGTTACACAGCAATTGGTAACGCATATGATATCCTAACCTTGCGTTATACTTTGAGAGAAACAATAATGTCATCGAGCCATTTTTCATTTTGATTCACTCATCTACCCACCCACCTATCCATTAAGAAACTGGATGGGGGGGGCGCCTGGGTGGCTCAGTGGATTAAGCCGCTGCCTTCGGCTCAGGTCATGATCTCAGGGTCCCAGGATCGAGCCCCGCATCGGGCTCTCTGCTCAGCAGGGAGCCTGCTTCTCCCTCTCTCTCTGCCTACTTGTGATCTCTCTCTCTCTGTCAAATAAATAAATAAAATCTTTAAAAAAAAAAAAAAAAAGAAACTGGATAGGGGACGCCTGGGTGGCTCAGGTGGTTAAGCATCTGCCTCTGGCTCAGGTCGTGATCCCGCATCAAGGCTCCTTGCTCAGCAGGGAGCCTGCTTCTCCCTCTGCCTGCCGCTCCCCTTGCCTGTGTTCTCACTTTCTCTGGGACGCCTGGGTGGCTCAGTGAGTTGAGTGTCTACCTTTGGCTCGGGTCATGGTCCCAGCGTTGTGGGATCAAGTGCCGCATTGGGCTCCTTGCTCAGTGGGGAGCCTGCTTCTCTCTCTGCCTGCCCCTCCCCCTACGGTGCTTCCTCTCTCTGAAAAATAAATAAATAAAAATCTTAAAAAAAAAAAAAAAGAAATTGGAATACGTTGTGTTTAAATAAGCACAGTGCTCCCCAAAGAAGGTGCCACTGGTACGTGGGGACAATTCTTAGCCGAGTCCCACGCAGTGTCAGACCTCCAGCGCACCTGGTGCCCACCTGCTAAGTGACAGTCCTATTTTATGGCTACTGCCAACACCAATGTTGACAACATCCCCATCTCCAACACGCTCCTCCCTCCGCGTCCGCACCCACGTGCTAACAACTAGCTGGTCCTCCCCGTATCTTCTGGAACACATACAGGGAGCAGCTGGAGCTCCCCGAACCGCAAACAGTGCAAAATATGGAGACGAGTAGAATAAAAAGCATGCTTTTAAAACTTTCCAGTCTTTTCAGGCCGGGAAAGAAGATGTTACAGAGGCCATAAAACAAGTATGCAGAGGGTTTTGGGACAAAGGGCAAAGGAGCTACAAGGTGAAAATAGTGTGGACAAAGAACGCTGTGGGACTCCCCCTACCTGACCTCATGACCTCCTATAAAGCCACAACAGTCAGGACAACCTAGTGTTAGGCAAGGGATAAGTACACAGACAAGTGAACAGAACAGACAGCTTACAATTACACCCCCCAAGTACGCTCAACTAATTGTGACAAAAGGGTTCCATGAAGAAAAGAGTGTTTTTGAAAAATGATGCTAGAACAATGGCATACCCATAACGAAAAGAATAAACCTCAACACAGACCTCACACCTTATATAAAAATTAATTCAAAATGGGGGCGCCTGGGTGGCTCAGTGGGTTAAAGCCGCTGCCTTCGGCTCAGGTCATGATCCCAGCGTCCTGGGATCGACCCCTATATCGGGCTCTCTGCTCAACGGGGAGCCTGCTCCCTCCTCTCTCTCTGCCTGCCTCTCTGCCTACTTGTGATCTGTCTGTCAAATAAATAAATAAAATCTTAAAAAAAAAATTAATTCAAAATGGATCACAGGCCTAAAGGGAAAACATAAAAGTATAAAGCTCTAGGAAAAAACCTGCATGATCCCGGATTTGCCAGTAAATTTTTATGTACAATACTGAACACATGGTCAACTTAAAAAAAAAAATCAGGGGCGCCTGGGTGGCTCAGTGGGTTAAAGCCTCTGCCTTCGGCTCAGGTCATGATCTCAGGGTCCTGGGATCGAGTCCCGAGTCAGGCTCTCTGCTCAGCAGGGAGCCTGCTTCCCTCTTTCTCTGCCTGCCTCTCTGCCTACTTGTAATCTCTGTCTGTCAAATAAATAAAATCTTTAAAAAAAAAATCAATGAAATGGGCTTTTTCAAAATCATTTTTGTATGTGAAAGACACTTTAAGAAAAAAAAGGCACAGACTACAAGAAAATATTTGAAAATCACTGATCTGACAGAACACCCGTATCCAGAATAAAGAATTCTTGACACTCAACAACAAAAAAATACAATTAAAAAATGGACATTTCTAGGGCACGTGGGTGGCTCAGTGGGTTGGGCAACTGCCTTCGGCTCAGGTCACGGTCCTGGAGTCCCAGGACTGAGTCCCGCATCGGACCTCCTGCTCGGACCTCCTGCTCGGCAGAGGGTCCGCTTCTCCCTCTGACCTTCCCCTCTCATGCTCACTCACTCTCACTCTCTCTCTCAAATAAATACATAAAATCTTTTTAAAAAGTGGGCATTTCTTGGAGGGAAATATAAGCAAAAATAAACTATTGGGACGTCATAAAAATAAAAAGCTTCTGCAAAGCGAAGGAGACAATCACCCAAACTAAAAGACAATCTAGGGAACGGGAGATGTTTGCAAGTGACAGAGCTGACAAAGGCTCAGTGTCTCAAATCTACAAAGAGTTGACACACCACCCAGAAAACACATAATCTAATTTAAAAGTGAGCAGAAGACGTGAACAGACATTTCTCCAAAGACAACATCCAGACGGCCAACAGACTCAGGAGAGGATCTCAATCTCCCTCATCATCGGGGAAATTCAAATCAGAGCCGCAGTGAGACCCCACCTCACACCGGTCAGCGTGGCTAAAATGAACAAGTCAGGAACGACAGGTGTCGGCGAGGACGGGGAGAAAGGGGAGCCTCCTCCACTGCTGGTGGGAACGCAAGCTGGTGCGGCCACTCTGGAAAACAGCACGGAGGTTCCTCAGAAAGTTGAAAATAGAGCGACCCTACGACCCAGCAATCGCACTACTGGGTATTTACCCCAAAGATACGAATCAGTAATCCAAAGGGACGCATGAAGGTGAGACTCGGGGAATGTCTCTGGAGACCTGGACCTGTTCCAAGTCCTGACTGCGATGCTGATGACATGAATTGACACACGTCTGGAAACTCAGGAGGAGGCCGGGCTCATGGCTAAGTGCTGAGACTTTTCAGGCCCAACCACAGGCAAACCGAAGGCTTTACCTGACCGGGGGCCTCCCAGGGGAAGCTGCCCTCCCACACCGATGTGGCACCACGGGCTCCAGGAGACTAATATTCGGGTCCCCACTACTGAATGTGCTATTGGTGCTGACTTATCGCCCATGTACACCCTGGCCAGCCTTCGCCCCCAAGCCCAGACAGCAGCGGCCACAGCCAGGGCCATGACAGTGAATATACAGAAGACTGAACCTCCCTCGTGGCGTCAAGCTCGTGCCTGAGGCAAGCCCCAGACTGGCAGCTAAAGGAACCCTCCTGCAGGATGACATGAGTAAGTTCTGCTCCTCATAAGCTTGATTTTTTTTTTTAAGATTTATTAAAATAAGATTTTTTTAAAGATTTTATTTATTTATTTGACAGACAGAGATCACAAGCAGGCAGAGAGGCAGGCAGAGAGAGTGGGGGAAGCAGGCTCCCCGCTGAGCAGAGAGCCCGATGCGGAGTTCGATCCCAGGACCCTGGGATCATGACCTGAGCCGAAGGCAGAGGCTTTAACCCACTGAGCCACCCAGGCGCCCCAAATAAATAAAATCTAAAAAAAAAAAAAAAAAAAAAGAAAAGTGCTACATGTGCTGTGATGGGTGAGCTCAAGTTCTGAGGACCAGGAGTGGGATCGTGGAGGGGATGACCTCAAAGCTGAGACCTGAGTCTGCTTTTTGCAAGACCTGGAGGTACCCTGTGGTGTTTAAAATGAGAGGGTTTATTGGAATCATTGTGTTTTGTTTTTTTTTTTAAAGATTTCATTTATTTATTTACTTGACAGAGAGCAGGAGAGTACAAGCAGGGGGAGCAGTGTAGAAGGAGAGGGAGAAGCAGCCTCCCCGTTGAGCAGGGGGCCCAATGCAGGGCTTGATCCCAGGACCCTGAGATCATGACCTGAGCCGAAGGCAGAGGCTTAACCCACTGAGCCACCCAGGCGCCCTTAAAGATTTTTTTAAAGATTTTTTAAGATTTTAAGATTTCTTAAGAGCCCTCCAGGAACCCCGGCCAGCCAATTCTTAAACATGATGCATCTTTCTGGTTAAGTTATGTAATATTTGTTCTTCTTGCATCTAATCTTTCCAGACAAAGGGTCTAGATGAAAACAGATGAACTTTTAAATGTTTTGATTACTAAATGGGACACGCTGATACTAACGACAGAAAAACAAAAGCAAAATAAACCTTCCACCGGGGCGCCTGGGTGGCTCAGCGGGTTAAAGCCTCTGCTTCAGCTCAGGTCATGATCTCAGGGTCCAGGGATCGAGCCCCGAATCGGGCTCTCTGCTCAGCGGGGAGCCTGCTTCCTCCTCTCTCTGCCTGCCTCTCTGCCTACCTGTGATCTCTCTGTCAAATAAATAAAATCTTAAAAAAATAAAAAAATAAACCTAGCACCCAGGGAAGCACGGTGCTGGAGAAGGTCACAGGTGGCCTTTGCTTTCTGGACTTGCTCCTGAAAGCTCTCTCCTCCTATGGGAGAGAACAAAAACCGAAAGAAACTCTCAGGGCTGCCTTTCGGAGACTCTCGAGTAGACCGACTGCTGAACCAACAAAGACATGACAGGGAGACGGCGAGGACAGACCGCAATCCTGCGCTCTGTAGGCCAAACATGCCCAGGTGCTGCCCACGTCTAACGAAGTGTGGACTAATGACCTGCGGTCGTGCACAAAGTGATTTGGAAGGAAATGCCCCCAGCAGTCCCTCTAAAACCACATTACCCAGACCAGACTAAAAACCGGAGGGCAGAAGCCCCCACACTGGGGGCTGTGTTAACCTAATTTGGACTAAAGCAGGCCCTGCTGGGGGTCCTCTCTATAACTTCTGTTTCCAGGAGAACCATGTGTCCTCTGGGATCGCGCTGATGTGTGTGCCCCAACCATCGTGACACACTCTGTTAAGTCAAAAAGTAAAAAGACCTAAAGGTATGGGGCGCCTGGGTGGCTCAGTGGGTTAAGCCTCTGCCTTCGGCTCGGGTCGTGATCTCAGGGTCCTGGGATCGAGCCCCGCATCGGGCTCTCTGCTCAGCGGGGAGCCTGCTTCCCCTCTCTTTCTCTGCCTGCCTCTCTGCCTACTTGTGATCTCTGTTGAAGGAATAAATAAAATCTTAAAAAAAAAAGACCTAAAGGTAGATACCCCCATGCCCAGCTTTTACCAAAAGAAGCAAAAACACTTCTATCTAAAAGGTATCAAATTTCCAACTGAGTGAATATTTATAGGGTCATTTGAAGGTTACTTGTAATGATCAATTCTGCCAGGTGACTTGGGTTTCTTCCCTAGCGCTGGAACATAGGTAAGACGGGTGGTCCAGGCCCACTGCTTCAGTCCCGTATCGAGCTCTGAGTTCTGAATTTTACTTCAGATTCATGCCCTTCGTTCACAATGAGGAACTCTGTAAAGAACAGCACTGGGAAGTAAGCTCATCCACCGCAGGGTTTATGCCTCCCAGGGCCACTGTTCAGGACTTTGTCCACTTATCATCCACATGAACAATGCTCTAGACGTCTTCGGGGAAAGCCATCATCTGCGAACGTCGGCTTCTACCGAGTAGCTAGTCTGCCTTTCGTCCGAGGGAAGCACGTACCAGCACCACCCGTGCTTCCCTTCCCGTCTGCACTCCGGGACTGTCTGAAGACAGCCTGCGGCTCACCTCTGGCAACAAAGCACCTCGTTTCCTACAGATCCGTGCTTCCACTGAAGACTTCGTATGATTCCGTAACCCACCTTGTTCTCTGACACCTTCATCCCCGAGCTTATGTTTCTGATTATGGTTTAAATGTATTTAAGAGCTTTCCTACAAGCCTTGTCACGCCTATGGAAGAAGACTGTTGGAGAACAAAGAACTCACCTGGGACTTGAACATTTTCTGCGGCTTGGAAAATCGGCTCCGTTCCGCGACTCCTCTCCGTCCCGCTGCTCTGGAGAGACCTCCGGTCAAATGTCTGTAAACTGGGAGGACACCCCTAGTCCCGAAGCCTCCTCCTTATTTCACATGAGTTCTCTTGCTCCTCAGTCGTGGCCTGGAGATGCAGTGGGAATTTTGTCTTAGATGATGTCATTAATCTGGGTTCTCTCTTACTGGGAAATCAAACAACTTGAATCAGGGCTGCAGGGTAAGAAGCAGATGCGAGAGGAGCTCCCGGCAAGCCTGCATCAGGCCAGGTCTGCACCAGCCTGCACTCTGCAGCCCCCGGCTCCCGCCCACGAATGCCAGATCCCATCCACTCGCCCCACCGGTGCAGCCAGACATGTGTAGAGAAGGATCCCCACACCAAGATGCTCTCCACAAACAGACCCCTGGCTCACTCATTGTGCAGCAGTATTTTCTGGGAGCAATGACATGAAGTTACTAGTACTGGTGCTATAGAGTAAAATGCAACTTTCTTTCCCTTTATTTTTTAATAAAGCTGTTTTTCTAAAAAAAAGACTTTATTTATCTATTTGAGAGAAAGTGAGTGAGAGAGCACAAGCAGGGGGAGCAGCAGGCAGAGAGAGAAGCGGACTCCCCACCCAGCAGGGAATCCAATGCAGGGCTCCATCCCAGGACCCTGGGATCATGACCTGAACCAAAGGCAGAGGCTTAACCCACTGAGCCACCCAGGCACCCCCAAAGCTATTTCTTTTTTAAGATTTTATTTGTTTATTTGGGGCACCTGGGTGGCTCAGTGGGTTAAGCCTCTGCCTTCGGCTCAGGTCATGATCCCAGGGTCCTGGGATCGAGCCCCACATCGGGCTCTCTGCTCAGCAGAGGGCCTGCTTCTCCCTCTCCCTTTGCCTTCTGCTCTGCCTGCTTGTGCTCTCTCTCAATCTCTCTGTCAAATAAACAAATAAAATCTTAAAAAAAAAAAAGTAAGAAAAAAAGGTAATTCTTTCTCAGGCAAGAAAGGGAGACTCCTGTGACTTCTATTCAAAAAAGTACTTCAGGGGGCGCCTGGGTGGCTCAGTGGGTTAGGCCTCTGCCTTCGGCTCAGGTCATGATCTCAGGGTCCTGGGATCAAGCCCCACATGGGGCTCTCTGCTCAGCAGGGAGCCTGCTTCCCCCTCCTTCTCCGCCTGCCTCTCTGCCTACTTGTGATCTCTCTTTCTCTATCAAATAAATAAACAAAATCTCTTAAAAAAAATACTTCAGAAAACCCGTAATTGTACATTCTTTCTCTGCCCCTTTGAAAAGTGTGTAAATCTTATCTAAAGCTAATAAGCCTTGTCTAGTTTACCACCCAGTACGTCTTTCCTAAGGACCTGGGAGCGATCTCTTTGATGTCATGCAGGAGGATCGGCCCCTATTTCCCAGTCTCACGAAGGACAGGACCCTATCCAAGTGCCTGACTTTGGCACCTGCCCGCTCCTCCCCTCACTGGGGTGTAAAACTACCTCTTATCACAAAGAAATGAGAAGGCGATTTTTCCTTTGGACAAAGGCAAAAGGCTAACACAATGGCCACCTCAAGTACTGGGAAAACGCAGTATGAACTCCGTGTAACAAATTTTCCTTTACCTCGAGAACGTGTGTGTAGCGGGTGTGCTGCCCGGGCTGCACAGAACAGTGAGAGTCTGTCTCTGCGATCTCTTCAGTGCGCTGCCTGCAAAGCTCAGTCTTGTTTCAGGTTTAATTTTTATGCAACAATAAAACTGTTTTTCTTTTTCTTCCACTTTTGTGAAGAGACTTTTGGGTTGGCTGATTTGGATTTTCATTATTTCCCCAAGAGGCCAAAGAACCGTATACAACTGCTATTCTGAGAACTTTTTAAGAGACTGCAAGCTATGTTACGATATCTTAGGCAGAATTATTGGAAAAAATAAAACCAAGGTTTCAGCTAAGCATAATAAACAAAAAATATGGGACGCCTGGGTGGCTCAGTCAGTTAAGCGGCTACCTTCGGCTCAGGTCATGATCCCAGTGTCCTGGGATCGAGTCCCTCGCTCCGCAGGGAGCCTGCTTCTCCCTCTGCCTCTGCCTGCCACTCTGCCTCCCGGTGCTCTCTTTCTCTCTTACTCTAATAAATAAAATAAAATCTTTAAAAATAATAATAATAATAAATAAATAAATAAATAAGACGACATCTTGACGCATACACATACTTACACCATGAATTCCTTCACTGCTCATGGACCAGGTCACTTACATTCAACAGAGAGGAGACGAGAGCCAGGCACTTCAGAGGCATCAAATCGCACCGAGATGTTATTTCCTTCCTAAGAACATACCTGAAAAGAAATGTCCAAACATCATGGCACCCAACTTGGGGACAAGAGGGACAAATTCCACCTCTCCTAGCAATCCTGCCAATGGAGATTCGTCCAGTACTGGTGGTCTGTACCTGGGGTCCAGGAATGGCCGCTGAGCACCGTGTCCACAGGCTGACAGGCTAGCGAGGAAGACTGAACGTGGTGGACAGGGCACTGGGCACCTTTCCAGAAAATAAGCTGAACAAAGAGAGCGTATAGCACCTGTAGAAGACGGACAGCAAGAGCTCTTTGTCCAGAGGCACTGTTTCATTCACGCACGGGGAGGGGGTCTCCAGTGTCCCAGCGGATATACAGAAAAGTCAGCCACAAATGAAAACTATGCCTGGAGGTTAGCCAACTGCCGGGTTCTGCCCCAGGGCAGCTGACCAGAGCACAGCCGGAACACCGGCCCCTTCGAGGCAGTTACGACCCACCCCAAGTTGGGCCAAGGGCTAGAAACAGATGAGACAAGGCCGCCCCCAACACCACATGCTCGAGAACCCTCCGCAGCTCAGTCAGCAAAGCCCCCGCCCCGTGCAGACCGTGAGCACGACGCGGAAGGCTGTGGGAAGACCGTGCCCATCGCGGCGCACTACACTCAGAGGGCTGGAGCCAGACACAGCTAGGATGCTTCAGGGACGGAGGAGGGCACGGGGACTGAGCCAGCAAGGGGGAGGACCGTACGGCCAACGGGGTCACCGAGAACACTTAAACAAGGAAATATTCCAGTAAAAGAAGCAGTCACAAATCAACAATGTGACGTGCGGGGTGAGAAGAAACAAAGAACAAAAGAGAATATGTCATTCAACAGAAGTCACTATGTGGAAGTGTTGCCTGAGCCAGTGTGCGACCAAAACTCACCGGGACCCCCCAAACCCACAAATACAACTCACACAGGTCCTGTCACCAAGGAGGGCCTCAATCACACACAAGCCCCCACAGAATGACTGGACCCCCTCCTCCCCCCCCAGCCCACGGACAAAACTTCAGCCCCCGGAGGCTCCTACTTACCCACACTGACCACCTGAGAATTCTCCAGCCCCTCCTTCATGGACCACAAAGAGCCCTCCCAAGTCTCCAGACCTCACAGCCACCGAGTGCCACAAGCCCCACTGTCACTCACCCCACTTGCCCCTCACCCCCCCAGGACCGACTGCTGACCTTACAGGCGGTCCCTCCAGGACCTTCACTTACACATACACATCCCCAGTGACTCCTCTAGCAAAACCCCCATCATCAACCCCCAAGTGACACAGGAATGCATCCATCAGTGAAATCCAAAGTCTCTCCACAGCCCCACCCCCAATCAGATATCCACAGGACCCTCCATTCCTGATCATTCCAGGCTCTTCCTCACTCAGCCCCAAGCACCAGCCAAGGTCAGCCCCTCATCACCGATTCCCACAAGCTTCTCAACACTGATGCCACGAAACCCATCACTGGACCCCCCACATTCCCACCCGATAATCTGGACAGTCTATTCTATTCGTCGACTAGAAGTGGAGTCAGTGAAATCCTAAACACGGTATCCCAAGTCCTCCTTCCTACAGTTGCCCGTCCACTCACCCTAAAAGTGTTCTCACAGAGGCCCTCAGCCTTGCTAGCCCCCATCACTACACTCAAGGGATTCCCAATGCCTAATCACACACGGCCCCAACCATTCACTTCCATGATACCCTATTTTCTAATCTACCCCATGCTCACCCACCATTCACTAACGCCCCTACAGTCCTCCTAATCATCACCCGAAAGAGCCACCAGCTCTGTATAAGCACCGATAGGCCGGTACCTTCAATTCCTACCCCACCGTCTGCTCACTCACAACCCCGAACAGGCCACCCAGCAGCGTGCACCCAGACCCCTTGTCAAGCCCACGGGTGCTGTCCTGACTGATCAGCCGGCACTCCAGTCCCGCTGGCCGTGATGAGGCACAGGACGAGAGTTTGGAGGACGGGTATCTGGCCTTGTCATAAGCCGACAAGGGGGCACGTGTTACGGGGTCCTCTGCAGCGCGCTCCTCCCTGGAACACACGGGGGCGGGGGGAGACTCCTCAACCTTCCTGCGCCCCAGAAGCCCCTGGCTCAGGTGAACTCCAACACTGGAACCAACATGCCTTCCGGGCAACGAAATCCTCGGTCCACCAATCCTGAGCCCTCTAAACACCCCCAAAGCAGGCCCCCCACAAAGGCCTTACCACTTGTCAACGCAAAGGCACCTCAAGCACCCTGTTTGTCCCGCAAAGCCGCCCTCAAGCCGCATCCCCGACGGCACACACCCTCTCCCCCAGTCCGGAGCGCAGCCTCTGGAGGCTCCCGCGCCCCCATCCCGGCCACCCCTCCAGTCCAGGCCTCCGTCCACAGCCCCTCCCAACAGTCACCCCAGAGGCCTCCCCCACCACTGCACCCGCTCCGCCGGCTTCACAACCACTCGCCCCAGCCCCAGCCCACACTGACTGATCCCCCCCCACCCCCCCAGTGTTTGGACCCTCCGGTGCCCCCTGCTCCACACCTCCCCCGGTGTCCTCATCACGGCGCCCGCAGACGGCCCCCGCAGCCGCCCCGTCCCGCCGCACCCCCAGCCCGCTGAACGCTGTCCGCAGACCGCGCCGCCCCCACGGCCCGCCCCGCCCAGCAGGGAACCGGCGCCTGCGCCGCGGGACCGTCCCCCCACCTACCGCCGGTCCTCCTCGCACCCGGCTCCAGAGCCAGTTGGCGCGTGCTCCGGGGTCACCGCGGGGCCCGCACGGACATCGAGGCCGAACCAGCCCCGCAGCCTCGCCGCCCCGCCCCCGCCCCCGCCGCACACACCCTTCGGCTCCGGCCCAGCGGCGAGACTCACGCGGCCGACGGCGGAAGAGCGCGCGCGGAACTACGTTTCCCAGAGTGCGGCTCGCCCCGAACTACATCTCCCAGAGGGCTCTGCGGCGGACGGCAGGTCGGCGGTTTCCGGTTGGCGGCTCCCCCGCGGGGCCTGGGGCTTCCTGCGTCGGGGCCCCCGGGCGTGCGCGCTGCGGAGCCCGAAGCGCGCGTGCGAGCGTAGGCGGGTCTCCGGGGGAAGCGCCGTGTCCGGCCCGGTCTCCCTGCTGCGTCGGAGTCGTGTGCAGGCGGTTTCGGTAGGCCGCGGGACGTCCGAGCGACAGCGCTGACCGCCGGGCTGGAGGTAGACGAAGGGAGGCGCTCGGGGAGAGCGTGTCACCGGGGAAGGAGGAGGAAGTCCTGAGTCCGAAAGCAGAAGTTGGGGGCCGGGGCGGGAAACGACGCGGTGAGCCGGTTTTAAAACAAAACACGCTCTTGCCGGCGGTTTTATCCGACGGGGAGGAACCCCTCCCGGGAGGTCGCCCCGACGCGCGCGCCTGCGGTGCACCTTCTCCTCCCGGCGCCGCTTCCGGGCCCGCCGCGCCCCGTCCCGCGTGTTGCTGGCCGCGGCCGCCGCGGGGACCGACCGACAACGCGCGCTCGTCCGGCTGCTGGTCGTGGTCGACGGCCCCGTCGTTGCAGGACCCGAGAACCGCGCGGGCCGGAGGACTCTCGGCAGGTGGCCGGCGGCTCCCCGAGACCCGCACGGCAAGGCCGCCTGTGCGGCGGGCCCCGGGGCTGCGGCTCCGGTTTCGACGGCTGAGAGACGCTGTCGCTTGGAAGACACGAGGCTCCGCAGCCCGCTTATCCTTGATATGGTCTTTGTGGCTCCGTCTTTGGGACGAGTCCACACCCGGACGCAGTTTGCTCCTGGTTTGACTTAAGTGACAGTGTCCGGGCGCCGGGGCGGCTCGTCGGTGAAGCGTCTCCTTTGGCTCCGGTCCTGATCTCGGAGTCCCCGGCTGCAGCCCCACGTGGGGCTCCCGGCTTCTCCCTCTGCCCCTCGCTCCGCTCGCACGCTCCCTCTCGCTCTCTCTCGCATAAATAAATAAAATAAGGTTGACACTCAAGGTGTAGTCACTTTCCACCCGACTTACTTTGGTACTAATTTTTTCTTTTCTTTTAAAAAGATTTTATTTATGTATTTGAGAGAGAATGAATGAGAGAGAGCATGAGAGAGGAGAAGGTCAGAGGGAGAAGCAGACTCCCCAGGGAGCTGGGAGCCCGATGTGGGACTCGATCCTGGAAGTCCGGGATCATGACCTGAGCCGAAGGCAGTCGCTCAACCAGCTGAGCCACCCAGGCGCCCCTTTGGTACTAATTTCTTGATGAATTAGTTGATTTCCTGAGTGAATTGGATCCGACTGCTGAGTGTGTTTTAAAAGACAAGGCTTTTTTCAAGTACGCAATTTTTTTTCACGTTTTTATTAAAATAACAGCTGGTTTACATACAGCGTAACATTAGTTTCAGGTGTAGAATCTAGTGACTGATCATTTACATCCAACACCCAGTGCTCATCCCAAGTGCCCCTCTCATTTAAGTAGGCGATTTAGTTAATACCCCCGTATCTAGTTAATCACACTTCACAGTGGGAGTGGGACCTGTTCTCTCCGTTTATTTTGGGTAAAGTTGGATCTTGGTCTAGAAGTCTCTGATGTGTAATGAAATCTTAATGGTATCTAAAGACTTCATTATGCTCATTAAGTTCATGGAGTGTGAATTTTTCAGTATGAATTCTCTGATGTTTAATATGGCTTGAGCAATAGCTAAAAGTCTTCCCACATTAGGTATAGTTAGAAGCTCTATACTTAGCCTAAATATCCTGGCATTCGATAAGGGGTGAATGACAGTTAAAGGCCTGTCAATATTCATTGCATTTAGAGGTTTTCTACCTTATGAACTGTCTCGTGTTGAATACTGTCTGTTCTGTATATATGGGAATCATCCTCATAGAGCTTGGTTGCAGCTTCAATTTTCTGACACTGTTAGAAATCACTAAAGGTTTTTTCAGATCTAAAATGTTCGTAAGTGGGGTGCCTGGGTGGCTCAGTCAGTTGAGTGTCTGCCTTCGGCTCAGGTCATGATTCCAGGGTCCTGGGATCGAGCCCCGCGTCAGGTTCTCTGCCCCGCAGGCAGCCTGCTTCCCCCTCTCCCTCTGCCTGTTGCTCTGCCTGCTTGTGCTGTCTCTGTCGAATAAATAAAATCTTTGAAAACATTTTTAAATGTTCATAAGTTTTTTCTCAAGTAAGAGTTCTCAGATAAAGACTAAGTTTTGTGTATTGACCAGCAAAAGGCATTTTTTGCTTGCTGCTGAAATGTCTTCTGATTTTCCTTATGCTCTGTGTACAGCTTTTACATTCCTAATTCTCTCTGAAACAGGGACATTTACACTCATAGCTTAGAAGTTGTTCCATTGTTTTGTTTGTTTGTTTGCTTGTTTAAAGATTTTATTTATTTGACAGACAGAGATCACAAGTAGGCAGAGAAGCAGGCAGAGGGAGAGAGAGGGGGAAGCAGGCTCCCCGCTGAGCAGAGAGCCCAATGCGGGGCTCGATCCCAGGACCCCAGATCATGACCTGAGCCGAAGGCAGAGGTTTTAACCCACTGAGTCACCCAGGCGCCCAAAGTTGTTCCATTGTTTTGTGTTGGGATGAGTAATGTTCATAAATATTCTAGACTCTGAGTGTAAAAAATGAAAGAACAAAAATACTCTTATTTGATTTACTACTTTGAAAGAAAGGTAAATTTTTTTTTAAAGATTTATTTATTTTTAGAACAAGCAAGAGAAGAGATAACAGGGGGAAGAAACAGAGGGAGAGGAAATCCCAGGTCGATTCTGCACTCAGCATGGAGCCCAAAATGGGGCTTGACTCCATGACTCTGAGATCATGAGCTTGAGATCATAACCTGAGCTGAAACCAAGAGTTGCACGCTCCACTGCACCAACCAGGCACTCCTGGAAGGAAGGAAATTTCTTTTTTTTTTTTTTTTAATTTTAAAAAGATTTTATTTATTTATTTGACAGAGATCACAAGTAGGCAGAGAGGCAGGCAGAGAGTGAGGAAGGGAAGCAGGCTCACCGTTGAGCAGAGAGCCCTACGCGGGGCTTGATTCCAGGACCCTGGGATCATGACCTGAGCCGAAGGTGGAGGCCTTAACCCACTGAGCCACCCAGGCACTCCTGGAAGGAAATTTCTATACTAAAAGTACGATCATTAAACTTTCAGTGATGTCAATGAAATGTGACTGGCATAGACAGCTCTCAGTTATGGATTTGTAATCCAAAAATTGGACAATAACCCTGAAAATAAGAAGATTTTTGTCTAGGAAAGTGAGAAAGGATGTTAGAGAAAGAGTTAGGTAAATCAGTGATTCTCGCATTTCGGCAAGCATCATGTTTACCTAGCAAATTATTAAAAGTACAAATGTCTACGTCTTGTTCTCTGGAGAAAGAACACATGTCTTAAACACCTAGTTAAGTGATTTCATTGAATCCTAGACTTCAAAAACTACTGAAAGGGAAATAATATAGGAAAACATGGTGAAGTTCAGGATTGGAGAAGACAGCTTGGAATCATAGTCTTCACTGTATATCTGGGATCACGTAAGAAGTGGTGAACTCTCTTCCACCAGTCTGTAATCCCTCCATCCTCCAAAACATTCTGTAGCTGTTTTAACACTTATTGTTTTTAAAGATTTTATTTAGGGACACCTGGGTGGCTCAATGGGTTAACCCTCTGCCTTCGGCTCAGGTCATGATCTCAGGGTCCTGGGATGGAGCCCCGCATCAGGCTCTCTGCTCAGCCAGGAGCCTGCTTTTCCCGCTCTCTCTCTGCCTGCTTTTGATCTTTCTCTCTCTCTCACTCTCTCTGTCAAATAAATAAATAAAAAGATTTTATTTAATTAAATTATTTTAGAGAGAGAACACAGCGGGGAGGGGCAGAGGGAGAGAGAGGCTCAAGCAGATTCCCCGCTGAGTGTGGAGCCTGATGCAGGGCTCTGAGACATGACCTGAGTCAAAACCAATAGTTGGCTGCTTAGCCAACTGAGCCACCAGGCGCCCCAACATTTATCCTTTTTAAAGATTTATTTATTTATTTTAGAGTGCACGCAGATGGGGGGAGGGCAGAGAGAGAACCCCAAGAAGACTCCCCACTGCGCACAAAGCCTGAAACGGGGCTCAGTCTCACGACCCTGAAACCACAACCTGAACCAAAATCAAGAGTCACGCTCAACTGAGCCACCCAGACGCCCCCATTTATTTTTTTTTTAATATTGATTTGTATCACTGCTGCTAACCCAAAACCTCCAGGGGTTCCCTGCAACCATACACACTTCATAGTGACAAGAATAACAACAAATGTAAGAATAGATTACAGTTACTGACTACTTTTATTTAAACCAGTGCCACAAAGGTAACTGAACTGAATTCAACCTAAATGGTCTAAATGGTCTTTCTTATAAAAGAAAAATACAGCACAGGCCTATTTGTAGAGTCTATGTGAAATTTCAAGTTCAACTTTTCAGAAGGAAATATAAAGAGAAAATTTTTTCTAGCTACAAAAAGATTTAGGTCACTCTAAGTCTACATGCCTGGTTGAACTCTGGAAGTCATTATTGGTTTAAATACTACTTTTCATCATATCATGTAAGGATATATAATTGGTATATATTAAGTATAAAGTGATGCTACCCAGGGTATGCCCCCCCCTTTTTTTTAGGAATTTGTTCAGTTATTTGAGAGAGAGAGCGTGAGAGAGAGCACAAGCAGGATGAAAAGCAGAGGGAGAAGCAGACTCCCCGCAGAGTGGGGAGCCCCACATGGGACTCGATCCTGAAACTCCAGGATCATGACCTGAGCTGAAGGCAGACACCCCGGGTATGTCTTACAACGGTTTTGCTTAGTTCTGCTTAAATGCTGGTTTTATAACAATATGCTGATTTTTCCGCAAAATCTTTATCCTGGTGGTTTTACTGCCTTCGGTGTTGTAGCGGGCGCTCTGGCATCCAGGCTCCTTCAGGACAGAGGCACATGTTTCTCCAGACACCGGCTGCGGTGCTTTGAAGGGGCCATAAATGAGTCCCTCTCAGGAAATTGCCCTCACCTGAAAGGAGAGGCCTCACCCAAGGTCAGCCTCCTTGGCTCACACCCTAAAACTGGTCAGCATAAAGGTGCAAAGTCCCCACTCCTTTACCCCAATTTGGTCATCTCTGAAAGGCCAGTTTCAGAGATTTTGTGAGATCAGCTGAGGTCTCTGCTGTGAAAGCATCACTGTTCAACTTTTCCTTCCATCCGGTCCTGCTTCCCTCATTCCCTCCCAGGGCTCGATCCCGAAAGCAGTCCCTAATACACCAGCTGCTTGTAAGTCTGTATCCTGCAAAACCCAACCGACTGCCTGTGCATACTTACCATTCCATCTAGCTTCTAAGTCTGTGAGAGAAGTAAATTTCTCCTCCTTTGCCATGTCCCTTGCATTAAAGTTCTATGTTTATATAGTAGATACTCTATATAAGAACACAGAAATAAGGGGCACCTGGGTGGCTCAGTGGGTTAAGCCTCTGCCTTCGCCTCAGGTCATGGTCTCAGGGTCCTGGGATTGAGCCCTGAGTCAGGAATCTCTGCTCAGCAGGGAGCCTGCTTCCCCCCCCGCCCCGCCTGCCTCTCTGCCGACTTGTGATCTCTGTCAAATAGATAAATAAAATCTTAAAAAAAAAAAGAACACAGAAATAAGAAAGAAGATCAGGGAAGCTAAGAAAAGAAACTATTCTGAAAAAGACAATTCTAAGAACGAAGAAATAATTTTTCTAGACATATCCCATATAAATTAACCAACAAATCCAATACCTAATGAGAGCCTGTTTCCAAACATGGGAACAAAAATAAATACGAGCATTTAAAAAAAATTTCTTCGAAGTTTCATGCTTGATTTTTTTTTGAAGATTTTATTTATGTACTTGACAGAGATCACAAGCAGGCAGAGAGGCAGGCAGAGAGAGAGAGGGGGGAAGCAGGCTCCCTGCTGAGCAGAGAGCCTGATGTGGGGCTTGATCCCAGGACCCTGGGACCATGACCTGAGTCGAAGGCAGAGTCCAATGTGAAGGCACTCCAATGTGAGCACTTTTAAGTAGAAAAAAAAAGGCGAGCAGGAAATAAGAAATGATGTATGACATAAAGTCCATAGGGATAATTTATGTGGCCCAAATTACAAATCATACCACAGTTCATAAACAAGAGATCAGAGTTCATTAGAACAGACAAAAATTCATTTTTGGAGATTTTGAGACATCACCTGAGCATTGAAAATGTTACACTGCTGCCTCATGCTCTGACTTTCCAATTAACAGGAATAATCCATTACCAGTGGAGTCAGTAATGCTAGAACTAGACCTGAAAAATTTTATTTTGGCCTTCTCTACATCCATTCCCTTTCTTTTGATAGTTCATCTCTACTTTTTAAGGAAACAACCCTTCTCCTGTGTTCAGTCTGTGTGGTCAGTGAAGCTTAGGACAATGAACTGTTGGTTTTATGTAGCGGACCAAAACCTGGACAATCAGTCATTGTGAGTCTGGTTCAGGGATGGGCATCTGACCTTTTGAGAGTCAATCCCTGCATATTTGCCAGAACCGTTTCGAAAGTATGTGTAGTTCCCTCTGCTACTTCCTGAGGAAAGCTTGACTGAAAGTGAGCCAACTGGGAAGAAGAGAAAGGGAGACAGTAGTCTGTAGGCGACTGAAGCCCTGCATCCAGCCGTTCCTGAAGCTTGACCTCTCCCTAACAAAGGGCATTTCCTCTGTTAGTTTAAGCTACTTTGAGCAATATTTCCAGCATCTGCATTCAAGATTTTTAATACAGACTTAATAAATTAATTACATATGGTGTTTCCAGCATCGATTTCATGCCAATACTGAAAAAAAAATCTTAAGGTAGATCACTGAAAACAAGAAACAAAAGGGCAAATCACATGTATGTATTTATCAACTGTTGCAACTTGACTTTCTTTAATGCATTTGGATCTCCCAGAACTGTTTTTTTTTTTTTTTTTTTATGAACAGAATGGCTTTGTTTGTTTGTTTTAAGTAAACTCTACAGCGAATTAAGTAAGTTAAGTAAGTTAAGTAAACTCTACAGTGGAATGCTCTACCAACAGGCTGCCTGGCGCACGTCAGAATGTTATCTTTGTGTTGGTTTGTATCATATCTTACATACGGAAATGTCCCCACTGGTCTCCACTTTCTGTATACTGTCATCAGGCATTCTTACGGTGTCTGTTTCTCTCATGGACGTTTCCAGGATATCCTTCCATTCTTTTATACCCGTTTCCAACCCTAGACCCTAAAATAGTTCTTCCGTCTTCCATAAAAATAGTTCTGGATCATTTTAGGCCAGTAGAAGCTTTTCACCATAATACATTCACGCATAATTATGAATAGAGAGACATGGGTTAGCAGGAGACTAAAGTCCCTAAGATGGAAAGGTCTGGGAAGACTATAGGATTAGGAACAATGCATTTAAATTTATTTAAATGACATAAGATGGCAATCCCAATGGGAGGATAGCCTAAGAAAGGTCTTAAGAGGTAAATTTGCTTTAATCAGAGTAGTAGACATAGAATATATTTTTTGCAATTTGCTAAAAATATAATCTGCTTGGGAGTTATGTGAAACTAACTGACCGAGTATCTCTAGATTCAGCTAGAAAGGGAAGATTAAATTAAAGGTAAGTAGAATAAAGGAAAGAGTTTGGGATTTGGATTTCTATCTATCTAGACCTTTTTTTCTTAAGATTTTATTTATTTATTTGACAGAGAGAGATCACAAGTAGGCAGAGAGGCAGGCAGAGAGAGAGAGGGGGAAGCAGGCTCCCCGCTGAGCAGAGAGCCCGATGCGGGGCTCGGTCCTAGGACCCTGAGACCATGACCTGAGCCGAAGGCAGCCGCTTAACCCACTGAGCCACCCAGGCACGCCTATCTAGACATTTTTGATATGTTGCATTTTCCTTTTAATTCAAGGTATTTTCTTTTTTTAAAAAAATATTTTATTTATTTACTTGACAGAGATCACAAGCAGGCAGGGAGGTAGGCAGAGAAGGTGGGGGGGGGAAGCAGGCTCCCTGCTGTGCAGAGAGCCCCACGTGGGGCTCGATCCCAGGACCCTGAGCCGAAGGCAGAGGCTTTAACCCACCGAGCCACCCAGGTGCCCCTAATTCAACGTATTTTCTAATTTTCTCTGATTTTTTTGAGTTAGGGGACTTAATCTGGGGACTTCCTACTTTTTTCCTGGGGCTGACTTCTTTCCTTTTTTTCCCCCTTTCTATTTAATTCCACTGTTGTCAGAAAACATACTTCGTATGATTTCAATCCTTGTAAATCCATTGAGACTAATTTTGTGGTCCAAATAGGACGTATCCTGGAGAATGTGCCATGTACACATAAAAATTATGCATACTTAACAGTCTTTAGATAGTATTGCTAAATAAAAATTAAGCCAAGAAAATTTTTAAAAAGATTTTATTTATTTATTTGACAGAGATCACAAGTAGGCAGAGAGGCAGGCAGAGGGAGAGAGGCAGGCAGAGGGAAAGGGGGAAGCAGGCTCCCTGCCAATCAGAGAGCCTGATGTGGGGCTCGATCTCAGGACCCTGGGATCATGACCCGAGGCGAAGGCAGAGGCTTTCATCCACTGAGCCACCTAGGTGCCCCAAGCCAAGTAAATTTTAAAGATCTAATTGACTTTATTATTTGATTCATGAATCCAGCACCATCCCATCTAGCAGGTAGAGGGGAGCTCCAAAGGGCTACTGAAAGCGAAAGGTTTTAAAAACCAGAAGAAGCCATAAATAGAAAAAAGGATTATTTTAGGTGAGGTCACCTCCTTTTCCTTTGAGGGATGAGAAGGGCCCTGTGACAGATGATCTTATTGGTGCTGACCCGTTAAGATTACGTTTCTGGGGGGGCGCCTGGGTGGCTCAGTGGGTTAAAGCCTCTGCCTTCCGCTCAGGTCATGATCCCAGGGTTCTGGGATCAAGCCCCGCATTGGGCTCTCTGCTTAGTGGGGAGCCTGCTTCCTCCTCCCTCTCTCTCTCTCTCTCTCTCTGCCTGCCTCTCTGCCTACTTGGGATCTCTGTCAAATAAATAAAATCTTAAAAAAAAAAAAAGATTACGTTTCTGGGAAGCTGAAACTGCTAGTGTTAGGTTACACATTCTGTCTGGGGTTACAGACTTGGGGCCTTCACCTGCGTGTCCCACTTTGGGCCTATGGTTTTATCAGTGTTCTCTAGATGTCAGGTACTCTGTGTCTTTTCATTTCTGAGTAATTTCCTCTAGTTGTTTGCTTTTATCTTGAATATATCCTTTGCCTTCTTTTGGCTTATTTTGTTGGCTTTTCAGTACATTTCTGCTACGTTAATTTGCTCCTTTTTTGTGTTTATTTTTATAATTACTCAAGATTGTGAGATTTTCTGTTATCACTGCTGTTTCTCCCATAAATGCTTATAGAGTGTTGTCTACACTTTTGTCTTTATTTCCCTATCTCATTAAAATAATTGCTCATTAAAATAAAAAGCTGTTGGGAGGGTCGTCTGGGGGGCTCAGGTCATGATCCCAACGTCCTGGGATCGAGTCCTGCCTCGGGTGCCCTGCTCAGAGGGGAGTCTGCCTCTCCTTCTACCTGCCGCTCCCTCTGCTTGTGCTCACTCTCTCTGACAAATAAATAAAATCTTTTTTTTTTTTTTAAGATTATTTATTTATTTATTTGACAGACAGAAATCACAAGTGGGCAGAGCAGCAGGCAGAGAGAGAGGAAGGGAAGCAGGCTCCCTGCGGAGCAGAGAGCCCGACGTGGGGCTCGATTCCAGGACCCTGGGATCACGACCTGAGCCGAAGGCAGAGGCTTCAACCCACTGAGCCACCCAGGCCCCCCAATAAATAAAATCTTAAAGAAAAAAAAAGCTGTTTGGGAAAAAAAAGACTTTCAGGCAGAAAAGACTTCTACAATCATGTTATTTAGAGTTCCATTGCATTGTAATAAGAGAACTGTTTGATCTATTTTGGACCGGCAGTATGTTCCCGTCTTTGGTGTCCTTCCGTCTACTGCAGGGTCTCCTGGACGCGGCGCTGACTGTGTCGGCCAGTGCCCTGCTCTGCAGGGCTGTCGTGTGACCCTGTGACCTGCAGCTTGTGGCCTTACGAGCGTCCTTCTCTTCTGTGCCTGGGGATCGGAACCCCGTATTGCTTGACCGCAGGCCTCGGCATGTTGGCCCTGGCGCTGAGGCTGGAGTGCGGCGAGGCCCGACGGTGGGGACGAGAGACCGCCTGCGGCGCCTGGCCCCGAGCTGTGGGTCCCTCGAGTCTCCGCCCGTCCGTCAGCCTCCGCGGGAAACCCCGGCTGGGAAGCGGGCCCCTCCGCAGAGGATTCTGGGAGGTGTAGTTTCCCTCGGGCGCCGCCTCGTCGGGGGCCTCGGCGCATGACGTACTTCCGCTGCGCCGCACCCGCCGCAGTAGTGGGGTACGCGCCTCCAGGGCTGTTTCCGCCGGGGCGTTTGTGGACCGGAGCGGGCCCGGGGACTTATGAATTTCTGTGGCTCCGGACCGGGCGGAGGGACCGATTGAGCCTCCGCCCGGAGCGTCCTGTGCAGACCAGCAGCTTGGCCGGCTGAGCCCCCACGGTAGGTCTGGGGCGTGGTCGGGGCCAGCCTGGACTCGGGGTCTCCCGGGTCAGGGCCGCTGCGATGCTTGTGTCCAGGCCCGGAGGCCGTGTGCCTGTGGGGGACTCCGCCGCCGACCCTCCTTCTGTGGGGCGGGAGGCCCCCCGTGGGTGGGCGCGGGAGAGGCCAGCGGGGAGACCCTCACGGTTCGGTTCTCTGCTCCGCAGCCTGCAGGGAACCGCGCGGGATGGCCGGCACGTTCCGGACAGCTTCGTGTTGGGTAAGTAGGGATGCCCTCGTCTTTAAACGCGGACTGGGCGCTGAGGACGGGCACAGCCATCTTCACCGTCACCGCCCGCGCCCGAACTCGCGTGTCCCTGCCCCCGCTTCCTTCCCCGTCTCTGATCTCCGGAAACGTTCCTGGTTTCTGCACCCTCGGAAGTTACACTTTATTGCCGGCCGCGGACCATGAACCCTGAGGATAGTGAGGGTCCTTGTTAAGGAAGCAGGAAGGAGCAGTTTTGGAGCGGGGGAGGGCCGTGGACCGGCGGGGCTGTGCGAGCGGTTGGCGGGTCCGCAGGTGACGGCTGCACTCCTGACTTCTTGCGCGGGTGGCAAGATGCTTCCCCCCGGGAGCGCTGTGAGGGAGCACCGTCCAGGAAAAGGGTGCCGCTGTGTAGGCGTTGGCTGTGTGCTGCCTGCACCGAGTCTGCAGCTCAAGTGGGAGTTCTCACCTGGAAATACCCAGATTAAAGGTCACTTTGCGAGTGGAGGCTCGGGGTGTGAGGGAATACTGAATACTTCACTGAAAAGTGAAGGGTTTGTGGCAAAGACAAGGAAGGACGGCGGCGCACAAGGCCTGGGGTGCGAGAGAGCTGTCAGTTTGGAGAGTGGCTGTTTCCCTGCAAATCTGAGAAAAGGGAACTTCATAAAAGTCGTGATAGGAAATCCCTCCGAGAATTATTTCATGAGACAAACAGTATTTCTTGGACTTGGGTATTTATAAGTCTTTTTTTTTTTTTCAAGATTTTATTTATTAGAGCGAGTGAAAGAGCGCACGCTAGCAGGGGCAGAGGGAGACAGAGAAGGAGAGGCAGACTCCCTGCCAAGCACGGATCCCCACTTGGCACTCAATCCCAGGACCCTGAGATCATGACCTGAGCCCACAGCAGACACTTAACGATTGAGCCGCCCCGGTGCTTTGCGTATTTATGTCTTAAGCAATTTTTCCGTACCAGAAAGAATGTTGGAACGGTCACTTCCTGAGAGGTGATGGCGTTGTTGCAAACTGGATTGCATAAGGTTGTGGACGGTGGAATGTAAAGAAATGATTAGCGACAGTAAAGACCTTTTTTAGGTGGTATGATGCTTCAGGTGTGACAAGACGAGTATGGGTGCCAGGAACAAGGCAGTTCACAGAGTGACATGAGTCAGACAATTAACCTTAAAGTTAAGGGTCTTTTCATTATTTTATTTTCTTAAGTAATCTCTATGCCCAATGTGGGACTCGAACTTAAAATCCCGAGATGAAGAGTGGCATGCTCTAACAACTGAGCTGGCCAGGTGCCCTGGGATATTTTTATTCTTAAAACCATATGAAAAATACAGTAAGAGAAAACATTGTATTTACAATAGCAATAAATAAAGATAAAGGAAGTGAGCAGAGTCATACCTCATGAATAATTAAGTAAACGAACTAAACGAAGACTTTAACCCAAAACTATTGGATAGTATTAGTGGGTACCATTCTTAGCTAGGCATTTCATGTGTATGAAGTTGTTAAAGTCTCATGACCTTATGGGGCAAGTATGTTCCCACTTTACAGGTGAAGAAACTGGGAATCCTGTCCATGGTCCCAAATTCGTAAAGGATCCAAAGAGACTAGGGTTGCAGAGCTAGGATTCAATCAAGGCGGTATCTTCAGAGTTTGTGCTCTTAATGCCTCTTACATTTTCTTTTTTTAAAAAATATTTTATTTGATAGAGAGAGAACAAGCAAGGGGAGCAGCAGGCAGTCGGAGAGGGAGAAGCAGGCTCCTTACTGAACAGTGAGCCCAACCCTGGGCTGAATCCCAGGACCCTGGGATCATGACCTGTGCCAAAGCAAATGCTTAACCGACTGAGCCACGCAGGCGGCCCTATGCCTCTTACATTTTAATGTGAATAGCATTTCCTTGTTTTTGAGTGCACATGTTAATTTAACAAACGTTAATTGATTATTACACCAGGTAATTTTTCTAGGGCATGTTGGGACGGACAAGATTGACAGGGTCCATGACCCCATGCTGGGTATGGGAGATGGTCAGACATACCAGAGGAGCATCGTAAACAGACAGAGACGTGAGTGTTGAAGCACGGGAAAGAGAGCGACTGAGTGGGTGCTTTGCTTTAGATTGGCACCCCTTCTTGAGGCGACATTTACATAGCGTCTGAGTGACGACTTGACGATCATGGGATGCTGGGGGTGGTGGAGGAGGAAGCCTTCCAGACTTTTATTTCTAGGGTTGTGTTCTAAGCAAGCTGCAGCCGCCTCTCGTGGAAAGAAGGCCTGTGGCTGGAGTGGAGAGGGATGGTGCGGCAGCCGGGGCCAGACTGGTAGGGCTCTTGAAGTGAGGGAAAGGCTCATACTGGAAAGCCCTAGGAGTTTTTAATTTTACTTCATCTCGAAAGAATTTTGAAACTAGAGAAATCACAAGAATCGTATAAAAAACTCTTGTACAGCGGTACGTGGGTGGCTCAGTTCATTAAGCATCTGCCTTTGGCTTGGGTCGTGGTCATGGGGTCCTGGGATCGAGCCCCACATCGGGCTCTCTGCCCCTCTCCCTGCCTGTGCTCTCTCTCTGTGTCAAATGATGGGTGAACGAATGGGATCTTTAAAAAAAAAAATAATTACTCCTGTGCACTGTTGTATAAAAAACCTCTTTACCCAGACTTGTCAACATTTTAGCATATTTGCTCTATTATTTTCTCTGCGTGTGTGCGTGTGTTTGCGCGCGCACATGTATTACGCTCTAACTCTCCTCCCTTCTTCATTGTTCCAGCCCGCATCGCTTCATCTCTGTAGACCAGCTCTTGCCTACACACCTCATCCTTTCTCCCCAGCCCTCTCTCCCTCCCTCCTTTTCCTTCTCCTCTTTCTCCTCCTTTCTTTCCCTTCTCTCTTATTTTTATTGACACAAATGTGTCAGTGGCAGTGTAAGAGTGCTTCACCCCTCCTGTTCTGCTCCCCAGAAAAGATTGCCATCCGTGGTTTCTTATCGAACTTTCCCATTGTTTTTCTCTACATTTTGCATGTATGATTGTGTACCGTGGTGGCTGTTTTGCATTTTAGCATGCAAATGGCTTTATTGCTTTTCCTCTTTAATATAAAAATTTTTAATTGCTTCCTTTTAGAAAATGGTATTCTAAGTAATGCAGCCAAAGCCATTTGGTTATCATTTCCTTCCTCTGATGTCAAGAGGTAGTCAGTCGGTGGCAGGCTCCTGATCTCGGGGTTATAAGCCAGGCCCCAAATTGCATGGAGCCTACTAAAGTTAAAAAAAAACCCGAAAGTTTAAAAAAGGGGTAGTCAGTAGCTTGGGGGTTTCCGTCCAGACCCTTTCTACAGGAAACAAGATTTTATGTTTTGTTCTCTTCTATGAATTGTGTATTTTGCCATTTCCTTTACATTTATTTTAGATTTCTTTATGGCAATACCTACAGATGGGCGTTTCCTTTTATAATAGCTCCATTTTATGATCCTGCAGTGCGAATGGGCCACATTTTATTGAACTGTTTCTCCACTGATGGACATTTAAGCCTGTGGACTCACCTCCTGGGTCCCGTAGCTGGTAACCACTAGGGCTTCGTGCTTCCTGCTCTCAGGCCTCAGCTTTTGATCTGCTGAAATGTTGTATTCTTTTGAGACACAAATACATTTAAATTTTTAAAAATAACTAATTAAAATTATTTATGAATATTATAGTGATGGTGCAGAATTTTAGGTGTGCTTAATTAAACATTGGAAAAGGTTTTTTTTAATAATTTTTTTAAGGTTTTATTTATGTGACAGAGAGAGAGATCACAAGTAGGTAGAGAGGCAGGCAGAGAGAAAGGAGGAAGCACATGCTCCCCGTTGAGCAGAGAGCCTGACACGGGGCTCGATCCCAGGACCCTGAGATCATGACCCGAGCCAAAGGCAGAGGCTTTAACCCACTGAGCCACCCAGGCGCCCCGGAAAAGTTTTGTTTTTATGAGTTGCATCGTACTGTGTATAATTATCCTACAGTTTGAAAATGTCTCTATAAGGTAAATGTACCATATTCGTATTTAGCTGTTCTCTTGTTGGTGGAAATTTAGGTTGTTGAGCTTGTCACTGTTACAGACTTTGAAATGAACAACTCTGCACATGTATGGATATATTCCTATCTCTTTTAATTTTTGGTGACATATATGATACTTTTCTGCATTCTCTTAGAACACAGTTAAGTCTTTTTTTTTTTTAAGATTTTTATTTATTTATTTATTTGACAGAGAGAGAGAGAGAGAGAGAGATCACAAGTAGGCAGAGAGGCAGGTAGAGAGAGAGAGGGAAGCAGGCTCCCCGCCAAGCAGAGAGCCTGATGCAGGACTCGATCCCAGGACCCCAAGACCATGACCTGAGCCCAAGGCAGAGGCTTAACCCACTGAGCCACCCAGGCGCCCCTATAGCCGTTTATATCCTTAAAATGTTTGGTTTGTTTGGGTTATTAGATAAATGGGTTTCACACTATGTAACGTTATTTCTGTTTTTCCCCATGCAAAAAAAAAAACATTTATAGTTGTATCTGTGACGATTTTGTACATATATATCCATTTGTGGCTTCTTTTGGCTTTTTAAAAACTTAATTGAGTTCTAAATTACAGTAAAATGCATAAACCTTAAGTAGAGTGTCTATATTCTTTTAGGTTCCTGGACCCAATTCCAGCGAGAGGGTTGGGGGTGCAGTTTCCCTACACACAGCATCACGCAGTTCTTGGACACCAGCAGGTTGTCTGAGAATTCAGCTTCATTCTGTCACTGTGTACCCAGAGATGGGGGACACTCTGCTGGGAACCAGCTGCCCTTTGGTTGGGTACCTCTCGGGGCTTTCCAGAAGTTGCATCGTTTACATAACAAAAGATACTGTGATCACACTTAGGGAATTCCAAGGGTTTCAGGAGCTCTGAACCAGGAAACCATGGATGAAGACCGAATACATATGAGAAACGTTTTGGACATCTGAGTGACCAAATATTCTTCCACACCACAGAATCAGAGCGTGTGCTGAAGGCAAACCAAAGTCAAGAATTCCAGTGGCCGGTCAGGTTCCATTCTTCTCCCTGTCGCCACCCCTCCAACCCCCAGGAGTCACTGCTTTATTTATACTTTTTTACTCCTGTTGCAACATCATTAATTTTGCCTTTTTCTTCTTTTTTTAACTTAATATAATTGGAAATGTACAGTAAAGTATCTGGCTTCTCTTAGCATAGTTTGTGACTGACGTCCAAGTTGTATGATAGACTCTGCCGTATGACTGTCATAATTTATCTGCTGTATTGTGGTGTTGTCACAGACATGGTCATCCCCGGCACTGGGCTGCGTCCAGTTATTGGCTGTTATGAGTAACACTGCTATAAACATTTTGTACACGACTTTTGAGGGACATCAGTTCTCGTTTCTGTTGGGCAAACACCAGGACTTCTCGGCCCCCGCACTGTTGACACTGTGGACTGAGTTACTCTTCGCTGCGGAGGACTGTCCTGTACGTCGCAGGACGCTGAGCAGTGTCCTTGGCCTCTGCCTGGTCAGAGAGCAGCAGCTCTGTCCCCACGCGACCGGCACAGAAGTCTCAGCGCCAGACATTCCCGAGGGCGCAGACTCTCGCTCCCGGTGGACAGCCACCTGGCATATGTCTAGGAGTGATGCGTGTTTGTGTATTTAAGTTCGGTGAACACGACCAGACACTTTCCCGACGCCTTGAAACGGCTCTGTGCCCCATCAGCAGAGGCCAGCGGTGGTTTGTCACCTTCGCTTGGAGCATCTTCCCAAGGTTGGGTGTCCTGTACTCAGCCATTGTGCTGATGCTCGGTCAATATGATATCCATTCTTTATTTCTCAGTGTCTCCTTGGGTTTTCAAAAATAAATTTCTAATTTCCTTGCAATCTATTGTATACTTCTATACTCTTAAGTGTTTGTAATAGTATGTCTTATGACAGTTGTGTCTAGTGTTGTCTGCTAACTTCTGGGTCATCTGTGAGTCTGTGTTGTGTGCTTTTTCCTTGGATTTCTCAGTCTTGTTTTCTTTCCTCTTCACGTGTCTCACAAGTTTCTATTTTATGCCTACATTGGTACAGCCACAGAGACCAAAGTTCAGTGTTACCTTCCACCAGAGTGTTTCCCCTTTCCTCTGCCGCGCAGAGAGGGAGGTGACTGATGATGTTGTCAAACAGGCACCAGGGTGCCACTTGAGTTGTGGCACATTCACCTGCGGTCTCAGCGGTAAGGGTGCGGGCGGTTACTGCATGCTCCGCCGCTCTTCGGTTCTTTGCGTCCTCGCTGCCTTGAGACTGGGAGCGTCTGTCTGCTGGGCCAGGACTTCTCGGTCTCAGCACTGTTGACGTTGTAGACTGAGTTACTCTTCGCTGTGGAGGACTGTCCTGTACATGGCAGGACGCTGAGCGGCGTCCTTGGCCTCTGCCTGGTCAGAGCGCAGCAGCTCTGTCCCCACGCGACCGGCACAGAAGCCTCAGTGCCAGACATTCCCGAGGGCGCAGACTCTCGCTCCCGGAGCACAGCTTCTGTGCTCTCCAGCCTCCGACATGCACCGGAGGGAAAGCCCGCTGTCCGTGGGGCATCAGGGGCTCCCCTGCCTGTTCTCAGGCTGGACAGATGCCCCCAGTGATGGAAACACCCAGCACTTGACTCACCTGGGAAGAGCTGGGGTTTTTAGAAGGGTTGAGTTTCACCACATTACTTTGTTTTCATCCACTGAGATGATTGGTTGGCTGTTCTCTGGTGTATATTGATGTGGCTTATTTCATGGATGGGTTTTTTTGTGTTTTTGTTGTTGTTGTTAATTTTGGACCATGCTTTAATTTTTTAGAGAAATTTCTTTGTCATGGTTTGCTCCGTATGTGTGTGCAGGGCTTGTATAAAAAAATACTATTTTTATCCGGATACTTTGATCGGAGTTAATGGTAAATGAGTAAGACCGCAGTTTGTGCTGTAGTTGCCTGGTTTGTCTGTGGGGTTGTGCAAGTCTGTGCCATGCGCTGTAGGGCATCCTGTAACTTCTGGGCGCCTCACTGGGGGAGACACGATGGGAATTTGATGTCCCCGCGATGTTGATAGAACTTACTATCGGGTGTAGTGTGGGCTGTGGCCTCTCTGGACCAGAGGGTGTACCTTCGGTTGTACTTCTGTGTGTTTTCTGATCATGGATTAGTCAGTCTTGCTTTTTTTACTTCCTTCTGGGCCAACTTGGGTTCTTTCTACTTTCTTAAAGAATTTTTATTTCTTCTAAGTTTTAAAATTTGTTGGAATAAATTTTTTTTTAAGATTTTATTTATTTATTTGACAGAGAGAGAGATCACAAGTAGGCAGAGAGAGAGAGGAGCAAGCAGGCTCCCTGCTGAGCAGAGAGCCTGATGCGGGGCTCGATCCCAGGGCTCTGGGATCATGACCCGAGCCAAAGGCAGAGGCTTAACCCACTGAGCCACCCAGGCGCTCCTGGAACAAATATCTTCAGGTCTGCCACCATGTTTGCTTTAAAAATGTGAATTCAGCACAATGGATTTGGTAGGGAACAGTGTGAGCCTTCTGTCTGACTTCACACAGCCCTCTTTCCACCACTTTATGATCAGCTGCAGCCCCTCTTATGTCCAAACATCAGGTCTTTTCCAAGGTAAAGTGATACCTTGTCATTTTATTATTTCTTGTAAACAGGTGAAACTGCTACTATGTTTGATAGGTTCCTGGTGTCCTTTCTTATGTGTTGCTGACAAAGGTGTCGTGCCCCATCCCCATTCTCCCAGGATTCCCTGTGGGTTTGCCGTGTGACTTCGCACAGGGGTGATTCTTTGCTGCATACAGTAGAACTGCCTCTATGTTATAATCTCATATATTTAAAAATCTTTAGTTAAAAAAAATCTTTATCTTAGAGTTATGGGTTCTCTCTTGCTCTTAGTAGTTTTCTATTTCTAATTTCTTCATGTCTTTACCATTCTTGACCAATAAAAATTTTTTAATGGTTTCTCTATATTTTATTTTTATGCTTATCAAGTTCACAATACAGTAAAAAGCTTAAAATAAGCCTCACAGTTTACTCTCACTCTCCTCTTCCATCCTGTCTCCATACTCAGCCGCTTTGGTCTGTGTTCACTCTCGTGGCATCTGCCTTCAGCTTTTACACGATCACGTGGTGTGCCATGCTTGGGTTTCTCCTCCGCTGAAAAGTCGCTGATTTGACAAGTGGCCTGGGCGGGATCGGAATGCAGGAAGTCACAGCCTCATTTTTCTCCAGCACAGCCTCAGATGTGCCTGTCCACTCTCCCTTTCCTTGGCCCCAGGGGTTGTCTTAGTGAGCACTCACGATGTTCTGGTCTCATCTTCTCTGGTCTCTTTTGGCCTTTGGGCCTCCAGCCCACACTCTTAATTCCTCCTCTTCTTCCCCACGCAGGCTGCAGAGGAGAGATGGGGAGCTTGTCTCTTCATTCTCACCTCCTGTGGGGGCTCCTCCTCGGTTGGGAAGCCCAGTGCTTAGACCAGAGAAGCTCCTCTTGTCAGGTGGGTGGTGCTCAGCACCAGGCGGTTGCTTAGGGCCTGAGACGTGACCTTCCCCTGTACCTCTATGTCGTGAGCAATTCTCTCACTTACCTCTGCAGACTCCCCCCGAACTGCACTGTCTCTTCCCTCCTGGGTCTCTCTGTCTGCAGCCAGTGCTGTTGCGTCAGGAGCCTGTCAGGGGTGCTCAAGTCCAGGAATCTCTGTACTTCACTTCTCAGCTGCCTTTACAGAATGTTCCAGAAGCCTCCATCTTCAGAAGTTCCCAGAGGGCAACAGATACCAGATTCCTGGTTTACTGAAATCCCTGAACACAGACCAGTTCCTCCTGACTGTGGGCTCGGGACACCCACGTGGTTGTCCCCGATGTTCCCTTCCTTCCCCCAGCGGCCTGCTTCAGGGGATTGTGTCCAGTTGCTTCTGCAGCCCCGCATGCCCCTCCTTTCTCATCCCTCAGGCACCCTCTCCTTGTTAAAGGGCAGCGTCTTCAGTTGCCTCAGCTGGGATCCTTGCTGTCCTCCTCAACATCCGTCTCTGTGTGCCGGTCGCCTCCGGTCAGGACGTTGTCTGCTCTGTCTTCACTTGATGCCCACAGTCCAGCCACTGCGTATTTCTCCAGTTTCCCACTCTGGCTCCAGCTACCTTCATCGCCCCCGGATCCAGGACCGTCCCTTCTCTACAGCGGTCCGAATGATCCTGGGTGGGAATCCGAGCATGCCACTCTTGCTCGAGGCCTTGGGGTGGCCTGTCCTCACTTGGAATGAAATCTCAAGTCCTTACCATATGCTGTGAGCCCCGAAGGCCTGGGCCTTTGTTCTCATGCCTCCTGGAAGGCTCTTCTGCACCCATCTTGGTATCGTTCTCACGTCGCTTGGGTTTTTACCCAGGTAGTCCCTTACCGGAGAGCTTCCTGATTACTCCATCCGCCTGCACCTGCCTCCCTGGACTCTGTCCCCTTACCCTGCCTGAGTCTTGGTAGAGTGCTGTCACCACCCGCTTGTTGGGTGGTTGTGTGTTTACTGTCGCCTCCCCCTGCAGGGACCGTGTCCATGGCTGAGCCCCCAGCACATGGAGCAACCCCGGCCCATCGGCGGAGCCTCAGAGACGCTTGCGGAACGATCTCGTGAGGACCTGTAGCTTGTTAGGAGTTTCCTTTGGTCCCGGGAGAGGAACTTACTACAAGCATTTTGGGAAGTTCACAGCACTGTCAGGAGCCTCACTGAGAGGTTGAACAGACAGAACTGCCTCACAACTCGCAGGAGGGACTGCCGCGCCCGGCCCGCCCTCTCTCCACCCTCTCTCCGGCGTCTGCAGCTCCGCAGCTCTGGCTCCCGGCTCAGGGTCTGTGCGGGAGTGAGCCCTGGTTGACCTCAGTAGTGGGTAATGGGCCCCTTATTTTCTTGAAAGAAGGCTAGGAGTTTATGTTTGGCCTTTTTTTTTTCTTTTTCTTTTTTCCTAATTGTGCCCAGTTCTCAGTCTCTGTAAGACTCAAGATGGGTTGAGCACCTGTCAAGATGACATTTCAGAGGGTCACACCTTCCCATGTGTTTAGAATTGTTCTCTCCATCTCTGGGCAAAATATATCTCAGATAATTTTTTTTCTAAATTTTTAAAAAGATTTTATTTATTTGATTGACAGAGATCACAAGTAGGCAGAAAGGCAGACAGAGAGAGAGGAGGAAGCAGGCTCCCCGCTGAGCAGAGAGCCCGATGCGGGGCTCGATCCCAGGACCCTGAGATCATGACCTGAGCTGAAGGCAGAGGCTTAACCCACTGAGCCACCCAGGCGCCCCAAGATAATTTTTTTTTTCAATCAAAGACTTGCAACAGCTGTTTTGTGTCCGTGTGTAGTTGTTTGTTTCCCTTTGTAAGACTGGAAGTTTCTTTTCATCTTATTCCATTCTATTCTATTCTATTTTTCTGAGAGATTCCCTGAACAAGAGCAGGGGGAGGGGCAGGAGAGAGAGAGAACCAGACTCCCCACTGAACAGGGAGCCTGACACGGGGCTCGATCCCAGGACCGCGAGATCACGACCCGAGCCGAAGGCAGATACTCAACCAACTGAGCCACCCAGGCATCCCAAGACTGGAAGCTTCTTGAGGGCAGAAGTTGGTTGTGTTCATCCTGAAATTTTCAGGACCAAAAACAGTATGTGGCACATGGAAGCTCAAAAGTTTTTCCTTTTAAAGAGCGAGTGAGTGAGGGAAGGAGTAGGGGGAGGGGCAGGGGGAAGAGGGAGAGGTAGGCTCCCCGCTGAGCAGGGAGCCCAGCAGAGGGCTCAATCCTGGCTCCTGGGATCATGACCTGAGCCAAGGGCAGATGCTTAACTGACTGAGCCACCCAGGTGCCCTGATTTTTGTTTTGTTTTCATCCTGGAAGTCAGTGCTGACCTGGGCACAGGAGGCAGTCCGGAGGAACATTTCTGCTTTCCCAGTTACTGCACATCTGTTCCGTGTCACCTAATGTGATTGTATCCGATTGAATGGGATGTATATTATTCCAGGGATTATTGTCATTCAAGGATATATCTATGGAGTTCACCTGGGAAGAGTGGCAGTTGCTGGACTCGACGCAGAAGTACCTGTACAGGGACGTGATCCTGGAGAACTATAGCCACCTGGTGTCTGTGGGTAAGTGCGGCTTCTCTGTGATCTCAGGCTGCACGTTTCGAATTGGCACCCTTGTTCTTTTGTTGGTCTGCCCTGAGGTCTCCAAAGTACTTCACGGTTATGGGCTTGAACGTCAGAGAGCAAAGACTCCGAGTTCCTATGTGGCCCTCATCCTCACTGCGGTCTTTGCCCCAAGTGCGAGCGAGCAGTTTCATTGTGTAGTTCTGGGTCCCTTAGTCCCCAGCAGCCTGGCCCACATCCTTTATGATTTTCCACCAACAGGGTATCATGGTACCAAACCCGATTTAATCTTCAAGTTGGAGCAAGGAGAGGAGCCATGGATAATAAATGCCCAAGTTTCCCGTCAGAGCTGTCCAGGTGGGTGCGCGGGGACCAGGAAGCCGGGCTGTGGGCGTGGAGCTCAGGCCGTGCTGCGCGGAAGGTCTGCTTCCAAGCCCTTGGACCCCGGGGCGCCCGGGAGGAGCCCGGGCCGCTGCTCGGGGAAGCGGAGGACTGCGGCTCGGCCCACGCCTGCGCTGTGCTCTCCGGGGCCTGAGCGGCGGGCGTGCCCGTGTGACCCGCGCTCTGCCAGGATGTCGCTTTCGGGGTTCGTTGCTTTCCTTCGCGAGGTCACGGGTGGCGTCAGCCAGCCGCGCCTCCAGAGTTCGTCTCCGCCGCCGTCGGGCGGCTGGCGCTGTCCCTGTCCCTTCCTCCGACTGCCCGTTTGCCTCCCGCGGGAGCGCCTCGTCTTCCCCGCCCCGCGCGCAGGAGACCGCGCTGCCTCCTTTCCTCGCACTGACGTCAGAGCTCTTGCTTTCTCGGGTTCTTCTCGGCCGGTGCTGCAAGCCAGCCCCGTGTCACTGGGTCGCCGCGGGCCGCCCGCACCTGCGTTCCCCGCCCCCTGTAGCGCGCGGGTCGCCCCGCCCCGCCTCCGCAGAGGCGCTCTTCCCGCATCCGCCCGTCCTCCCCCCGGGCTGCCCAGGGCTCTTCCGTGGAGCGCCCTCCCGCCCCGCGGTGACGCCCCCCACCCCCTCCCCGGGCGCCCTCGGCCCTCTGCGCTCCGGCGCGGGTTACGTGCTCGCAGAGAGCCCCGGGCGGCCCCACTCTTCACCTTCAGGCGCTCTTCGTCTTTGGCTTCCCCGCGGTCCTCACGCGGCTCCCGCGCCTGGGCTCGCTCCCCGGGCTCCCGGCTTGCCTCCGCGGCGGGTCTCGGTTCCGCTGCGGCCTTGCCACCGTTCGGTCTTCGCAGCTCCTGGCCCTCGGGTGTCACCCGACTGGATCGCTTCTCTCGGGCGCGGGCAGCTCAAGTTCCTGGTCTTCTCCTTAGCTGTTCCTGCAGGAGTTATTTTCATAAGCATCCTGTCCCCAGTCCGAGAAAATAAACGGTGTCTTACGTGTCTGATTCAGCCAGAGTAAGGAATCGGGAGTTTATGGTCTCAGATGACCGTTGTCTGCCGCGGGACGCCGCGGCACAGCGGCTGCATTCAGAAGCTTAGTGATGTCAGGAGCGCCTGGTGGCTCGGTCTCGATGTCGGCTCAGGTCATGACCTCAGGGCCCTGGGATGGAGCCCGGCTTTGGGCTCGCACTCAGTGCGGTCTGCTTGAGACTCCCGCTCTCCCCTCACGATGCGTTAGGTACACGCGCCTGCACCTAACCAGCCAACTTCCTCGGAACAAACCAACGGAACAAGCAGCGTGGTGATGTCAGCGACCCTCCTCTTTCTCACCCCCGACGCTCTGCTTTTCTTTTTCTTTGTCCTGGTGGGTTCCTCCCTGCCAGGCGCCACACACGGACACCGCGGGACTCAGGGATGAGTCCTGTTTCTTTCCCCGCACTCCCCTTCACCAGTCCCCAGACTTGGTCTCAGAAGCCTGCGGGCATGTTGTCTTACAGCTGACCTGCGGCGCCTGAGCTGGCGGGGGGGGGGGGGGGGGGGGGGCGGGGTCCTGGGGGAGCACAGGGACTGTCCTCACCGGCCAGGGCTGGTGCACGGAAGGAGGGAAGATCCCGTGGCTGTGCGGTCCACGGTGTGAGTCCTGCCTGGGAGTGTGCCACACGCAGGCCCTTCTCTCCACCTGTGCAGCTTCAAAAATGCGGGTGTCCGCATGTGCGCTGATCATCCCCTCCCCAGACCGGGCAGCACGCGTTCTCGTCCTGGACCTGAGTCCAGTTGCGAGCCCAGGATTTCTTGAGATGTGTGTGGTGCCTTCAGACTGGTGTGGCTGTGGCCGCACAGTCCGAACCGACATGGGGTTCCAAGGCCACTGGTCTGTTCTGGACGCATGCAGTAGCGGCGAAGGGTTCAGAAGCCGTCGCGGAAGCCCCTCTGCAGAGGGGTGGAGGCAGGATAGCCGGCCTCACTGGCTCATCACACACTGTCCTCTTTGAGAAAGAAAGTCAAAGACGACTTCCTGCCCTAACACTGGCATACTTTCCTGTTCACTCCAGTCTTTTCTTTTTGTCCTGCATGGCCAGGGATAAGGTGACACTTGGGGAGAATGGTCCTGTCTGTTGGTGCAGATTTGGGTGTGTTTGGGGCTACAGAATCATAGGCTGTTGTCAGATCAGGCTTAGGTTTCCTTCAGAACCTAACAAGCAGGGACACCTGGGTGGCTCAGTCGGTTGAGGGTCTGCCTTCGGCTCAGGTCGTGATCCAAGAGTCCTGGGATGGAGCCCTGCATTGGGCTCCCCGCCGAGCAGGGAGCCTGCTTCTCCCTCTCCCACTCCCCCTGCTTGTGTTCCTTTTCTCGCTGTGTCTCTCTCTGTCAAATAAATAAGTGAAATCTTGGGGAAAAAAAAAAAAAAACCTTAACAGGTGGGGCATCTGGATGGCCCACTTGGTGAAGCGTCTGCCTTCGGCTTGGGTCATGATCCCAGGATCCTGGGATCGAGCCCCGCGTTGGGCTCCATGCTCAGTGGGGTGTCTGCTTCTCCCTCTGCCTGCCCGCTTATGCTCTCTCTCGCTATCTCTGTCTCTCTTTCCCAAGTAAATAAATAAATAAATAAATAAAATATTTTTTAAAAATACCCAACAAGCTTCCAGTCTGTCTTCTTTTTTCCTGAGTAATTCTGTGAAGCCAGTACCAACAACTGAAAGTTGTCTGAACATATATTCAAGCCTGAGAAGTCTTCTAGCCTCTGGTCTTGGTATTCTCACCCCTGTCCTTGAGTTGAGTGGCCCTGCTTTGAGGCACAAACCATAATGCGAACTGTTGCCACATGAGTGGGGAGAGAGGGTTTATCAGGAGGTCCAGAGGAGGCAGGAGATTCCCTGGTGCCCCCACAGGACAGCTGTACTGACACGATGAGGCTGTGCCCCTGACGGGTTCGTCTTTCCTGGTGCCCTGCGGTCCTCACACTCAGCATCATGTTGCTGTTGGGCCTCCTTATCCGGCCACATGTGTCATCTGCTCACCTTCCCTGGAAGGTCTCGTCCTTCGTGGTGTTTAAGACCTTTTACGTGTCGTTGACTCTTGCTTTTCCCCGAGCACTAAACTTCGGTCTGCTGCCTACGTGCTGCCTCCTCGTCGCTTGGGTATTTGCTGGGATCTCTAGTGTATCAGATCCCAAATAAAGTCCTTCATTTTTCCTGCAGACATTTTCCCTTTCAGAGAACAGCACCTCCTGTTTCTCAAGCCTAAAATCTGGAGTTCTTGAAGCCTCCCCTTCTCACCTTAGCCTTCACCCAGTCCTTTAGATTTTCTTGGTTCTGTCCAGATGCGTTCCATGTGCACTCAGCTCCGGAGTTTAGTCCAAACCACTATGACGTCTTCCCGCAGTACTGTAAGGGCTTTCTTGTTTGTCTCTCAGCCCTTCTTCTATTCGTTTTCGACCTAACAGCCAAACATCTTTAGAAAGCACAACATGAGGGGCGCCTGGGTGGCTCAGTGGGTTAAGCCTCTGCCTTCGGCTCAGGTCATGGTCTCTGGGATGGGGGATCGAGCCCCGCATTGGGCTCTCTGCTCAGCGGGGAGCCTGCTTCTCCCTCTCCCTCTGCCTGTATCTCTGCCTACTTGTCTCTCTTTCTTTCTGTCAAATAAATAAATTTTTTAAAACCTTAAAAAAAAAAAACTCTAGAAAAGCACAATATGAATCAAGATGTCCTCTAATTAAAACTCTTTGGGTAATATGAAAACTTGTTGCCTGCCTATTTGGTTCTTGCCTCACTCTGTTCACTCAGTGGGTTTTAACTGTCCCAGGCTTTTTTCAAAATATTTTTCTTTTTTTAAACTTGTATGCTTCACACCCAATGTGGGGCTCGAACTCATGACCCTGACAACAGGACTCACAGGCTGCAGTCTGCACTGACTGAGCCAATGAGGTGTCCCATTTTTTCTGTTTCTTAACTGTGCCAAACAGGTGTTCCCTTCTCAAGAACTTTTTGTTTTTTTATTAAAGATTATTTTTATTTTTATTTATTTGACAGAGAGAGAGATCACAAGTAGGCAGAGCAGCAGGCAGAGAGAGACAGGGAAGCAGGCTCCCCGCTGAGCAGAGAGCAGGATGCCGGGCTCCATCCCAGGACCCTGGGACGGTGATCTGAGCCAAAGGCAGAGGCTTAACCCACTGAGCCACCCAGGCGCCCCCTGCTCAAGAACTTTTTATGTGCTTTTCCATCTGTCTGGAATGCTCTTGCCCCTAATTTTCCTCTGGCTTACTCAGTCTTACTTTTAATGTCTCGTCGTACCTATCCGAGTGTTATATGCTGGTTACCCTGTATCCTCTGAATTCACTTTTTGAGTAAGCCGCTGTAATAGTGACATTCAGATACAAGATCAATGGTATTGGCTCCTAAGTGCAAGCTGAGTTTTTCTTTCTTTGTTTTTTTTTTCTTTTTTTTTTTTAAGATTGATTTATTTATTTGACAGAGAGTGCACAAGCAGGGGGAGCGGCAGGCAGAGGGGGAGGAAGAAGCAGGCTCCCCGCTGAGCAGGGAGCCCCATGTGGGGCTCTATCCCAGGCCCCCCCGGATCATGAGCTGAGCTGAAGGCAGACACTTAACCTACTGAGCCCCACCACGTGCCCCGAGGCTAAGCTTTTTAAGCCTCTTGTTCTCTTTTTCTTTTTCTTTTCTTTTTTTTTTAAGAGAGAGAGCATGGGGGCGTGGAGGGTGGGAGGGAGCAGAGGGAGAGAGACTCTCAAGCAAAAGCCCGACGTGGGCTCCACTCACGTGAGCTGAAAACCAGAGTCGGCCCTCAGCACACTGAGCCGCCCGGGGGGCCCTAAGCTTCTGTTTTAAAAACCGCTTTTGATCACTGTTCATTTGCCATCCATTTCCATAATGGGATTTTGTTTGACGCAGTTCTGCATGCTCCAAAGCTCAGATATATGGCACGCCTGGGCTTGGCCAGTATTTCTTTGGAACCAGTGTCTGGGGCCTGTTATTAAGAAAAAAAAGCTCATTACATGGCAGTTCTGTAGCTCTCTAATTCCACATCAGCTACATCGACAATTAAAAAAAATACATATATGCATATATATTTATTTTTCCTAGAAGGTTGGAAAGAATGGTGCCGGGAAAATGAAGATGAGTTTGAAAACGTTGAGAGAAGTTTCGCTTGTGCTGCTTTCGGAAGACGTCGTCTGAGCAGAACCCGTGTTCCTTCAGGACAGAGAATCCACAAGTATAACACACATGGAAGAAGGCTGGCACAAAACTCCGCTTCAGCCAAAAGCTGTCTGAGAAAAAACCCTGATAAGTTCCACGGATACGAAGAGTCCTATTTTCTTAGGCATCCGAGAGCTCATAGTATAGAAAAAAACTGTGTGTGTAATGAGTGCGGGAAAGCTTTTCGTTGTAAATCCCAGCTGATCGTGCATCTCCGAATCCATACGGGAGAGAGGCCTTACGAGTGCACCAAGTGCGAACGCGCGTTCAGTGCCAAGTCAAACCTTAACGCGCATCAGCGGGTGCACACGGGAGAAAAGCCCTACTCCTGCGGGGAGTGCGGGAAGGTGTTCTCCTTCAGGTCCCAGCTCATCGTGCACCAGGAAGTTCACACGGGAGGGAAGCCTTACGGCTGCAGCGAGTGCGGGAAAGCCTACAGCTGGAAATCACAGCTGCTTTTACACCAGAGGAGCCACACGGGCGTGAAACCGTATGAATGTGGCGAGTGTGGGAAAGCCTTCAGTCTGAAGTCGCCGTTCGTCGTACACCAGAGGACGCACACGGGGGTGAAGCCCCATAAATGCAGCGAATGTGGGAAAGCCTTTAGGAGTAAGTCCTACCTCCTGGTTCACATCCGAATGCACACGGGGGAGAAGCCCTACCAGTGCAGCGACTGTGGGAAAGCCTTCAATATGAAGACGCAACTCGTCGTCCACCAGGGAATCCACACGGGAAATAATCCTTACCAGTGCAGCGAATGCGGGAAAGCCTTCGGCAGGAAGGAGCAGCTCACCGCACATCTGAGGGCGCATGCGGGCGAGAAGCCCTACGGGTGCAGCGAGTGTGGGAAGGCTTTCAGCAGCAAGTCATACCTTGTTATACACAGGAGAACGCACACGGGAGAGCGACCGTACGAATGTAGTTTCTGTGAGAGAGCCTTTTGCGGGAAGTCCCAGCTCATCATACACCAGAGGACTCACTCGACGGAGAAGCCCTACGAATGCAGCGAATGTGAGAAAGCCTATCCCCGGAAGGCGTCACTTCAGATCCACCAGAAAACTCACTCAGGAGAGAAACCTTTCAAGTGTGGTGAGTGTGGGAAGGCCTTCACTCAGAAGTCGTCCCTCAGTGAGCATCAGAGAGTTCACACGGGAGAGAAGCCGTGGAAGTGCTCTGAATGTGGGAAATCCTTCTGTTGGAACTCAGGGCTTCGTATACATCGAAAAACTCACAAGTGAGAAATTCGAATGACGTAGATGTTAGGAACTTTCTCCCAGACGTTGACCCTCAGGGGACTTTCGATGATGATGGAGATGGGATCAGGAGCAGGAAGTCCTAAAAAGACACTCCCGTCAGCCAAGTCAGAGAGAGACGTGTTTGAGAGAGACGTTCGTGGGCAGAAGCCTTCAGAAATAAGTCCTCCGAGACTCGGCAGATGAGCCCCGAGGGAATGAGGAGTAACTGTGAAGGGCGGTGCCGTCACGGTAGAGATGAAATCCGGAGAGTTCGTATTTAAAACTTCCCAAATTTAATAAACCAGGAAAGCAGTTTCCCATAGGAAATGTGTTATGTGTGCAGAGTTACATTCCAGATTTGAAGCTACTTGAAAAACCATTCCAGGTTTTTTCAGGGTGGAGTATAAAGCTGTTTTTCATTTTAATATGTAAATAAAGCAAGGGTCAGGAAAACATCAAGGAACATACTCTGAAGGCTAAAGGACATGTAGTGTGACTTTCCTAAGTCACACTGAACAGCATTTTTAAAAATTTTAGTATTTTATTTTTTAATGTAACTTGTCATACATATATTTGGTAGCTTGTGGAATAACATCCCCTAATATTCTCCATATTAAATGCTAAATATCAGTTTTGTCTCTTTATTTCTTAGCAACTAAAGTGATGTGGCGTTTAATAAATGGAAAGAATCTGGTCCCCAAATGAGTTTACTTACTCGGCGGCCTGCGGAAGTGGGTCTGGCAGTTACGGGGCTGCTGTGAAGAGCAGGGAGAGACCGTACTTGAGCCGTTGAGAGTGTGTTCTCCGCTGGCTGGCGAGAGCTCCCTAGTCTCCTCTGGCCGGGCGCCTCTCGGGTGTGTGCGTGCCCGGGTTGGTGTCTCTCGGCGCCTGTCCCACCAGCTACTGGCGACCCACTGCCGGGTCACGGGCGCCTCGTTCCTGGATCGTGAGTCTCTGAGTCGGCCTCATGTGAACCAGAGGGGACCTGTGGGCCTCACGTGCTCTCGCCTCGGCTCGGAGGTGCTGCTGGATTGGTTTCCCAGGCTGAGTCTGGGTGCGATCCCTCCCTGAATCTGATTTTCTGCCTCTCTTCGGTAAAAATGTTTTTTTTTCTGCTAAAGTTAAGGAGAGTGAATTTCTATCTCATGTCACTGAAGGGCTTTAGTCAATAAATGGTTGCTGGGAGTAGTGAATAAGTCACAAAAGAGGGCTTTTTTCCTGAGGCAAGAAGAAAATCAGATTCTTGTTTACATTACAGAGTGGAAACCTTAGCCCAGAGTATGAAGTGTTATTGCTCGTTGACACCAAGAACCTTGTGGCTCCTGATGATAAGATTCTGGGAACACTGAGGGCTGCTGTTGCCATAGGAGAGTTTTTAATTTATGAGGAAATCTGAGACAGGAGATGCGATGGCTACTTTGGTCCTGTTAGCTCTTAATCGCACCAATGACAGACGTGAGGCCCTGAACACGCACCTCAAGGAAGAGCTTTTACTGTGACGTTGCTGAATTCAGCCATCTACTTCACGTGCTTGCTGATCCCTTGTAGAAACCTGTATTGGTCTAGAAAAAGGAGGCTCTTTAATAATTTTTTTTAAAGATTTATTCATTTGCAAGAGAGAGAGGGAGCGTGAGCAGGGGGAGGGGCAGAGGGAGAGGGAGAAGGAGAAGCAGACTCCCCGCTGAGCAGGGAGCCCGATGCGGGACTCGATCCCAGGACCCTGGATCATGACCCGAGCCGAAGGCAGAGGCTTTAACCCACTGAGCCACCCAGGCGCCCTAATACATCTTTTGTGAACGGACACAATTCAATGTGTAAGTCTGCCTGCTTGCTCCCCACCCCCCATCCATGTCCTTTTCACATGCAGAATGCATTCTCACCCGACACCCCCCGGAAGTCTTAATTCACCCAAGCTTCAACTCCAAAATCTCTCAATACCATCTAAATCAGTTGTGGGTGAGACGGGGCACGCTGCGTCGGGGCAGTATTCCTCTCTGTTTCAGAATGTGTGAAACCAGACCGGTTACCTGCTTCCCAAATCCAGTGATGAGGCAGACATAAAATAGACTACCCTGTCCTAAAAGGGAGAAATCAGGAAAAACGGTTGTGAGTCCCACGCAAGTTAAAACCTAACAGGGCAGATTCCATTAGATTTTAAGGCCTGGGAATAATTCTCTTTGGCCCAATGCTTTGTCCTCAGCCCACTGGGGTGGTGGCCATGCCCGTCATCCCTGGATGCTGGACAAGCCTCTGGAATTGAAAAGGTGGCTTCACCCTCTGAGACCGAGGAGGTGGCTCTACTCCCAGGGTCACTCTTCCTTTGTCTTTAAGGATGACCCACATGCCCATCTAGAGAGCTCTGTTGGCCCGTTCCCTGGAGAGCCAGCGAGTTTCTTCACCCGTCTCTCTCCCCTTCAGTCCCGTCGGTAGCATTTCTGCTGAGATGGTTGGTGGAGTCACAAGGCACACCCTTGTTCTCTCCAGAGCAGTTTCTCGTTTTTTACAGTATGGATAAGCTGAGAACCTCAAATTTTTAAAATCTGTTTCCTTTATACTTAACCATTCATTTTTCAGTTTATTTCTGTCCTCCCAAATTGTACTATTAGCAGCAAGAAGTCAGGCCATGTCGTCAACACTCTGCTTAGAAATCTGTTCAGCTAAATGTTTCAGTTCATTAAAAGTTCATTTTACAAAACACTAGGACACAGTTTAGCCAAATTCTCTGTCACTTTATTAGAAATAAATTTTTTTTAAAGAGCTGCTTGTTCTTTTTAAAGATTTTATTTAGGGTGCCTGGGTGGGTCAGTCATTAAGCATCTGCCTTCAGCTCAGGTCATGATCTCAGGGTCCTGGGATCGAGTCCCGTGTCGGGCTCCCTGCTCAGCGGGGGGGGGGGGGGGGGGACTGCTTCTCCCTCTGCCTCTGCCTCCCGCTCTGCCTGCTTGTGCTGTCTCTCTGTCAAATAGATAAATAAAGTCTTTTAAAAAATAAAGATTTGGGGGTGCCTGGGTGGCTCAGTGGGTTAAGCCTCTGCCTTCGGCTCAGGTCATGATCTCAGGGTCATGGGATCGAGCTCCACATCGGGCTCTCTGCTCAGCGGGGAGCCCTGCTTCTCCCTCTCTCTCTCTGCCTGCCTCTCTGCCTACTTGTGATCTCTCTCTGTCAAATACATTAAAAAAAAAAAAGATTTTATGTATTTATCAGAGAGAGCACAAGCAGGGGGAGCAGGCTCCTGATGAGCAAGGAGCCTGACATGGACCTTGATTCCTGGACCTGGAATCATGACCTTAGCTGAAGGCAGACACTTAACTGACTGAGCTGCCTGGGCCCTGAAACTTCCCCTTTTTATAAGGATACCAGTCATCCAGGCTTAGGGCCCATCCTAATGACCTCACTTAAACATGATTATCAGGGGGCGCCTGGGTGGCTCAGTGGGTTAAAGCCTCTGCCTTCGGCTCAGGTCATGATCCCGGAATCCTGGGATCGAGCCCCGCATCGGGCTCTCTGCTCGGCGGGGAGCCTGCTTCCCTTCCTGCTTCTCTTTGCCTGCCTCTCTGCCTACTTGTGATCTCTGTCTGTCAAATAAATAAATAAAATCTTTAAACATGATTATCAGGGCGCCTGGGTAGCTCAGTGGGTTAAAGCCTCTGCCTTCGGCTTGGGTCATGATCTCAGGGTCCTGGGATCGAGCCCTGCACCGGGCTCTCTGCTCGGCGGGGAGCCTGCTTCCCCGCATCTCTCTCTGCCTGCCTCTTTGCCTACTTGTGATCTCTGTCTGTGAATAAATGAATAAAATCTTAAAAAAAAATAAACATGATTATCTCAGGGGGGCCTGGGTGACTCAGTTGGTTAAGCCTCTGCCTTTGGCTTAGGTCGTTATCCTCGGTCCTGGAATGCAGCCCTGCATCAGGCTCCCTGTGTTTGTGCTTTCTCTCTCATACAATAAACGAATAAAATTCATTTTTTAAAGATTTTATTTATTTTTTTGCGAGAGAGCATGAGCGAGAGAGCAGAAACAGGGGAGGCAGCAGAGGGAGAGGGAAGAGCAGACTCCCTGCTGAGCAGGGAGCCCAACATGGGGCTTGATCCCAGGATCCTGGGATCATGACTCAGGCTGAAGGCAGCCACTTAACCCACTGAGCCACTCAGGCACCCCCTAAGTAAATAAAATCTTTAAAAACAAACAAACAAACAAACATGATGGGCGCCTGGATGGCTCAGTGGGTTAAAGCCTCTGCCTTCAGCTCAGGTCATGATCCCAGGGTCCTGGGATCGAGCCCCGTGTCGGGCTCTCTGCTCGGCGGGGAGCCTGCTTCCTCCTCTCTCTCTCTCTCTCTGCCTGCCTCTGTGCCTACTTGTGACCTCTGTCAAACAAACAAACAAACATAATTGGGGCACCTGGGTGGCTCAGCCATTAAGCTTCTGTCTTTGGCTTGGGTGATGATCCTAGGGTCCTGGAATTGAGCCCCGAATCGGGCTCCCTGCTCAGCGGGAAGCCTGCTTCTCCCACCTCCACTCACCCCTGCTTGTGTTCCCTCTCTCACTGTGTCTCTGTCAAATAAATAAATAAAATCTTAAAAAGGGGGGGGGGCACCTGGGTATCTCAGTCATTCAGCGTTTGCCTTCGGCTCAGGTCATGATCCCAGGGTTCTGGGATCGAGCCCCGCATCGGGCTCTCTGCTCAGCGGGGAGCCTGCTTCTCCTCTCTCTCTGCCTGCCTCTCTGCCTACTTGTGACTATTCTCTCTCTCTCTGTCAAATAAAATAAAATAAAATAAAATAAAATAAAATAAAATAAAATAAAAGATTTTGTTAGAGAGAGAGAGAGGGAACACAGAGGAAGAGTGAGAGGGAGAAGCAGGCTCCCCTCTGAGCAGGGAGCCCAGTGCGGGGCTCCTTCCCAGGACCCTGAGATCATGATCGGAGCCGAAGGCAGAGGCACAACCGACTGAGCCACCCAGGCATCCCGAGAAGTATGTTCTTTTATTGAGAAAGCAGACATGGTAAAATGTTAACATCTGGGGAACATAGGTAAAGTTTATTTAGGAATCTTCCCTCTTCTGTAAATTCTTTAATTCTGTGATTCTGTGATTTTTTTTGACTTTTCATCCGTATCAAAACATTTCTAAATACTTAAATGAAAAAAAATGAATTTAGCAAGGTCATCAGATGTCAGGTCTATGTATATAAATCAATTCTATTTCTTCGTGCCAGCAGAACTTTGCAAAATGGGATTTAATAAAATGAATCCATTTTCAAAAGTATCAAAGTACAAAATGTACCAAAAAAGCGCCTTGTGCTGTGGGAATGGGTTGGTGTCATGACTGTGGCTGTTGAGACATGGACCCACACAAGTGATAACACTGACTAGAACTTCATACGTGAATGTGAGTGTAAGTGAAACCAGGGAAATCTGAAGGAGTAGCGTGGACTGTGTTAAGGTCAATATTCTGTCTGTGATGTACTGTAGTTTTGCAAAATGTTAACACTGGGGCAACGTATAAGGATCTCTCTATTATTTTTAACACTACAGCTGAATTTACATTTGACTCAAGAGAAATTTAGATCTATTTCTTAGAACAGATCTAAGAAAGTTGTAAAAGAATGAATAAACTTACATAGAGCCAGTGGAATGTTATGTACTACTACATAAACTACAACTGATCTATGGATCCTCGTTAAAGGCCCAAATTAAGTGAAATGGGATTACGTATTATCGAGGCGGGCGTGTTTCTGTGGTAAAATGATGAAACAGGAAAAGCAAGAGAATGCTAACCCAAAGATTCAGGATGTCATCTGCTTCTCCGGAGGAGCAGCAAAGAGAGGCTGCAAATCATTTGTAATCTGGGTGACAGATGCATGAACATTCATGAGAAAGTACTTGTCAGTGATGTGGGATGAAAAGAGGACACAAATACAGATAATTTAGATTGTTAAAATTATAGGACAAATTAAGGATATTAATGTACCACTAAATATGAAAGGTTAGATCAAATCAGTTGGTTTTCAGGACACCTGGATGGTTCACACATTAAGCGTCTACTCAGGTCATGATCCCAGGGTCCGTGGGATGGTCCTGGGATCGAGTCCCTGCTCAGCGGGGAGCCTGCTTCTCTCTCTGCCTCTGCCTGCTCCTTCCCCTGCTTGTGCTCTGTCAAATAAATAAAATCTTTTTTAAAATTCTCTAAAAAAATTCTCAATTTTCTCACAAATTATACATGACCAAAATGGACCAAGCAGAAAAAGCAAGACTGAATAAATCAGTAAGAAATATGGAAGTTGAGGGATGTCTGGGTGGCTCAGTGGGTTAAGCCTCTGCCTTTAGCTCAGATCATGATCTCAGGGTTCTGGGATCGAGCCTGGCATCAGGCTCTCTGCTCAGTGGGGAGCCTGCTTCCCACCCTCTGCCTGCCTCTCTGCCTCCTTGTGACCTCTTTCTATCAAACAAACAAATAAATAAACCCTTAAAAAAAAAAAGAGGGGCCTGGGTGGCTCAGTGGGTTAAAGGCTCTGCCTTCGGCTCAGGTCATGGTCCCAGGGTCCCGGGATGGAGCCCCGCATCGGGCTCTCTGCTCCACGGGGAGCCTGCTTCCCCCCTTCTCTCTCTGCCTGCGTCTCTGCCTGCCTGTGATCTCTCTCTGTCAAATAAATAAATAAAATCTTTAAAAAAAAAAAAAAACTAAAGAAATACGGAAATTGAATTGTAGTCAGAAATTGCCCTCAATGAAATGTAGCAAGCTTGAAGTACTGAGCAGTAAAATTTTACCAAAGATTTAAGGACTGGTCATCATGACGTTATACAAGCAGTATTGGAAAATTTTAAAGGGATGGATTCCTCCCAAATTCATTTCACAGCCCTCGTGTAAGCTTCATACCAAATCTGGATAGAGACCATAGAAAAACAGTGATTACAGGCCAGTCGAATCGATGAAAGTTTTCTGGATAAAATGGAATCCGGGCTTCTTTGCCCACTCATTTGTATGCACGCGTTCGGGCTGAGCCGTGTGGAGTTACCGATGATGGGCCTGTTTGCCCTCGGCGGGGGACGCCGCTTTCCGGAGACGGCTGCGGCGAGGCGCCCGCCTTCTTCACCTGCTCTCCCAGGCGGCCCTCCCGCTGCTGCCACGGAGAGCCCTGTTCACTGGTGGCGGCGGCGGAATGCGGTGGCCCTCCCACGGGCGGACGCGCGCGCACGCACCCGCGCACCCGCACCCGCGCGCACGCACACACCAGAGACGCCTCGCAGCCCCCGCTGTCGCGGCCGGAGCTCTCGCTCGGGAAGCCCCCGGCGGCCGGGCGGCCGTGCCTCGGGCTGTGGGGCGGCGGGAGCCTCGAGGGTCCGCGCGGAGAGGCTACGTACGTTCTGCGGCTTCGCGAAGAGAACCAGAGGCCCGCGCGCCCCCGCCCGCTGCGCCGGACGGACAGACCGCGTCGCGTGCGCCCTCCGGAGGCGCGACTGCGCGCCCCGACCCGCCCCGCGCCCCGACGCGCCCCGCGCCCCGACGCGCCCCGCGCCCGCAGATCTGGCCTGGAAGTGGGGCCCCCGGCCTCGGCGCGGGGCGGCGAGAACCTCCGGAAGACCGCAGGGGAGCATTCGGGAAAACGCGCAGGGCCCTCGGGACGGGCGTCCGCAGCGCGCGGGAGGGAGGCTGCAGATGAAGGGACCGGCTACCGGCGTGGCCGTGTCCCGGCGGCGTTAGCGGGGACGCCCGCGTGAGGCGTGCGGCGGAGGCGCGGGCTTTCCGGGCGCCGGGTCCGCGCGCCGCCCGCTCTCCGCCGTGACTGTCCTCCCGCTCGAGGCCGGGAGACCCGCTGAAGCCGGAACCGTCCCCGCAAGAGATGCGGCGCGGCGCGACGGCCGTTCGGGCGGCACCGCGTCCCCGGTAGGTCGCCCGCCGCGGGGCGCCGCCTCGCCTCAGGCCGGCCCCGGCCGCGCTGCCGTCCGGCCCCGCGCTGCCTCCGGCTCCCGCTCGGACCGATGCGCCCGGGGACCCCCCCGCCCCGCGCTCCCCCAGCGCACGTGCTCTCTAAACGGACAGACGGAATCTTCAAAAGAAGAAAACTGAAGCGAGTCCACAAGCCCGCGGTGAGGTGAGCCGGGCGTCCGCGGGTGAGTTCCGAGAACCCGGTCGCCGGTCGGGGGAGAGTCGTCGGAGACGGGCGGAGCGCGAGCGGGGTGAGGGGCGGAGGCGGCGGGAGCAGCCGGCTCCCCGCGGGGCGGGGCCTCAGCGCGCGCGGGGCGGGGCCTCAGCGCGCGCGGGGCGGGGCCTCAGCGCGGGGCTCGGCTGGGACGCGGCGCTTCACGGCGGAGCCCCGGCGCCCCGGGGAGAATCCTGTGGGAGGAAACGTCGTTTCCCTCGGCTCCCGGGCACGTTTTCTAGCCCTCGAGGCTGCAGCCGTGCTCCGTACAGGCCGGCCCGGAGGGTTACGCGTGTTCGGGGAGAAGGAGGAACCTGCGAAGTGAGCAGAGGGACCCAGGACGGCAGAGTTACGGAGCGGCTTCGTGCAGGGTTCGCAGGAAACACGAAGCCGAAAAGCTCCTCGTAAGCCGAGCCAGGGCGTGAGTGTGCCCAGCCCGCGGGCCCTGCGCGGCGGCGTGAGCTCGGACTGCGAGGGACGCGCCGTGCACCAGCGCGGAGGCGACCGCGGCGCGCTCAGCTCTGCCGGCGGGGAGGAGGCCGGGAAGGACCCCTGCGACCCTGAATCCCTCGCGGGGGGGAGCGACGGTGACCGGCGGCAGAGCTGCGGCTGCGGCGAAGAGAGCGGGACCCAGCGGGGAACCCGGTAACGCGTATTCGGTGGGATTTAGGATTTTCCGTGGACCAGTGACTGTTGTGCGGGGACTCCTGTTGTCCCCCGTGTTCAACAGGACTATCTGTAGCACTTTTCCGTGTCTGCGCCACTGATGTATTTTGGGCGTGTAAGATGGAAATAACCTCATTTAACCTTAATTTCCCTAGATGCTCATCTCCAGCTGTAGCAACACTGGGGTTAGGATTTCAGCAAAACAATTTTGGAAGGACACAGATATTCAGTCCATAGCACATTTAGTAGCCAGTAAAAAAATACACCAGGGGAAAAAAGCTCACGTTCATAATATCAATAGGAATGACAAGCTTCTTAGGAATATATCTGATACAATGTTGAATTTTATTTATTTATTTATTTATTTGTCAGAGAGAGAGAGAGAGAGAAGGCACAAGCAGGCAGAGTGGCAGCAGAGGCAGAGGGAGAAGCAGGCTTCCTTATGAGCAAGGAGCCCGATGTGGGACTCGATCCCGGGATACTGGGATCATGACCCGAGCAAAGGCAACAGCTCAACCGGCTGAGCCGGCATGAGCCGGGTGAGCCAGGCATCCCTCAGTGTTGAATTTTTTTAAAAAGACTTTATTTATTTATTTGACAGAGCACAAGAAGCGGGGAGGGGCTGAGGGAGAGGGAGAACTAGGCTCCTCCCCAAGCAGGGAGCCTAACAGGGGTGCCTTAATGGCTCAGTTGATTAAACACTGGACTCCTGATTCTTTTTTTAAAGATTTTATTTATTTGACAGATCGCAAGCAGGCAGAGAGGCAGGCAGACAGAGAGGAGGAAGCAGGCTCCCTGCTGAGCAGAGAGCCCTATGCGGGGCTTGATCCTAGGACCCTGGGATCATGACCTGAGCCAAAGGCAGAGGCTTTAACCCACTGAGCCACCCAGGCGCCCCTGGACTCTTGATTTTGCCTCAGGTCGTGATCTGAGGGTCATGAGATCAAGCCCTGTGCTGGGCTCTGTGTTGGGCATGGAGCCTCCGTAGAATCCTTTTTCTTGGAACACCTGGGTGGCTCAGTTGGGTAAGCTGTTTGTAGCTCAGGTCATGATGCCAGAGTCCTCAGATTGAGTCCCACATGGGGCTTCTCACTCAGCGGGGAACCTGCTTCTCTCTGCCTCTCCCTGCTTGTGCTTTCTCTCTGACAAATAAATAAAAATTTTTAAAGAAATATTTTATTTATTTATTTATTTGGCCGACAGAGAGGTAGGCAGAGAGACGGGGAGGGGAAGCAGGCTCCCCACTGAGCAGAGAGCCTGATGCAGGACTCAATCCCAGGACCCTGAGATCATGACCTGATCTGAAAGTAGAGGATTAACCCACTGAGCCACCCAGGGGCCCCAAATAAATAAAATATTTTTAAAAAATTCTCTTTCTCCCTCTCCATCTGCCCCTCCCCTTCTCCCTTTCTAACCAAACAAACAGAAACCTTACATAAAAATGATTTATGAATAAAATAAGAAAATGCAAAAAAATGCTATTAAAGTTCATAAAAGAACTGAAAAATTCATGGGGTACCTGGCTGGCTCAGTTGGTAGAAAATGTGACTCTTTTTTTTTTTAAAAATATTTTGTTTATTTATTTGACAGAGATCACAAGTAGGCAGAGAGGCAGGCAGAGAGAGAGAGAGAGAGAGGGAGAAGCAGGCTCCCCGCTGAGCAGGGAGCCCCATCCAGGGCTCTATCCCAGGACCCTGAGATCATGACCTGAGCTGAAGGCAGAGGCTTAACCCACTGAGCCACCCAGGTGCCCCGAGAATGTGACTCTTGATCTTGGGGTTGTAAGTTCGAGCCCCATGTTGGCTGTAGATATAAGTTAAAAATAAAATCTTAGGGGTGCCTCTGTGGCTTAGTTGGTTGAGATCTGCTTTCTGCTCAGGTCATGATCTGGGGATCCTGGGATCCAGTCCCACATTGGGCTCCCTGCTCCCTGCTTGTGCCCGCTCTCTCTCTCTCTCTCAAATAAAAAAAACTTTCAAAAAAGGCTATAAAAATCTTAAATTTTTATTTAAAAAATTTTTTTAAGGGTTAAACAATTTTTTTTAGATTTTATTTATTTATTTGACAGAGCTCACAAGTAGGCAGAGAGAGAAGGGGAAGCAGGCTCCCCGCTGAGCAGAGAGCCCCATGCAGGGCTCCATCCCAGGACTGACTCTGGGATCACGACCTGAGCCGAAGGTAGAAGCTTTAACCCACTGAGCCACCCAGGCGCCCCAGGGTTAGACAATTTTTTAAAAGATTTTATTTATTTATTAGACAGAGAGCACAAGCAGGGGCAGAAGCAGACTCCCTGCTGAGCAGGCGCCCCCTAGAATGTATTTTTAAGTTTAAAAAGTTCGTTTCATTTTATCGAGGTGATTATATTTTCCCTTGGACTTATTGATATGGTAATATTAATGCATATCCCAACTTTCCTGTATTTCCACTCCGTTATAATATATTTTCCTAAGGTATTGCCAGCTTCTCTCTGTTGATAATTTCTCAGGGTAATCATAATATTTGCACCGGTAATCATAATCAGGTTTCGTCTGAGCTCCTTTCTCAAACCATACATTTGTCAATTTTGGTGTCTTTATGGTGAGTAATCAATAGAAAACTTCCTCCTTCAATAGAAGGAGGAAATTTTATATGTAAGAATTCTCGGATCACTGGATGTTTGAAAGAATTCCCTGGAAACTCAATGATGCTTTTTGGCACAGGATCTCTGACACTGTCTTCATCTTTACTCATGAAGTGGTTTCTCCTTTCTTGAGTCAAATCTGACACATTCATTCCTGGAGAATCATTTGTTTCACCAAGAATTCCGAATTTCTTAGTATAGATAGCATTCTCATTCGACTTTCTACATGTCTGCGGTTATTCTAGTTTTATCATCCTACCCCTCTGTCTGTGTAAGGTGATAGGTCCCCCAGTAATGGGTCCGTGATCAAAGGAGCGAGACTGATACAAAGCAAAGGTCAAGCAAAGCTTTATTTCGCGCCAGGCATGGAGAATCAAACCGACCGGTCCGGGCCGTCTCTTACAAAGGGGCGACCCCTCCCAGCCTCACAGACTAACTTTCATAGAGGTGGTTGAGCCTGGCCACACACAGGTGGCCAATGAGATTGCAACACCCAGAGAAAACCGCGCAGTCATGCTAGGTCACACAGGGGCGGCCAATTGAATTTCAGTTTACCCTAGTAGATATTTGAACTGGCCTATCACCTTGGTCAGAATTGGCATAAGGCAGAGCCCACTCTCCTTGGTAGCTAGGGAGACGGTATGCGCGCCCCACTGATTGGAAGTCTCCACCTCGCCTGACCCGCCCTTGTACCCGGGCTTTGCTACCTGAGACTGGTTTCCCAGACTTGGTTTTAAGTAAGTTCCTCTGGGAGGGGCAGGGTCAACCTAAGTTTACTGCATAAACAACAAAATGGCTCCCTCTGGCTAAGCAGGACCTTACCTTCCCCCCTTTTCTTTGGAGATTAGTCAAATCCTTGACTTTTCAGCCAGTTCTATGTTCTCCTGTTGTAAGGGGTTATACTGAGCATGTAAGACTAACATTTTTATCACTCTAATTTTCTTTTGTACAAATGACATTAGGGCGTTTATAACGCAGGGGCCAAAGAGTAACATTAGTGCGCAGTCGGCTGATGAGTTAGCCATTCACTGCTTTGTATAACCTTTTCCATTTTTACTAATTCCGTTCGTCTAGTTTCCCACCTGTACTTTTTTGTCTTCTGAGGTGACTCAGAAGCTCTTACACAAACAGGTAACAATAGGAGCAACAATGAACTCATAATCTTTTGAGTCTTAGCTTTAGTCCACGGTCAGCGGGGTCCATCGGCTGCGGCTTCCATCTCTGGGGGACGTCCTCGTCCTTGGCTCGTTTGACGTGACCCGCGTGAATCCAGGCCCTGATGCCTTCTACTTTTATTGCCGTGGGGGTGCTCAGGATGACAGTAAAAGGTCCCTTCCAGCGAGGCTCCAAGTTTCCCACTTGATGGTGACGTTTCCAAACCAGGTCCCCGGGATGGTAAGGATGTGGTTCCAGCTCCGTCTCCGTCCCAGTGTGGCAGCTCGGATCCCTGCGAGGGTTCTTTTTAAGACAGACTGTAATGCCTGCAGTGACTGGAGTACAGACTGATCAGTCATTTCTGCTAGAGCAACCTCTTGTAGCCGAGGGCAGAGCTGGGGGGTGTGTGTCTCCCGAACATTATTTCAAATGGGGTCACCTTGTTTAAGCAGGGTGTACACCGCACCCTGAGGAGAGCGAAGGGAAGGAGATCCCATCCATCCACCACCAGTCTCCAGAATTAGCTTTGTCAAGGTCTCTTTAAGAGTCCGGTTCATTCTCTCGACTTGCCCGGAACTCTGGGGCCGGTAGGCACAATGTAGTTTCCAATTAGCACCCACAGCCTTGGCCAATGCCTGTGAGACTGAACTCACAAATGCAGGGTCATTGTCTGACCCAATTGCGAGAGGCAGCCCAAACCCAGGAATTATTTCTTCTAATAGCTTTTTGGCTACCACTCCTGCCGTCTCGTTTGGCGGAAAAAGCCTCTACCCAGCCTGAAATGGTATCTACAAAAACTGACGTATACTTGTGCCCATGTTTTCCGGGTTTCATCTCTGTAAAATCTATTTCCCAATAAATTCGTAGTTCCTTACCTCTTTCTCTTTTCCCTCTTCCCATTCTAGTTCCTCCTGCACTAACTGCCTGGCATTGAGCACATCTATCAACTACGTCCTGAACCATACGCCCTAATTTAGAAACCTGGAACTGCTTGCCTATAAGCTCCTTGAGTTTGTGTGTCCCCAGATGAGTACCCTGATGGATCTGGTCTACTAACTTCTTACCTCGTCTTCATGGAAGAATTAACTTTCCTATTTTAGTCTTAGCCCAGTCTCCATCATAGTCCAATTTAGCCCATTTTTGTAAATACTTTAAATCTTCCTCTGAATAGTCTGAATAGGCTACTGGCCTTTGCCAAGGCCGCAGAGTCTGAGTCAATACTCCTTTGGCCACCCCTGCTTTTTCATTCACATGCAAGGGGAAGGGCTCGGTAACATCTGGGATGGCCAGTGCTGGGGCACTCAGTAAGGCTGTTTGTAATTCCCGAAACGCTCCTTCTGCCTCAGCTGTCCACTCTATCATAGTGAGCCCCCCTTTTGCCGGTTCGTAGAGAGGTCGGGCAATCTCCGCAAACCACGGTATCCACAGCCTACAGTAGCCCGCCGTCCCAAGAAACTCCCTCACTTGTCGGGATGTGGTGGGGTGGGGGTATCGGGTGATCACCTGTTTCCCGGACTCAGACAGTGAACGCACTCCCTCGTAGAGATCAAAGCCTAGATAAGTGGCGTGGCTCTGACAGAGCTGGGCTTTCTTTGCTGACACCGGATACCCTTTTTCCTGCAGAGTCTGTAAGAGAGCTCCCGTCCACCACAAGCAGGACTCATAGTCCTCAGCGGCTATTAGCAAGTCATCAACGTACTGTAACAGAGTGACTCCCGGGTTGGAGGTTCTGTACTCACGCAAATCCTCGTGTAGGGCCTCGTCGAAGATAGTGGGTAAATTCTTGAATCCTTGGGGAAGTCTTGTCCAGGTGAGCTGGCCTTGAAACCCTTCCTGTGGGTCGGACCACTCGAAAGCAAAGAGGGGCTGAGACTCCCTTGCTAAAGAGAGGCGGAAAAATGCATCTTTGAGATCTAAGACGGTATAGACCGTTCTTTTGGGGCCCAGGAGGGAGAGGAGGGTATAGGGGTTAGGCCCCGTTGGGTGGATATCTTCAACCCGTTTTTTAACTTCCCGCAAGTCCTGAACGGGTCGGTACTCCCCAGTCTCCGGCCTTTTTGACGGGCAGCAAAGGTGTGTTCCATGGAGACTTGCAAGGAACTAGGATCCCGTCTCCTCGGAGGCGGTTCATGTGTTTTCTGAGCCCTTCTTTTGCTTCCCAGGGGAGGGAGAACTGCCGGACTCGAACAGCCGAGAACGTTGCTTTTAATTGTACCACCACTGGAGGCTGTCCCTTGGCCAAGCCAGGGGGCCTCTCTTCTGCCCAGACTTCGGGAAACTCGACCTGTAGGGTTCGGAGAAGGCTCCCTTCTCTTGTCTCCTCTGGTTCTGAGACTGGCTCGTACAGAAGGTGTTCATCTACTGCTGCCACAAACATCTGCACAGTGGGTTGTCTCAAGGTTACAGTCGTGTCTCCTTCCGAGAACTGAATGCCAGCTCGTAGTTCGTGGAGGAGATCTCTTCCCATCAGGTTATACGGGGCATTAGGGAGGACCAGGAATCGATGCTTGACTACTCCCGAGGCCAAATTTAAAGTCCTTTCTGTTGTCCGTTTATGTCTCTCTGTGCCATTCGCCCCTTGCACCCAGACTTCCTCTCCAGAGAGTTTTACCATAGGCTTAAGTAATGATGAAAATTGGGCTCCCGTGTCCACCAAAAAAATCAGTTGATTTCCCCTCCACTTCAATTCTTACCCGAGGTTCGGGGAGGGGCTCCGAACCACGGCCCCTTCAGACTCTGGTGGCCAGCATTGCCGTCTTCCTTTTGGGGCACTCCCTGGCCCAACGTCCTTTTTCCTTACAGTAAGCGCACTGATCTGAATCTACGTCTTCCCGCCTGCCTCCTGTGTGCTTAGGTTTCTCCTTCCATTTACCATCCCCTACCTGCCCCTACCTGCCTTTCCCTTTCCATTGACCTCTTTCCCCCTGTCTCCTTCCCACCTCATGTAATGCCAAAACCTTAACCAGTTTTTTGTCTGTTTCTCATCCTCTTGTGCATCCCTGTTGTTAAACACCTTTTCTGCTATTCCCACTAACTCAGTCAGATTCTCCCCTTCAAATCCTTCCATTTTCTGACGTTTCCTCCTTATATCTGGGGCTGACTGACTGGCAAAAGCAAGATTCACTGCCCTCTGATTTTCGGGTGCCTCAGGGTCGATTGGGCTATACATTTTATAGGCTTCAATAAGCCTTTCTAGGAAAGCTCCTGGAGACTCATTCTTACCTTGAGTCACCACACTAATTTTTTAAGGTAAATTTATGGGTCTCCTTGCAGCTGCACGGAGGCCTCCCAGTAGAGCCTGGCGGTAGAAGCGTAGGCTCTGCTTACCTTCATCAGAGTTTGGATCCCAGTTGGGGGGTTCCCTCGGGCAGTAGTCCTCCATTGGCCGGGATCGAGGTCCCTGCCAAGTCTCTCACTTATCACCTTATGGGCTTCTCACGTGATGCGATCCCTGTCTTCCACATTAAAGAGAGCCATAAGGAGCTGTTGAATATCCACCCAGGTGGGCTGGTGGGTAAGAAAGACAGTCTCCAGGAGACCAATTAAATCCTGAGGGTGGACAGAAAAGGATTTGTGTTGGGCCTTCCAGTATAGATGTCAGAAGAGGAGAAAGGGATATAGGTTAGGTGGGGGCGCCCTCTCCCGTCCGGAAGAGCAACCTCACGGAGAGGCAGCATCGGCGCTGATGGAACCGGTGAGGTAGAGGGAGGCAGAGGGGGATAGAGGAAAGGGGAAGGATCAGGGGGGTCTTTCTGCTTGGTGGTCCCATAGGTGGACCCCGACCGCGTATGAGGTGGACTGGTAAGGGTGTCTCAAGATCGAGAGTCAGGTTTAGGGGACAGATTGGGGGGGGGGATTCTACATCCTCCACATCCAACAGGGGTAGGACGGTCTTCTTCCCTGGTTCCTCCTCATCTCTCTGTCCTGGGTTTGGTGATCTAACCTGCCTTAGAGGGAGAGAGATGGTTTCGTTAGCAGGGGGAAGGTGAGACTTGAGCCATGACGGTGGCTCTTCTATCAGATATCGCCAGGCCACGATGTATGGTATTTGGTCTCAATGGAGATCGAAGACCTTACTCTGGGTAGAGTAGATCTGAGCCAAGGCAAACGTTCCTTCCGGCGGCCACCCTGTGGAGAAAGTGGGCCACTCTAATTGGCAGAGTGTTTTTAGTTTTCCCGGGTAAACCTTGTCATCCGACTGGGTGGCTTTACCTTGAAAATCCTTGAAATGCTGGAGAACAAGACTTAGGGGTGTCACGGGTCCCTTACTCCCCGCTTGCCCCATTTCTCCAAACACAGTCAACAACACAACAGACAACAAAAAGGCAAGACAAAGCCAACCGCAGGCCCAGCGGTCCTTACCCAGAACCTGCCACCGATGGGGACTTTCTTGATCTCCTGACCGCCTAGGGGGACTCGAACCCCCTGACCTCCCAGGGGGACTTGAACCCCTTGACGATCTACCAGTGGAGGGATTGGGTGTCCCTGCATCCACTCCAGCCCTGGGGAGCATGGCTGCGCCCAGCTTCTCCCCGGTGGGCTATACCCTGGGGCTTTGCAACCAGGCAGACAGGATCCCGAGATCTTACCCCCAGAGGCCTTTCCCAGAAATTCTGATGCTGGCTCAGTTCTCGTTGTTTGATCCCGGACGTGCCCCCAATGATAGGTTTCCCCCAACAATGGGTCCATGATGAAAGGAGTGAGACTGATACAAAGCGAAGGTCAAGCAAAGCTTCATTTCGCACCAGGCATCGAGAATCAAACCGACCAGTCGGGGCTGTCTCTTACAGAGAGGCGACCCCTCCCAGCCTCACAGACTAACTTTCATAGAGGTGGTTGAGCCTGGCCACACACAGGTGGCCAATGAGATTGCAACACCCAGAGAAAACTGCGCAGTCATGCTAGGTCACACAGGGGCGGCCAATTGAATTTCAATTCACCCTAGTAGATATTTGAACTGGCCTATCACCTTGGTCAGAATTGGCATAAGGCAGGGGGGCCCACTCTCCTTGGTAGTTAGGGGGACAGTATGCACGCCCCACTGATTGGATGTCTCCGCCTGGCCTCACCCGCCCTTGTACCTGGGCTTTGCAAGTAAGTTCCTCTGGGAGAGGCAGGGTCAATCTCATTTCACTGCATAAACAACAAAATGGCTCCTTCTGGCTACTAGGCCCTTACATTAAGGTAGTGACTTGTTTATAACTTTCCCCCACAGCTCTCGAATTATGGATCATCTTTTTTTTTTTTAATTTTATTTATTTATTTGACAGACAGAGATCACAAGTAGGCAGGGAGGCAGGCAGAGAGAGAGAGGAGGAAGCAGGCTCCCTGCTGAGCAGAGAGCCCGATGCGGGGCTCGACCCCAGGACCCTGGGATCATGATCTGAGCCGAAGGCAGAGGCTTTAACCCACTGAGCCACCGAGGCACCCCACGAATTATGGATCATCTTTACTTTTTCCTGTTAATTCCTGTTAATTTAACGTAAATGTACTCATACATCCTTTCATTTCCTCAGTTGAAATCTTAAGCCAGTTGTCTTTTTTTTTTTTTCCTTTATTTAGCATATTGGTGGATTTATATTCCTGGTCTTTTGAAATCCTAATCTTCCACGTTTCCCCCGGAGGCGCGCTCACACGCTCACGCGCTCGCTCCCTGGCCAGCGGTCGATGACGCGTCTCCAGACGACCCGCGCTCCCCAGATGCACGGACGCCTACGTGCCGCAGAGCCTTCTGGGAAATGTAGTTCAAAGGCGACTTCCTGCCGTTAAGCTGACCAAAAAAAAAAAAGAAAGAGAAAAAAGAAAAAAATTAAAGGCGTCTTTGTCTCGCGCACGCGTACTCCACTCGCACGGCCCCTGACGCTTTCGGGTTGCGCCCCTTCTTTGTCCTTCGCCGCCCAGAGAGAGGCGAGTGTGGGCGTCTCTGCGCGCGCGCCCGGATGTTCGTGCGCGCGCTCCCCGGCCCCGCAGCAGCCTCGCCGGGATCCCGCTGCCCCAGGGGCACCGCACTAGGCCTGTGGGTCAGGGAGGCGTGCGGGCCGGGGGCGCAGGCAGGCCGGGGGCGGGGCGGCGGCGAGTCTGGGGGCGCTGGGGCGGGTCACGTGGTTCCTGGGCCTGCGCGTCCGCCGACGGAGGCCTGGGGTCGGTGCGGGCGTTCGCGGGCGTTCGCGGTCGAATTTCCTCCGGGCTGGCGGGTGGGAGGCGTGCGGGGGTCTTGCGGGGAGTACCTGGGGGTCGCGTCTGGCCTTCAGGCTTGGAGGCCTGTGGGTGCCGGCGCGTGGGCGGGCGGGGGCTCGTCGTTCGCGGACCGCGCAGCGGGGCGCGGGACGACTGAGGGGGCGTGGGGTCTGCGCCCGCGTCCGGGGACGCTCGCGTTCGTGGGTGACGCCTTAAGGAGCTCCCCCGCCGGGCGTCCGTGGCTGTCCGGGGGCCAAGAGCCCGGGGCACATGCGCCCCGGCTGCGCAGAGGGTCTCGGGTCCCTGGGACCTCCCCGCCTCCACCCACCCCCCTGGCTGCGCAGAGGGTCTGGGGTCTCTGGAACCTCCGGCGCCCCCTCCCCCGGCTTCGCAGAGGGTCTGGGCCCCTGCTGTCAGGGTGATTTCCCTGCTGGGCCTCCCCTCCCCCCTTCCAGTTCGGCTTCACCAGGCTAGCTCTGCCTCTTACCAGTCGAGTTGTTTTTAAAGGCTTCTCTACTAAAACAAAAAACCCAAAGCCAGCGGAAAAAAACCCAAGTAGTTTTTGGTAGCAGCTGGCTGCTGAGGCTTGAAGTTCTCTCTCTCTGCTTGTGGGTCACCTCTGCCACTTTGGACCCTCCACTCACGGTTTCTGGGTCTCAGGTTTATCTCCTGAAAATGAGGGAGTGCCAGGAAAGGGTTTCTTTCTTTTTTCCTTCCTTCCTTCCTTCTTTCCTTTCTTTCTCCCAGTTCTGGTGCTTTTTGCTGTCATTAACACTTTTAGTTATTTTAATTATTTGTTGTTTGTTTCAACTGTGTGGTGGTGAACTGAACTGTGTTCTTGGGTTAAACGCTTTACATTTAAAAAGATAATGTTCATACTTTTTTCTAAGTTTTTTTAATAAGTAATGCATTTTTTTTTAAAGATTTTTATTTATTTATGTGACAGAGAGAGAGATCACGAGTAGGCAGAGAGGCAGGCAGAGAGAGAGGGGAAAGCAGGCTCCCTGCTGAGCAGAGATCATGACCCAAGCTGAAGGCAGAGGCTTAACCCACTGAGCCACCCAGGCGCCCCTTCTTTTATGAATTTAAAATGTGTTGGTTGTCAGTTTGGAGCGACTAGATAAATAGACTCAAATGAAAATCTTTCATGATCCCATCAACAGTAGACAGTCACTGTTAATGTTTTGATAAATTTCTTGTAGTCAGTTGATGTGTGTATAATTTTAGTACATCTTATTTATATTTCTTTAATGAAGCAAAATTGGGAGTATGCTGTTTGAAGCCTTTAGGATATATTACAGTTATCTTTTGTTAAGGTAGACTTTTTTGTTCCGCGGGGGAAGTTTTTTCAGCTGGCCCCTGAGAACTTATCTTCCTTTTGTTTTGTTTGTTTTTGGTTTGTTTTTAGATGGGCTCCACATCCAGTGTGGAGCCCAATGCGGGGCTTGAATCCATGACCCTGAGATCCAGACCTGAGCCGAGAGCCGGAGTTGGGCACTTACTTAATCAGCTGAGCCATCTAAGTGCCCTCCTTTGTTTTGTTTTTATCCTTAGTTTGCCGTGGTGGCATTATTTCTGGACAGGGGACTGAATGGTGCCAGTATTGGAATGAGGCCTTTGCCCACCCTCACCCCCCACTTTTGTTGAGGGGCTGTGACTGCAGGCCTTCAGGGACACCCAGTGGGGCCGATGGGCTGGATCTGCCACTTCATATGTATGTCATCGATGTTGGGCAAGTTGCTGAACCTCTGAGCCTTAGGACTTTCTGTAATGGGTACTGGATGCATTAAGAAAAAAAACCCAAACAGGGTGCCTGGGTGGTTCAGTGGGTTAAGCATTTGCCTTCCGCTCAGGTCATGATCTCAGGGTCCTGGGACCGAGCTTCTTGTTTGACTCCCTGCTCGTCGGGAAGTCTGCTTCTCCCTCTCCCACTCCCCCTGCTTGTGTTCCTTCTCTCTGTCTCTCTCTCTGTCAAATAAACAATCATTAAAAAAACAACAAACAGTATGATGTATAATACATCTGTCATAGTAAGTAATAAATGTTATTTTTTATTATTCTCTATCTTCCCCCTGAAATTCCTTCAGAATCTGATGCTAAGTGGAACTACGTGATGGTGATGATGGTCCCTTCGTTCTGGAGACACACGTGAGAGCTGTCACAGGGAGAGCTGTGTGGTACGCAGGAAGCTGCCAAGGTATACAACACTAGCAGTCTGGTTAAATTGGGCCAGTTGTACAGAGAAGGGTTTAGGCTTCCGTTTGCGGAGAGGACACGTGGGACCCATATAAAACAGCTCAGGAAAAACTTGTCAAAACTTTCAATTTTCAGAAATGTATTTGTTTAAATTCAGAGTGAGGTTGTGTCTACATTTTTCTGAATAACAAATGTTGTTAGAAATAATACCACCACACTGAGGGCTTGTCACACTTGTTCACTTGAAATTCTCAACTCCATGTGTTTTCTTTTTTTTTTTTTTTAAAGATAATCAAAGTCCTTGGCTTGAGATATCTTAATTAATTATTTATTTATTAGAGATCACAGGTAGGTAGAGAGGCAGGGAGAGAGAGAGAGGGGGAAGCAGGCTCCCCACCAAGCAGGGAGCCCGATGCGGGGCTCGATCCCAGGACCCTGGGATCATGACCCGAGCCGACGGCAGAGGCTTTAACCCACTGAGCCACCCAGGCGCCCCTCCATGTGTTTTCTATACCAAGTCTACACCTGTTTTTTTTCCTTTGAGAGGGAGTGGGGAAGGGACAGGGGGAGATGGAGAGAGAGAGAGACTGAAGCAGACTCCCCACTGAGCATGCCTAACGCAGGGCTCGATCCCAGGATCCCAAGATTGTGACCTGAGCCGAAGGCAAGACTTGGTCGCTTAACTCACTGCCCCCGCAGGTGCCCCTTAAGTCCACGACATTTTGATATGATGAGTTTTCTACTCTTGGTAAGTTTTCGTTGAAACCTAAGTAAACTTCACTGAGTAGCCTTTGACAACAATTACAAAGGAGATTTTTAAATGACCCTGTGAATTTAAGGAAATGGTTTACACGATAAACATAGTTTTATTTGTCATGGTGCCAGAATGTTTATTATGTGAAATGAAGTGAGAGTATAATGCAAAGCAAATGACATTTGTTGTCAGTCTGTTTTCCTGGTTTGCGGTGTGTGTACGGGGGCGGTTGTGTAGATTTGACTTTTTTTTTTTTTCAACCACACAAAGGTTTTTCCTTTTTTATTTTTTAAGATTTTATTTATTTATTTGATAGAGAGAGAGGGATCACAAGTAGGCAGAGAGGCCGGCAGAGAGAGAGGGGGAAGCAGGCTCCCTGCCAAGCAGAGAGCCCGATGCGGGGCTCCATCCCAGGACCCTGAGATCATGACCTGAGCCGAAGGCAGAGGCTTAATCCACTGAGCCACCCAGGTGCCCCTACATATTTTAATAGTTAAATTTATTGACTGTTTTTCTTTTAATTATGGTTTTTGCCTTTGCATTATGTATAGGATAATTTTCCCCCAAATTACACATACTGTGGGGTTTTTTTTTAAAAGACTTTTCACATTTAAGAAAAAAGATTTTATTTATTTATTTGAAAGAGTACAAGCAGGGAGAACAGTGAGGGAGAGGGAGAAGCAGACTCCCCACCAAGCAGGAAGCTTGCTTCAGGACCCTGGGATCATGACGTGAGCCCAAGGCAGATGCACAACTGACTGAGCCACCCAGGCGCCCTCCCCCGCCTTTTTAATTAACATATAATGTATTATTTGTTTCAGGGGTACAGGTCTGTGATTCATCAGTCTTTTTTTTTTTTTTTAAAGATTTTATTTATTTATTTGACAGAGAGAGAGATCACAAGTAGGCAGAGAGGCAGGCAGAGAGAGCGGAGGAAGCAGGCTCCCCGCCGAGCAGAGAGCCCGATGCGGGGCTCGATCCCAGGACCCCGAGATCGTGACCCGAGCCGAAGGCAGAGGCTTTAACCCACTGAGCCACCCAGGTGCCCTTGATTCATCAGTCTTTACATAACACCCAGCGGTCCCCAGAACACATACCCTCCCCTGTGTCCATCCCCCAGTCACCCCATCCCTCATACCCCCTTCCCCTCCAGCAACCCTCAGTTTGTTTGCTGACATTAAGAGTCTCTTGTGGTTTGTCTCCCTTTTTGGTTTCGTCCTGTTTCATTTTTTTCTCTCTTCCCCTATGATCCCGTCTTGTTTCTCAGATTCTACATATCGGTGAGATCACATGATAATTGTCTTTCTCTGATTGACGTAATTTCACTTGGCATAATACATGTCATTGCAAATGGCAAGATTTCTTGGGTTTTTTTTGATGGCTGCATAGTATTCCAGTGTGTGTATATATTACCACATCTTCTTTACCCATTCATCTGCTAATGGACATCTAGGTTCTTTCCATAGTTTGGCTATTGTGTACATGGCTGCCATAAACATCAGGTGCCTCACTTCTGTTTTCTTAAGGCATTGTTGTGGTTTAAATGAAAATCCATATGGGATTAGTTTGTTGTAATGTGATCAACAAAACTAGCCTTATTTTCTTTTAAATGTTAATCACTTCTGTTCATTAAACAAGCCAGTTTTATTCATGGCTTTGAAATGCCACAATTGGGGTGCCTGGGGGGCTCTGTCCATTAAGTGTCTGCTTTCGGCTCAGGTCTTCATCCCAGGGTCCCGGGATTGAGTCCTGCATCAGGCTTCCCGCTTGGGGGGAGTCTGGTTCTCCCTCTCCCTCTGCCCCTCCCCCTTCTCGTGTGCACGGTCTCAAATAAATAACATCTTAAAAAAAAAAAGAAAGAAATGCCACATTTATTGTCTGCTAAATTCCTACATATTTGAGCTGTAATGCTTCATGCGTCTGCATGTCTTCTATGGAGACAGTGTCAAATGTTTTTAATTATTTGTACCTGTTAATATTATGTGGACCTGTTCACATTCATTATTTTGTAATTTTTGAAAAAGATTTATGTTATTTGGGAGTGTGCATGTGTGTTGGGGGAGGGGAAGAGGGAGACTCTTCTAGCAGACTCCCTGCTGAGTGCAGAGCAGAGCTTGACTCTTGAGATCACAGCCTGAGCCAAAATGAAGAGAGAGTCGCTTAACCAGGTAAGCCACCCAGGTGCCCCAGTTACTGTGTATTTCTAAAAGTGTCCAAGCTCTTCCTGAACATATTTTCTTCCAGATGAACTTTAGAATTGCTTCTTAAAGAAAACCTTTTTGAGATTATGGTTGGAGTCAACTAAAGATATAAATAATTTGGGGCTAAATTACTTCACTGGGAAGTCTTCCTATCCCAGAGCAAGACCAGATTGTGCATGTATGAAACCTTTTTATAGTCCCCATTGGTTGTTTCAGTTTCTTTCCTATGGGTCTTACATGTTTCTTGTCCAAAGATGGTCGTACATAATTTCTGTGGTTTTTTTTTCTTTTCTTTTTTTAAGATTTTATTTATTTGACAGAGAGAGATCACAAGTAGGCAGAAGGAGAGGGGGAAGCAGGCTCCCTGCTCAGCAGAGATCATGACCTGAGCCAAAGGCAGGGGCTTAACCCACTGAGCCACCCAGGCACCCCTGTGGTTTTTTTCTTTGAGAGTAGATTTTATTTCCCATATACATTTTTGCTAAAAATATCCAAACAGAGGGCGCCTGGGTGGCTCAGTCGTTAAGCGTCTGCCTTCGGCTCAGGTCATGATCCCTGGGTCCTGGGATCAAGCTCTGCATCAGGCTTCGTGCTCAGTGGGGAACCTGCTTCTCCCTCTCCCACTCCCCCTGCTTGTGTTCCCTCTCTCGCTGTGTCTCTCTCTGTCAAATAAATAAATAAATAAATGCAAACAGTTTCCCTGTCCCTTAAGATTGGTTGTCTGGGTGTGGTAATGGAGGTCATAGTTTCTTACTTGGCTTGTATATGTTGCTGAATTTTGCCATCATGTCGCACTGCTGCAGTCATAATTATGGCTAATACCTGTGTGATGCTCAAGTGTCAGCTTCTGTTCTAAGATACGTGTATTTTCGCTATCTAAAGGCATTGTTTCTCGTGTAACTCGGAGAAACCTCAGTGTTTCTGAGCTGGTGCTGACGTTTGAATCGCAGAAAGACACGAAAGGGAAGAAGCGCTTGTTCCTTCAGGTGGTGTCTGTTAGTATGATTCGGGGGCAGCAGGCCGCTCGTGTGTGTTCCCGTGGAAACACGGTGGCCGGACGTGTGCCTGGAGATGAGCGCTCCCTCGACGGCGTGTGTCTGTGCAAACATGCACGTGCGGTGCTTCTAGCAGGGAGCGCCTGGAGCGCGCGACGGAGGAGACGCGGTGCTGCGGTGCTGCTGCTTGGCGGCTGCGCGTCCCTTCGAAGACCGCGCGCTTCGGTAACCCCGAGGTCCTGTTCAGTGCCGCCTCGGCTTGTCTGCGAGGGTCGAATTATAACGTGCTCAGAGAGAATTCACATGTTGTCCTTTGTTACTCACTCTCCATTTATTTTTTCATTTCTGCCTCAGAATCCCACTGTTAAGTGGACCCAAAGGTCCACTTTCTCCTCACAATTTTCACAAGTAAAAAAACGAGGCTTAAAAGCTAAGAAAGGAGCATTTGGCATAAGGAGGGCCGTTACACCATGACTAAAGCATGACCTTCCAGAAATATACAACCTCCGTGTGTCGAACAATGTGGCTTTAAACATTGAATGCAAATGCTAATATGATTACAAGGTAAAGTTTACCCGTCTGTCATCTCATTGGGAGATTTTAACGCGCTCCCGTCAGAAGTGGCTACAACTGGCTGATGTAGACTGAGGGGGTTGAGGCAGACTTTCTCTGCCTGGTAAAGATGAACTTTGTCTGGTTTTGCCCAAAGCCATGTAGCCACTGGTGGGAACAGTTGGTTGAAATTCAAGTATTTTTTTTTTAAGATTTTATTTATGTATTTATTTGACAGGGACAGAGAGATCCCAGGCGGGCAGAGAGGCAGGCAGAGGGGGAGGGGGAAGCAGGCTCCCGCCGAGCAGAGAGACCCCGGGGTCACGACCCGAGCCGGAGGCAGAGGGTTTACCCGCTGAGCCACCCCGGCGCCCCTCAAGTCTGTTTTCACACAGGTCACTACGCTCTGCGACTCCCCGTCTGTCCGCGGTGGAGCTGCACTGTGTCCGCCCCGGAGCGGCTGCCGCGGCGCCCGGACGGAGAGTGAGTGGTCGGCGCTTCCTGCCGTCGGGTCCTTCTGGGTCTGGCCGTCGCAGCCGCCCCTCTTCGGCCCGTGCCCGCCGCTCGGAAGCGCGGGTGACCGCAGCGCCCGGTCCCGAGCGAGCGGGGAAGGGCTCGCAGGCGCCGCGCGAGTCTCCGCCTCAGAGTGCGTCGTGTCGGAGCCGCAGATCCCGCCGCGCGCAGAAGGGCCGCCATGCGGCGTGAGGAAGGAGCTGCGGAGGCCGGGACGCCGCTCGCCGCGTGAAGGCGCCGCCGCGGGAGAGGCGGAGTCCGGGCGGGAGCGGAGGCGCTGCGGCGGCCGCAGGGCTCGGAGCTACGCGTCGCGCGCCCGGAAGCGACCATGTTACAGGTGAGGCGGCGGCGGCCTGGCTGGCGGGGCCTGGCTGGCGGGGCCTGGGAGGCGTCGCGCTGGCTCCGGGGAAACACGTGGGGAACGAGCCTCGCGGCGCAGCCCCGGGTTGGGCCACGACGAGAGCCGTGGCGGGGTCGGGCGCGGGCTCCCGGCCGGGGAAGGGCGAGGGTAACGTCCCTCTCCCTGGAACCTTCGCTCACGGCCCAGTGCTGACCGGAAGCCTTGCCAGGGACGGGTGATCAGCGCCTGTGTTGTCCGTGTACACCCTGTGTTTTGTGATAAAGTTAGAGAAAAGAAAATGCGATTAAAATCAAAGGGAAGAAAAAATACATTTGTAGTGCTGTGATTGTATTGAAAAATTCCCATGTGAGTGGACCTGCCCAGTGCTCGCCTGTGGTGGTCAGAGGCCAACTTTTTTTTTTTTTTAGATTTTACTTATTTATTTGAGAGAGAACACAAGCAGGGGGAGCGGCAGAGGCAGAGGGAGGAGCAGGGAGCCCGATGCGGGGCTTGATCCAGGACCCTGGGACCACGACCCGAGCGGAAGGCAGAGGCTTAACCCGCTGAGCCACCCAGGCGCCCTTTCAAGGGCCAACTTTATTAACAGGAGGACCTTGAGAAGGTCTTATGATTTGAATTTTTTGTTTTGTTAGGGAGAGAGGGGGGGGGGGCTGGCACACGAGGAGGTGGAGGAAGGACAGACAGAAGATGAAATCTTTCTTTTTTTTTTTTAAACAATTTTTTATTTTTTATTATCATATAATATATTTTTAGCCCCAGGGGTACAGGTCTGTGAATTGCCAGGTTTACACAGGAGAAGAGGAAATCTTAAACAGATTCCACACCCAGCGCAGAGCCCAACCCGCTCGATACCACAACCCTGAGATCATGACCTGAGCCAAAATCAAGGGTCAAATGCTTCATGGACTGAGCCACCCAGGCGCCCCCTGAATTTTTATAAACCATAGTGTCCTACATAATTAATGACTTTGAGCTGCAAACTTGGTTTTCTAATTTTTAGCTGTTGTAATAAAGAAATAAGAATGTTTCTGTGGGTTGCATTATCCAAAGGTAAAAGTAAATTAGTTCTTCATAGAAAGTAAATATTTCTGGGTTATGCTTTGATGAACTCTTTGAATAAATGATATAGTGTGGGTAATGTCCTCAGAGAAATGTAGTAAATCCATGGGTATTACGGTCATTTTTCCTAGTTTTCCACAGAATGTGACCCAAGGGGAAAATACCAAAGCACTTAGTAATCATAATTGTGTATTTAAGTACCTCTTTAATTGTGAGGCAGTATTCACATATGGAAAAGTACCCACAATGTATAAGTACAGTTTAATGAATTATTACCAACTGCGTACACATGAAGCCACCATTCAGGTCAAGAAGTAGAACATTCCAGGACGCCTGGGTGGCTCAGTTGGTTAAGCGGCTGCCTTCGGCTCGGGTCCTGATCGCAGGGTCCTGGGATCGAGTCCCCCATCGGGCTACTTCCTCAATGGGGAGCCGGCTTCTCTCCCTGCCTCTGCCTGCCACTCTGCCTGCTTGTGTGTGCTCTCTCTCTCTCACTCTCTCTGACAAATAAACAAATAAAATCTTAAAAAAAAAAGAAAGAAGAAGAAGAACTAGAACATTCCCAGCCCAGATGAGGTCCTTTCTGTGCCAATCACAACCTCTTCCTCCTCACACAGAACTGGGACCCTGACTTTTGTTGTAACCATTTCTGTCCTCTTTCTAGTGTTCCTTTAACACTGCAGTTTGGTGTCATCTGCTGTAGTGTGTAGTAATTTGTGTTTTGTTTCTTTCAGTTAACATTTTGTTTATGAGGTTAACTGCAAGTGCAACCCGCTGTCCAGCGAAGGCAGCTTCCTAATATCACCAGAGTCAGTGTTCAAAATTCCAAATGTCTTATAAAGCTGCAAATTGTTTGAAGTTTGTTCGGATCAGAATCTGGGTAAAGTTCATACAGTGTAATTGGTTGATCTGCTCTCTTAAGACCCTCTTAACCTATTGGGTCTATTTTTCCTAGCCCAATTTTTTTTTTTTTTTAATTTAATTTACTTGACAGAGATCACAAGTAGGCAGAGAGGCAGGCAGAGAGAGGGGGAAGCAGGCTCCCTGCCTAGCAGAGAGCCCGATGCAGGACTCGATCCCAGGACCCTGAGACCATGACCCCAGCTGAAGGCAGAGGCTTTAACCCACTGAGCCACCCAGGCGCCCCCCCCCCATTTTTTTTTTTTTTAAAGATGTTATTTGAGAGAGAGAGAGCATGAGTGCGTGAGCTGGGAAGAAGGGCAGAGGGAGAGGGAGAAGCGGACTCGCCCCTTAGCAAAGAGCCCGACATGGGCCTCGATCCCAGGACTCTGGGATCATGCCCTGAGCCGAAGGCAGACCCTTCACTGACTAACCCAGGCACCCCTCCTCACCCCATTTTTGGCAGAAGAAGCCAGGTGGCCTATTCTGTGGATTTCCCACCGTCCGAGTTTTGCTAGTGTTGCTGGTGTGTTGTGTAGAGCTGCGCTGTCCAGTACAGAAGCCACTAGCCACATCAGCTGATTCAGTTTAAAATGATTAAATCTCGGGGCGCCTGGGTGGGTCAGTAGGTGAAGTGTCTGCCTTCAGCTCAGGTCATGATCTGAGGGTCCTGGGATCAAGCCCCACATCAGCCTCCTTGCTTGGCAGGGTTCCTGCCTCTCCCGCTCCCCCTGCTGTGCTTCCTCCCTCTCTCTCTCACTCTCTCTCTCTGACAAATAAATAGAATCTAAATAACATAAAATGAATAAAACAAATAGAACAAAATAAAATACAATGATTAGATTTAGCCCCAAGTCACACTAGCCACATTTCAAGTGCTCAGAAGCCATGAATTAGCACAGATAAAGGATATCTCCGTCTTCACAGATCTGATCTGGAGGCTTGATCAGATTCAGGTGTCGCTTTTTTGGCAAAAGTATTTCAGAGGTTTTGGTACATACTTTCAGGGTGCAGCTCCTATTTGCTAGCGGTTGTCTGTGGTTGTTGCCTTGATGGATTATTTCCATGGGGGCTACTAAATGATACCCTGCATCGACCTCCTCTTTTTCTTCCACTTCTTTTTTTTTTTTTTCTTTTAAAGATTTTATTTATTTGACAGAGATCACAAGTAGACAGAGAGGCGGGTGGAGGGGGTTGATGGGGAGCAGGAAGCAGGCTCCCTCCTGAGCAGAAAGCCTGATTCGGGGCTGGATCCCGGGACCCTGAGATCATGACCCGAGCCGATGGCAGAGGGTTAACCCGCTGAGACACCCAGGTACCCTTTCTTCTACTTATTTGTTTATACAGTTATTTACTTACTTTTATTTATTTTATTTTATTTTTTTAAAAGATTTTATTTATTTATTTGACGGAGATCACAAGTAGGTAGAGAGGCAGGCAGAGAGAGAGGAGGAAGCAGACTCCCTGCTGAGCAGAGAGCCCGATGCAGGGCTCAATCCCAGGACCCTGGGATCATGACCTGAGCCGAAAGCAGAAGCTTTAACCCACTGAGCCACCCAGGCGCCCCTTCCTTTTGAAAATTTAATAAGCTTTTTTTAACAACTTAGTTCAATTTTTTTCTGTTGTGCTTCTTTGTATGTTCTTTTAATTAGTAAATATGCTTTATCTGCATCTTTTAAGGTGATTATATATCTCTTCTTAATCTGTTAGTGTAGTGAATATCTTTTTTTTTTATTTTTAATGTTAAACCAACCTTTAATTTCTGAATAAACCAACTCAGTCTTGATGTATTTTCTTCCGTATATATTATTCAGCATAGTGTGGTAACATGTCGGTTAGGTTTTCTACAACAATGTTTATGTGTAATTTGGCCTTTGTTTTTCCTTTCTTGCAATATTCTTACTGAGTTTTGTTATCAAGGTTATGCTTGTATCAAAATGTTTAGGGTTGTGTTCTTGCTTCCATATTCCATAGTTGCTTAGTAAAATAGGAATTCTGCATTAAATGTCTACAGAATTAACTAGTAAAGCTGTTGTTTTGTGAGGAGATTTTAAGCTTTTATTTTTTCATTTATTTGTCAGAGAGACAGACACGAGTATAGGCAGGCAGAGAGGCAGACAGAGGCAGAGGGAGAAGCAGGCTACCTGCAGAGCAAGGAGCCTGATATAGGACACAGTCCCAGGACCCTGAGATCATGACCTGAGCCGAAGGCAGACGCTTAACCCTCTGAGCCACGCAGGCGCCCCTATGTTACAGTTATTCTCATTACACAGTTACTCCTGATGAATATTTATATTGGCTACAGAATCCTTCCTTTCAGCACTCCTAAAATGTTCTCCTTTCTTCTGGCCTCTGTGCCTTTGAATAAGACATCTGCAGTCGATTGAACTGCTCCTTGTGAGTCATGTGACTCCTTCTTTGTCTGTATTCCCTAGCAGTTGGGTTGTGATGTGTTTGTTCGGCTCTTTATGTCTGTCCAGTTGGGGGGCCAGTCTGTCTCCTGAGTCTGCCACCTTATGCCTTTTGCCACATTTGGGGAGCATGGAGCTGTCACTTGTTCTGTCTGCCACGCTCCTGCTTTGCTTTTCCTGGGACTCCTGAGACGCGTTTGGTGTTGTCTGGCCCTGTCCTGAGCCCTGAGTGTCTGAAGCTCATTTTTAAGTCTTCTTTTCTCTCAGTTACTCAAAATGGGTACTTTTATTGACTGGCTTCAGATTTGCTGGCCCTTGTTAAAGTGTGTGATGTCCTGTCTAGGTGAGGTTTTGTATTTTATGATGATATTCTGGATTTTTTAGTGTGCATGTTTTCTGGTCATCTCGGGAGGCTTTGGGACAGAAATCCATCATGACATAAAATCCAGAAATCTTTCTGAGACCTAGATTTGGTTATATCACTCCTATTCTGTGAGTCATGGCTAACTGTTGGCAACAAGAGCGTGTCTAGCTCAGGGGCGCCTGGGTGGCTCAGTCGGCTGGGCATCTGACTCTTGGTTTCAGCTCAGGTCATGATCTCAGGGTCGTGGGATTGAGCCCCATGTCAGGCCTGTGCTCAGTGGGGAGTCTGGTTGAGATTCTGTCTCCTCTGCCCTTCTCCCAAATAAATCTTTAATTAAAAAAAGAAAGAAAAAGTGTCTAGGTCAGTTAACTCCAGTTAGCCCTGCCTCCCACGTGACCTTTACTCAAATCCCTACCTCACACCCTCTGATGCTGTCTAATTGAACCACTTGTACCTCCCGAATTCCAGCAGTTTTGGGGTCTCATTGGAGCTATTGGCTCCCAGGATGCCTTTGCATCCCCATTTTTTTTTTTTTTAAGATTTTTTTTTTTTGAGAAAGAGCGGGAGCATGAGCAGGAGGGAGGGGCAGAGGGAGTGGGAGAAACAGGCTCCTCGCTGAGCAGGGAGTTGGATGTGGGGCTTGATCCCAGGGATCATGACCTGAGCTGATGGCAGACCCTTCACTGACTGAGCTACTCAGGCACCCTGCATCCCCGTTTTGTGGGACGCACTGCTAATTTCCTAAAACTCATCTCACGCTTTGCCTCTTGGAAAGAGCCTCAGTTGATGCTCAAACTGATGCTCTCGCTCTGACGCGTGTTGTGCACTCCCTTTATTTCTGCCTCTGCCATTATAGTGGCCTGTTGTAGGAACAGGTGTGTAGGTTCGCAGCCCTCCGCAAGGCTGTGCAGCTTTTTAAGCTGTTTTACTCTTTCTTTTGGTGCCGCTTCTCCGGTGCCGCAGCTGTGGTGCAGTACACGTTTTGTTGGTGGTTCAGAAGATGTAAAGTTGCGACTCCAGGTGTCAGGTATCCTATGAACAGAGGGATGGAAGGGTGCATCGTGGCATTTTCTCCCAGAGACGTGATGCGAAGGAGTCACGGTCGTCATTGTCCGTGGCTTGCTGTGGTGGAATGACGTGCGCACGTCACGCAGCGGCCCGTGCTGCGGGCTCACCGGGGCTGTGCTCTTACAGGAGGCGTTCTCATTTGAAGATTTATCTGTGGACTTCACCCAGAAGGAATGGCAGCTCCTGGACCCCAGTCAGAAGGACCTGTACAAGGATGTCATGCTGGAGAACTACAGCAGCCTTGTGTCCCTGGGTAAGGCAGCTCCCCGAGACCTCCTGGCGGGCCCAGCACCTCACTTTCTGAGTTGCCAAGAGCTCCGCAGCTTCTGAAATCTCTAGCGGTTTTGGACCTGAATTTAGGAGATTGAAAGTTCCTTGCACTGTGACACTAGGGAAGGCGTCTGCACCTCACTTTGGGATAATGAAGACTTATTTTCCATGTGCAGCTCTGAAACTGATCAGGACGGTGGTGGTGTTACCATTAGTAGTCGGCACCAGTGCAAGGAACGTCCTGTTCACACGTGGCCTTATTTACAGAGCAGTTTCGTGTGGCTGGTACGACGATTTTCCTTTTAAGTAACTTTCCCAAGGACTGAAAGCTAGTAAGGGGAAGTGTCTGGATTTGAACCTGGGCAGACTGGTCCAGCGCCTCTGAAGGGAGTAATGGTTTGGGGTTTGGATTATAGGAGTCAGAGAGTCTTAGACGCCAGTAGCCGCCAGTGAAGGCCGTTGCCTTTGAGAATTACTTACTCTGTTGCTACACCACTGGGTAGCTTCACTGTGTCCCCCTGATGCCAGACCTTGCTTGTTCTTCAGAGGCCCTAAAGCCCAAGCAGTGGGGGCCACAGCTTTTGTGTTCTCCCCAAACAGGGTACGAAGCTGTGAAACCTGAGGTCATCTTCAAGTTGGAGCAAGGAGAAGAGCCCTGGACCGGAGACGGGGACGTCCCACGTTCAGACGGTCCAGGTGGGTGTGGGAACCAGGCAGATGCGGGACGCAGAGACTCGGTCGTGGCTGTCGGTGGGCTTGGGTGAAGTGTGCCCTGGAGAGGGCTCTTCCCGACCCCTGCAGCTTTCGTGCTGATTCAGGACAGCCGACGTGAGCTGCTCACGGAAGTCACGCTTAGATGTGGCCGCTCTGCTTGTGGCGTAAAGCAGAATATTCCCGGCTTGTCCAGGCCCTGAAGTATTCCAGCTGTCAGGTCTGGGACGTCGACTTCTTGTTTGGTTTTCTGGCGTATTTAGTCTCCTCCTGTCCTCGGTTCACCTGCTCGTACCTTCAGGAGGTCTCCTTTGCTCTCATTCAGGCATCCAATGCCCAGAGAAGTGCCAGGGGAGAAGAAAGTCCTCCTCATCCCTCCCACACAGCCGTCCTTTTCCTCCTTGTGTGAGATTGGCCTCTGCTCTACTTCTCCTGTAGATTAGACACCATGGAGCACCTCGAATGTTCTCTCTTCGCATTCTTATTATTTCAGACTCTTGCCTTTGGAAACTATCTTTTTAACTTCTCAAGTGACACTTGAAATAGGCCCATGATGTCCCATTCCTGACTTTTCCAAATTGCTCGATGGGTCTAGAGTCTTACCTTTTATAAGTGTTCTCAAATGATGCCATGAATTTCAGTTCCTAAAGCTGCCAGCTGTCTCTGATCCGTTTTCCAGCCCTACTCATCTGCTAAGTGACATTGTTTCAGGCTCCCTCGAGAGTAGACCCTGAGATTGTATGTCTGAGTGCCATGAGTTTACCGTGATGGGAGAAAGAGCAGTGAGATGGGGGGAGAAGGAATGGCAGTGTGTGTGATGGAAGGGGTGTGACCCATGGCAGCTGTTGGGAGCCCCATGGGGCCAGGAAGTTGGTCACCCTGTAACTCCCATCTCTCCGGGCTTGAGCATTGCCTTGGGGGTGTTAACTCCCCAGAACGTCCAGAATCCCTACATACAGACCCAGCGCGCCATGTGGCTTAAGGATTATTTTGGGCAGAGGGATGTGGGTCCCTGGGGTAGACCCCACAGTCTTCCCGAGGTGCTGGTCCCTCTAAATGTAGCTGAGGCGGCAGGAGCGTCTGCTACAACCTGTGGCCTCTTCCTCCAGGATCTCCCCGGTCTGAATCTGTGTAGTCTGTCCCCTGTTTATCCCTTCCCCCAGTTCATGGCCAACTCCATTTAAACATTTCTCTGTTTTCGGGTGTAATATTTCTTCTTCTCTGCATCTGAATGTTTGATTGTGCTTTATCTTAGTCCTTTCTGCATAAGCTCTGTTTCTGCTGCATTCATACTCACGGAATGTTCCTTGACTGTTTCAGCTAAATTTTTCTCATTTTTTTTCGGAAGTCGCATCCCAGACCTGATCACAGTGCATGTAATGTTCTTTAGCTGCTTGGTCCCTGAGCTGTGTGCACACATAAACACAAGGCTTATAGTTTATATCCACTTACATGTGGATACAATATTTATGCAATAAACCTATCTTTTTTTTTTTTTTTAAAGATTTTATTTATTTATTTGACAGAGAGAGATCACAAGTAGGCAGAGATGCAGGCAGAGAGAGAGGAGGAGGAAGCAGGCTCCCTGCTGAGCAGAGAGCCCGATGCGGGGCTCGATCCCAGGACCCTGAGATCATGACCTGAGCCGAAGGCAGAGGCTTTAACCCACTGAGCCACCCAGGCGCCCAAACCTATCGTTTTAATTCAGGTGCTTTTAGCCAGGTGTGCATTGGATTACCTGGGCATTTTTTTTCCAACAGTAAATGTTATGGATCCATTACCTGTAAAATTGTTTCAGTACAGTGGTTTAAGTGTAGTTTTAAAATGGAGTATTCTAGAGCTGGAGTTTGTAGTTTGAGGAACCTCTTGTGATTCTTATGCGCCCCTCATTTATTGATAGCCTCCATTTGAATGACGACTAAAGATGATTAGAAATAAAAGACCTAGAAAACACCTTAGAGAAGCATAGAAATTAGTTAAGAAGTTAAGATATTTACGTTTATTTTATTATTATTTGTAAATATCTTATTAGAGAGAGAGCAAGCACAATCAGACAGAGTAGCAGGCAGAGGCAGAGGGAGAAGCAGGCTCCCTGCCGAGCAAGGAGCCTGATGTGGGACTCGATCCCAGGACGCTGGGATCATGACCTGAGCCGAAGGCAGCCGCCCAACCAACTGAACCACCTAGGCGTCCCTAGGTTTTGTTTTGTTTTTTAATTCAGCATTTAAACATTGAACATTTATGCTTCATTGCAGTGCAGTGCACTTGTAGTCTTAAGTTAACTAAACAAAGCCTGTGTGTCAGGGTCCTCAAGACCACTGCCACGTTCAGAGAGCTGCGAGGAGGACTCAGGATATCGTCCATATGGCTGGGACTTCTTAACAGCAACATAATGACAGCTTCCTCATCAGCGAAAGGGCACAAACAGAGGCTGGAGGAATCTGGGGGCAGGTGTCCTGTGCTGCTCCCTCATTGAGGGTCACCCCAACAATGAAAGTGCAGTAATGTGTGTAGTGTTTCTGCACAGGGAAGCTCACTAAAGACCCAGCACCCGGGGACCTCTGCCTGGCACAGCAGCATTGCAGACTCCCAGGACAGCAGGTGCTCAGCACAGGGAGCCCTTGTTATATCAGCTGGGGGGTGGTGGGCACACTCCAGAAACCAGGCTCCCAGATGGCAGCCAAGGGCTACCTTGCAAGTAGCCATGTACCATAGAATGTCGAAGAGACAGTGATGTCTCTTATTCTACAGATACTGTGCTGCGTGGTGTGGGTTCCTTAGTGAGCATTGGAGATCAGTGCCCTGCCTATGCAGGGCTTACTTTCTCCTGGGAGGACAAAAGAAATCAAGTTGGAATAACCAGGGTAAAGCCCAGACCCTGAAAGTTCGATCATAGATATAAATTAGGTAGATGATAATAGGGTAGAGGATTTGTTGCTCTCCTTAGGCTGCCGTAACAAAATACCACAGACAGATAAATAGCAGAAGGCTGTTGGCACAATTCTGGAGGCCAGGGTCAAGGCGCCTGTGTGATTGGGTTCTGATGAACGTCGTGGTAGTGGCTTGTGCATAGCTGCATTGTGGCCTTGTGGCCTTGCCCTCATGTGGCCTTGCTTCATTTGTGCAAGGGGTGGGGGTGAGGTCTGCTCTGGTGTTTCTGATAAGGATAGTAATCCTTTTGGATCAGGGCCCCACCCCTTGTTCTCATTTAACCTTAATTCCTTTGAGATCCCATTTCCAAATAAACAGCCACACTGATGGTTAGAGCTTCAACATAGAGGTTTGGGGGTGGGGGGGGGTTAAGGGGGCTGCACAAACATTCAGTGCACAACATAGTCACGTGGAGAAGCCAGTTCTAGACACGAAGACCAAAATGAGTGAGCTGTGTGAATTGGGGGAAAGTGTTCCCTGAAGAAATGACAAATATGAATGTATTAGGTCAGGAAGGGACGTGGTGACTTCAGGACAACAGAAAGGAAGCCTTTCTGTCTGGGGGTTTGTGTGCCAGGGAGATAGAGGCTGTGCTGTGTGCGAGACCTGGGTCATACATTGACTTGTAAGCAGTAGGAAGGTGATTAGATTGATTCAAGTAATTTTAAATTAAAAAAAGTAATTTAAAAAATAAGTAAATAAAAATTTTACATTTTCTAAAATGATTTTATTTATTTGAGAGAGAGAGCGTGCGCACGCGCGCACAAGCAAGGGGATGGGTAGAGGGGGAGAGAGAGAAGCAGACTCCCCACTGAACAGGAAGCCTGATGTGGGGCTTGATCCCAGGAACCTGGGATCATGACCTGAGCTGATGACGCTTAACCAGCTGAGCCACCCGGGTGCCCTGATTTACATGTTTTGTTTTTTAAAGATTTGTTTATTTGAGAGAACATGCGTGCAAATGGAGGGGAGGGCAGAGGGAGTTGGGGAGGGAGACAGGCAGAACCCTACTGAGCACAGAGCCCCCCGGTCCCACGACCCTGAGATCATGACTTGAGCTGAAAACAAGAGTCGGGCACTTAGCCAACTCAGCCACCCAGGCTCAGATTTACATTTTTAAAAGTTTGACCCGAGTGCGTTGTGGAAAATGTAATGGGAAGCAGGGAAACCAGGTGGAGTGATATTTCACTGAGAAAAGTGGAGAGAGTTGGCGTATCTGGGATATACCACAAATAACCAACCATAAAGCAGTCCCATTTTTCTAGTGAGAAAAAAGTAAAAATTTCCAAATGTGTACTTAGTCTAACAATGTAATATTTAAGATAATGCAAAGTTGTAAGTTTAATTTACAAAGACTTCATTTTCTGCTCTCACATTTCCTATGACCACTTTATTCAGATTCTTAACCTCCATCTCAAAACTAATATTTCTATACTAGACTCTGATTTTAACCACCAGACCTCTTTTTTCCTCCTCCCCTATCTTAGGGTATTTTCAGTGAAAGAACACATGGGTCTTAAGGTTTTGTACCTGAACAGATTAAATGAAGGACGATGCGTTCCATGAAATGGCTGTCTTGGTAATAATATTGAAAATGTGCTTAGAAAGTTTCAAAATTCCAGAGAATTTAAAAATGGGGAAAAGTGCACAAACGATTTCTCATTCTTCAAGCTTGTAATGGCTTCAGTAGTTCCTCTATCAATCCTGTTAATTTTCTGTCTTCTCCATTAGAATGTAAACTTTACAAGGTCAGGGGCTGACTGTTTCCTGTCCCCAGGGCCTCACGCACTCAGGGTGGAGGAAATCCTCTCCTCAGAATATTGGATCAGTCTTTCTACCCTCCTTTCTTGGTTCCTCCTTGCTCTTGATGAAATTTTTACATTTTCTCTCCATTTTATAAACTTACATTTGACAAAACCAGAGGTGACTTACTATACTGCCTGTATCTTATTCCCTTTTATAGAATTTTCTTTTCTTTTTTTCCCCCTTACCTGGATAGATCTTATGCTAGGGACTGAGACAGCCTTCTGAAGCGTTCATCCCTTCAAATAGTGTTGCTGGTTTTGTATTCTGTAAACACAGCCATAGAAGAGGCACTGGGGGAGCTCAGTCGGTGGAGTGTCTGCCTCTTGGTTTTGGCTCAGGTCATGATCTCAGGGTCATAGGACTGAGCCCTGTGTTTGGGCTCCAAGCTCAGTGGGAAGTCTGCTTGAGATTCTCTCCCTCTGCCTCTCCCCCTACTTTCATGCCCACTCTCTCTGAAATTGACTAATAACCCAAGAAAAACCCAACTATGGAAGCATTCACAGGCTTTTCTTTCTTTATAGAACAAGTTTTGCAAGTAAATGGTCACATGACATGGCAGCAGGATAACCAAGAGAAGCTTAGAAATGTGAAACAAGATCGTGAATGTGCTGCATTTGGGGAAAAATTCAGTCTGAGCATGAACTTTGTTCCGTTAAGGAAATCAAACAGTGAAGATGATGTGGATGGATTACTTTTAAAACATCACTTAGATTTACTTATTCCAAAAGCAGATTATGGAAAAACGGAAGCAGGTGGCTTAAGTGTATTTGATAAGTTGTTTCTCCATCCCAAACCTGAGGAAACTGATAATTGGTTAAAATACTATGAATATGATAAATATGATAAAATTAACTCTAAGAAGTCACAGATTATCATATATCATAGAAACCGTTTAGGGGAGAAACTCTACGAATGCAGCGAATGTAGGAAACGCTTCAATAAGAAATCAAGTCTCATTAAACATCAGAGCAGACATATAAGAGAGATCGCCTATGGCTGTGGTAACTGTGGCAAAACCTTTCCCCAGAAGTCACAGTTTATTACGCATCACAGAACTCATACAGGAGAGAAACCTTATGATTGTGGCCAGTGTGGGAAGGCCTTCTCCCAGAAGTCGCAGCTCACATCCCATCAGAGAACACACACAGGAGAGAAACCATATGAATGTGGTGAATGTGGGAAAGCCTTCTCCCGGAAGTCACATCTCATCTCACACTGGAGGACACACACAGGTGAAAAACCCTATGGGTGCAACGAATGTGGGAGGGCCTTTAGTGAGAAGTCAAATCTAATTAATCATCAGAGAATTCATACAGGAGAGAAACCTTTTGAATGCAGAGAATGTGGGAGAGCTTTCAGCAGGAAGTCACAGCTCGTTACACATCACAGGACTCACACAGGAACAAAACCCTATGGATGTAGTGATTGCAGAAAAGCCTTCTTTGAGAAATCAGAGCTCGTTAGACATCAGACAATTCATACTGGAGAGAAGCCCTACGAATGCAGCGAATGTCAGAAAGCCTTCAGAGAGCGGTCGAGTCTCATTAACCACCAGAGAACTCACACAGGAGAGAAGCCTCATGTGTGCATTCAGTGTGGGAAAGCCTTCTCCCAGAAGTCACATCTCATATCCCATCAGATGACACACACAGGAGAGAAACCCTTTGTATGCAGTAAATGCGGGAAAGCCTTCAGCAGGAAATCTCAGCTTGTTAGACATCAGAGAACTCACACAGGAGAAAAGCCCTATGAATGCAGTGAATGTGGGAAGGCTTTCAGTGAAAAATTAAGCCTTACTAATCATCAAAGAATTCATACAGGAGAGAAGCCCTATGTGTGCAGCGAGTGTGGGAAAGCCTTTTGTCAGAAGTCACATCTCATATCCCATCAGAGGACTCACACGGGAGAGAAACCCTATGAATGCACTGAATGTGGGAAAGCCTTTGGTGAGAAGTCAAGTCTTGCAACTCACCAGAGAACTCATACGGGAGAAAAACCGTACGGGTGCAGGGATTGTGAAAAAGCCTTCTCCCAGAAATCACAGCTGAATACTCACCAGAGAATCCACACAGGAGAGAAACCCTATGAATGCAGTCTTTGTAGGAAAGCTTTCTTTGAGAAATCGGAACTAATTAGACATCAAAGAACTCATACAGGAGAAAAACCATACAAATGCAGCGAGTGTGGGAAAGCCTTCAGGGAGAAGTCAAGCCTCATCAATCATCAGAGAACACACACAGGTGAGAAACCCTTTGAGTGCGGCGCATGTGGCAAAGCCTTTTCTCGGAAATCACACCTAATACCACATCAGAGGACACACACCGGGGAGAAGCCCTATGGCTGCAGCGAATGTAGGAAAGCCTTCTCTCAGAAGTCACAGCTTGTTAATCACCAGAGAATACACACAGGAGAGAAGCCCTACCAGTGCCATGAATGTGCGAAAGCCTTCTCCCAAAAGTCACAGCTCATTAATCACCAGAGGACTCATACAGTGAAGAAATCCTAGGACTGGAGTTACTGCTACTCTCTGACAGAGCTCTCAGCTCTCCGTATTTCAGAAAATGCAGTTAAGGTAAACCTTTCAGATAAATAGTCGCATCACATTTTACGTCTGTCTGGGTAATCTTTTAGGGTAGGATCTCTGAGCTTATGTAGGGAGAGCTTTCAGCAGGTTAACCTGTTTATGTAAGAACCCTGAGAGTAGAATGAACCTGTGAGATGCAGTGAATTTCAAAACCCTGTGAGATATACAGTGGGAAATGAAAAGCACGGAGGAGTACTGTGAACATCAGAAAGCCTTGAAGAAGTGACACCTCATTTGCTGTTGGGAAATCTCCTCACTGGGGTAAACCCTGGTCCAATAAATGAAGAAAAACCCCATGAATGCAGCAGGTGATGTCCTATTTTCATCAAGAAGTCACAGGTCATTGTACATTAAGAAAATACTCTCAGGAATGAAACTCAGTGGAAATACTAAATGTGGGACAATCTTCATCAGGTAATCCAACCATATTGTATTTTGGGGGAATTCATAATGTGGGTCAGACTAACAGTTTAAAGACCTTGGAAACGTGCCCCTAGAAATAAGGCTATAAAGGGAAGCCATGCATTTTTTAATAGGTGGGGTTATCAGAAATGCCCAGTTCTAATGGTTGATGTGTTCACTCTGAAGAATGAAGTTTTTAAAAATGTGTGAATAAATCAAGTCATTGAAGCATCTGAATAAGACACTTCTCAGTGGTACTTACGGCTTATTTTCCTGTGTTACACAGTGTGTGTCATATTTGGAATCACATGTGTAAATGTAATTGCGAGCATGAAATGCACATACCATACCTGGTAGTGCCTCTGATGTCAGGACATACCACGTGCTGCTGGTATTTCTGTTTCACCGGTACAGTAAAAAGGGCAATTGATAGAACACCTCTTACTGCTGATACGCAGCTTAAGTGATAGCACCACATCCTTTTTCCTTATGGCTTGTTGGCATATAAAAGGTGAACTTTCTCTTCAGTTATGAAAGGCAACGTTATATACATGTGTTTGCAACCTGAGAGAATTTATATAACATCTGGTTAATAAGTATTCAAAGGCAGGAACCACAACCTAGCAGTAGTGACTCATGAATGAACAGAAGAAAGCAGGTGTGTGAACTCTATCACTCAGCTCTGACTCAGGCTAAATGGCAGTCATGCTATGCACAGTCTTGTTCCCATTCATCTTGGCACCTCTGTGCATCAAGTAGATGTACTTAAATACAGCGTGTGTGTTACTTCACTCTGATGAAATATGATGCTGTGTGCTGTTACATTTTTGGTGTTTCTTAAAATATCTTGTAAAAAAACTAGCTGGAGAAGCCAATTTAAGAGTCACTGTTCAGAAAATGTAAAATATAGATTTTTGTGGTGAGAAAAATATTTTTGGTGTATTCAAGGAAGCCTGTTTTCCCTTCCTATGAATTTCTGTGACTACTGGATTGGTATTAAGAAATAGGATTTTCACTGTTGCATCATTTGAAATATCTGTGTTTCTCCTTTCATCACCAGTTGCACCCTCTAATGGAGACTCCTGCTGTGAACCTTTCATGACCAGTAGGGTTCGCTTTGGCAGTGCATGACTCACCCCTTAGCTTAGGTAGAACTTTGCAGTGATCTTTACAATGTTCCTTGACAAAGTCAACAGTATTCTGTGTATGACGGTGAAATTCAGAGAAGTCCAGCCCTGACCTTGTTACCAGGCTTGGAAAAAATCAAGACTTCTCTTATACACAAGTTGCTTTATCAGTATGGTGTCTTGCACTTTTGATTCTAGCAGTATTTTTTCCCTTTAGTTGCCAATTTTAACATCATTGTTTAAAATTGGGACTTAAAGAGTAATTCTCTAAACCACTGTACCAGGTTAAAAGTATCTAAGTTCTCAAGTTTGTATTCATTCTCAAATGTATGGACTTCCTACTTTTCTGCATAATACCTGAAAGTGATTTTTTTTAAAAGATTTTATTTATTTGTTTGACAGACAGAGATCACAAGTAAGCAAGAGAGGCAGGCAGAGAGAGGAGGAAGCAGGCTCCCTGCTGAGCAGAGAGCCCGATGCGGGGCTCGATCCCAGGACCCTGGGAATATGACCTGAGCCAAAGGCAGAGGCTTTAACCCACTGAGTCACCCAGACACCCCTCTGAAAGTGATTTTTATCAACTTCATTTGTAAGACAGTAGTGACAGAGTGATGTCTTATTTTGTAGATTTCCCCATTTTTAAATTTCTATCCATCATGATTCTCTTTACTAGTCCCAGAGGTTGATTCATTAGTTCTTGGATTGAGCTTGGAGTCTGTTGTCTAAAAGTGACCTAATTTTGCTCACTTTAACTCTAGATGATTCCATTTACTATTAAGCAGTTAAACCCAGTACTTTCCTCACTAAATAATAGAGCTTTGGCACTAGCCCATTGATCTAATACCCAAAAGCAGGTTTTTTCCCTTAGTGCCAGTTACCAGTCATCCGAAGGGCTAATGCTGGTGGCAGAGGTCTCTTTTATCAGAATGCCTTCTGTGGAGGCCCAGCTATGTTGTGTAGAACTCACTAGGGACTCTTTCTGAAGTCACAAGGGTTTTGATTCTGAAATTAGATATTTCTAGTGTCTATCTTTTAAATTACCTTGGTAAACCATAAAAAACCTATGACACCACATTTCCGCTCATTGGTTCCTACCACAAATCCCACCCCAAAAAGAAAACCGATTTTATAGAGGGATTTATGTGTAGCTTCCTGGTGCACAATAGGTTATGTTGGTTGAATGTGCAAGGAGACCAGGGGGAAGGAGCATCCCTACCCAGGTTCCCCGACTGGCCTGGAGACAGTCCTGCAGAGGACAATTCCTACTGCATTCCTTTTACTAAATAAAGTCTGAGTTTTGGGACCTGTCCCAGGAGGTCTCTTGTTCAGCGTTTCTCTGTGGGCTTTGGTAATCAGACAGTTACCTCTGTGTGGATCTGTGTGCTGGACATTCTGATTTCAAGATCAACCCTTGTAGAGCCCGAGGAGAAGGAAACCCAAAGAATATCCAGTTTATCCAGCAATACCTGTATCAAAAAGAATGCAGATCAGTGGGGATTTGGAATCTCCACTGGAGGCTCTCATTGGCCGCTTACTCCAGCAATATGCTCGGGTGGTCGATTTCGCTGAACTCCTGAGTCTGTAAATACTGTACCCACAAGCTGGTCTGGCCCGAGTGTAGACACGCTCACCCCCACCATGACCCTTGTCCATTTCCCACACTTAGTAGTTACTTCAAGATGCACTTCCGATTATGCACTCCTCTGTTGAAATACCATGCGGCTAATTGTGGACTTAAAGTGTTCTGGCCTCATGGTAGATGAGGACTTCTACACAAACCCAGCCTGTTATTTCTGAATATCTGTCCTCCTACACAGTACTTTTTTGGCCTCCTCAAACTACTTGCAGTTCCTTGAGGTTTCTACGGTTTCGCAAAGCTTTCCGCCAATCTTCTGTCCCTGAAATGCCTGTGTTCCTTGTTAATGCCTGTCCACACTTTATGAACTCGCACACGTGTCTTGTCACTGTGATACTAGAACGATCACATGTCTCTTCCATTAGAAAGGTTCTGGAAAGCTGGGACTACCTTCTTTGTATAGTTTTAACAACTGAAGCTGTGACATACAAGTGTGGGTGCTCTTGGTGGCTTACCCCCCGTGTGGGGAAGCATTGTCTACAGAGAGACAAGAATGAAGCCATGGAAACTCGTGCTCCAAGAGCTGCTGCTTCTGGTCTTGATGTCCAGGTTCACCTCTCCTGCCCTTTTCATGCCTTGATTGTTGCATTCTTCTGTGAGATACTCCGAATATCCTTGTAATAAATTCTGATGTTAGCTTTGACTGGTTCAAGGTGTGTTTGTTCTTACAGCCCAGCTGTTCCTCGCACAGGAGGTCGGGCCGTGTCACGCCGTGGACTCTCTGGGAGCGGATCCGGACACGAGGTTGGGAATGGAAGTGCTCGTTGAGGACCAGCTGCTGTGAGGCGAAGGAAGGGTAGTGGGTCAGGGGAAGAGGGGAGGCGGCACAGAGGTGGTAGAGACACTTGCCACGTCGGTAGGGGGCTCTGAAGCTAGTGCAGCTCAGGAGTGTCTCGTGGTGGGCCCAGATGGGCAGGTCTCTGCAGCCCTGAGGCGCTCTGTCCCCGGAGGCCTGCTGCCCTGGGAAGGGGATCGCCCCACGTCAGGCAGTTCTTTTTAGCTGCGGCCAGCTCCCCAGAAGCCGGCGGCGGGAGGCAGCCTGCGGGCCACTCTCCCTGCCGCTGGGCAGCGAGTCCTTCCTTGCGGAGGGTTGGGCCGCCCGCCTCTGTCAGCACAGTCCGACCCTTCCACTGCTGAGCGCCGTTTCCCCAGCGTTGGGTCTGTCTGGGGAGAGCCTGAGGAAACGGGCCATTAGGACCCACTGGCCCCTACTGGTGCTGTCCTCGCTCACCTGGGAGCCATTCTGGGACCTCTGCTGCCTCGGTGGCTCACCTCCTTCCTGAGGGGTCTGAGCCATGGTTACCGTGGCCTGCCCTGACCCGAGGAGACGGTAGATTCAAGCAGCACCTGTGCGGATCACCAGAATCCATTCTTTCCTCCTCATCCTGTTGTGTAAGTTGTCCCGCGCCCTCTTCCTTGCGATGCCTCAGGAAGCCCTGCAGAAAGAGGGACTCCTGGCCCGCTGGAGCACAATGCCCACGCGGTACCTGTAGCTGGCAGTTAAGTAGAAAATTTGCTTTGTCTCCTGGTGAAAAGTTGTTCCCTTTGGGGATCAAGACCTGTAACGCTGCGGAGTCCGGAGTTGTGGGTATGGGAAGCACCATGTCCCTGGAGGTAATCGGTGGTGGTGGTGGTACACAGACCCGTGTCTTCCGCTCTGGGGACACAGCACTGCAGAAGGTCTTACCTGGCTCCCAAGCTGCCTTTGGAAGGATGGCACCCTGTCCCTACAGAGTACCCCTTTTGAACTGGGCGTGCGCTGCACCCTCGCGAGGCCATTCCAGCGCGCTGCGGAAGGTGAGCTGTGTGATACAGCCAGAGTGGCCTTTTGTGGTGGGCATGTTCCCCCCCCACCCCCCGCTTTGCAGCAGAGTTGTTCTTCTGGCCTGAGACAGTGTATGAGAGGTCCTATCCTGTTCAATCATTTTGTAAGTGACCCCCCCCGCCCCCTGCACTTTTTAAAAGATTTTTATTTGAGGGAGAGAGAGCACACAAGCAGGGGGAGCAGCAGAAGGAGAAGCAGGCTCCCTGCTGAGCCAAGAGCCCAACGTGGGGCTCCATCCCAGGACCCCGAGATCATGACCTGAGCCGAAGGTGGATGCTTCAGCTGAGCCACCCAGGCGTCCCTGTTTCGTCATCTTTGGATAGTGGCGCTGGCCTAGGTACTGTGGGCAGGAAAGAAAACCCCTACCTGGGTTATGCATTCTATTGTGAGAATGGTGGCCTTTCTGGCCAAAATGGCCAACTTGACACCAAGTCCCAGGGAACGGTGCTGTACTGGGGGGCTCAGCTCTGGTTTCCTTGTTTTGGACATTCACTAACGGCAGTAGCGAAATCAGCCCCGTGAGAAAGATTCTGTACTGTCGGACAGATTGGCATTCTTGGCGATTGGATTAACTCCTGTTCTGGATCCCTGGTCTTTGGCTGAGGGTCACTGTAGTGGGGAAGGCAAGATGGAGGCCTCTGACACGTACTCCCAGAGAGGATAGTACATCAAAAACAGCACTGCACTTGGACGGGAGGGAGTGCCAGAGAGTAGTGCTCCTCTAGACCTTTGAGATATGTTGGTAGAGTGCCTCTCACACTGCTGTCTAGTTCAGTAGTTCAGGCCTTTTAGGAGCCCGGGAAACCCTACAGACCACAGGGACTATAGACTGCAGACAAGTTCAACCAAGTAATGGTCTGGCTTGCAGACCTTGCACTGTCTTCTAAAGTAGATTTATATGCCCTCAGGTACACAGGATGCAGCCTTTGATTCGATAAATGCATTCTTTTTATCCCACTCGGGAAGAGATCAGATGTCCGTATCAGCATGGAGCAGACCACATCACACATCACGGTTTGCCCCAGGGCTGCCATCACAGTCTGCAGAGGTGCGGGCGAGCTGCACATAGTCTGGTACCGGTGAAATCGTGCCCATCCAGTGAGATGGTGGAGAAGGGGCTGGCACGTTGGAGGCCCTGATACCCCATGTACATTCCAGGGACAAGGTGATAAGCCCTGAGGAGGTGAGCAGTTTACTGTGGAAGATAGCATGTGACTCGCTTTGCTTTATACATATGATTCAGGGAGTTTTGGTAGGCTGTTGTCTGCGGCAATTTACATTTACGGACATCAAATTATAGATGCTGACTCTGGATCTCCTCTGTAGTTACACTGAATTTTTCATTTATATTTGTGAATTCTCTCTTTTTTAAAGATTTTATTTACTTATTTGACAGACAGAGATCACAAGTAGGCAGAGAGGCAGGCAGAGAGAGAAGGGGAAGCAGGCTCCCTGCTGAGCAGAGAGCCCGACGCGGGGCTCCATCCCAGGACCCCGAGATCATGACCTGAGCCGAAGGCGGATGCTTCAGCTGAGCCACCCAGATGCCCCTGAGAATTCTTTTATTCTAATTCCGTCTTGGCAGAAATTTTCCCATTTGTCAGCTTTTACAATGAACAAGATCTTGATTTTGTTGAGCCATCAGTATCTTTGTTTGTGTTCAGTTGATTTTCTGAAATCCTGGACAGAGGCCAACACAAAGGCAGGAGGCCAGGAACTTCTTGGTATAATATAGGGATTTAAGGAAATATGATGCTGTAGGTCTGTTATGGGTAATCCACTCACCAGTTTCCCCAATCTTGACCTCCAAGAGGGGCACTGAGAAATTAGTGGGTAAGAGGAGCACCAGCATCCTGTAAAAACGTGCTAATTGCTGTGCTTGGGGCAAAGGGTACCCCAAAGTCAGATTCCTGATATGAAAGGAGACTCCAGGGTTCTGTGGTAGAACAGGCCTAGTAGCAGAATTTAATTTAGGGAGACAAGATGGCAGGGTTACTGCAGTAGGCTCAAGGTCAGGATGGTAATTGGAACTGCTGTCCATGCAGGCAACTCTGGAAGTGACTAATTGATCCTGGGGTCTACAGGGCCAAAACAGATGGACAGCTTAGAAAATCTTATCTCTATAATCAAAAACATAGAAGCTGGAAATCCTTAAGTATAGACCCAATAATTGGGTCACAAGTACATGCTGTAAACTGAGGAATCATCAATAGACCATCTTACCATCTGTCAGGCTGACTGCTTCCGGGTAACCGAATAACACTCAAGGGTTTCACCTTGACCAGGACCCCATTATTATACTTGCTTTGCCTTCAAATAGCCCACTGGACCTGAAGCTAGCCAGTATGCGCAAGAGTCACACTGCTCCCGTTTGCCTTCTCTGACTCTCCTAGGCATTCATGTGAGATATAAAATTCCACCTGCTTCATGGCCACTGCCCGAGTGCAGAGTTCAACCATATTGCCTTTCCCTCAGACTTCCTCGTCCCTGTTGGCTTTGTTCCCCTCAGGATCCTACCAACCAGCCAAGTGAGTCACCTCTGCCGGGATATCTGTGCGTCTCCGTGCTTCCAGCCGTCCCTCCATCTGTTACGCAAACTCCTCAGGGCACTGCTCATAGCTCTGACCACTGGCAAGGGTTCTCTTGGGGGCTCCACAAACTGGGGGGCTCCCGTGAATCTGTGGTCCTTTCTAGACGATACAGGACGCATCTGAGTTACTTCCTCTGCGCTGGGCTTTAGGCGCTCCCCAGGGCCTGACGCCAGATGAATCGTTCCACAATACAATGAACTCAGCAGCCATCAACAAACCTCACGTTACATCCAGCACCAGTTACAAAATCACATGCCGGGGAAGTGTGCGGGCTCCGTGAGGGCCCTGTGGTGTGGAAGACTCTGCTTTTCAATAAGTTTTCTTTCCCAGAAACCGGGCTTTGCTACAGAGCCCTAGAGCTCTTGGGAGCTGTGAGACGCCCGACAGTGTCCTGATCTGCCTCGGGTGCTTCTCCCACAGCTAGACCTCTGCTGTTGGGGAGTTCCGCCGGAGCACGCCTCACACCCATCCCGTGCTTGCCGCGGAGCTCTGTTGCTCCAGGTGCCACTCGAAATGGGAAGCTTTACTAACTACTGCAGTGGGGAACCCTGCCCGGGTGCGATCAGGCTGCCTTCCAACTTGAGAGAGGCCCACGAGGCACTGTCCCTCGGTGTGGTGTGCAGGGTGGACTTGACTAACTTGCCCTTTACCTTGAAGGGACGTCCTGGCTTTCTTCCGGTCACTGAACTTCTAAAAATGGCACTGATGGCGGGCCTCTAAGACCTCGTGCGCTTTCCCCGACACCTTCCGGCCCTACTTCTGCTACAGCAGTTGCGGGCCCTACGCCTAACCCCGGGCCAGCCTCTCTGATCAATTGCTGCCTTCTGTGGTGTTAGGCGTGCTACTTGGTTTTGCTTTGTTTTTGGTGTTCCTTTAACAAATTTTAGTCTATTCATTTTCATTCCTTCTTCAAAACCACATTTTAGAAGTAAATTTTATTGATGAAAGTTAGACAAAATGTACCTATTTAATATTGAGGTGAAGCGCCGTGGGTTCTGCTAAACGGCCATGCGTGCGTCACGACCACCCCCGCCGCGCCGGCACTTCCCCACGGTCAGGTTTCACTCCCACCACTGACCCCGACCACTGGTCTCTCTTATCGGTCCTAGAGTTTCGTATGAATGGAGTCGCACACCTGGTAACCCTTTGTACCTGGTTCCTTCACGCGGTGTCATGTTATTGGGGGCATTTTCTTTTTTCTTTAGCCATTTTCATAGCCATTCCATTGTAGGGCTCTGCCGCAGTTTGTCCACCCGTTCACCTGCTGTTGTTTTTAAAGATTTTATTTGTTTATTTGACAGAGATCACACGTAGAGAGGCAGGCAGAGGAGGAGGAAGCAGGCCTCCCGCGGAGCAGAGAGCCCGATGCGGGGCTCGATCCCAGGACTCCGGGATCCTGACCTGAGCCGGAGGCTGAGGCCCAACCCACGGAGCCACCCAGGCGCCCCTCCCCACTCCCCTGTTAATGGACACCTGGATTGGTAATTTTTGCTATGAAGAATAAAGCGCCTGCGTGGCTCGGCGGGTTGGGCGACTGCCTCCGGCTCAGGTCACGACCCCGGGGCCCTGGGATGGACCAGCCGCGGATTCCCTTCTTCCTCCGCTCCTTCCACTTTCGATCACGGACTTTCTCTCTTGCCTGCAAGTATTTTCGCCCAGGCCGCCCCCTCCACCGGCTACGTGCTCCCCGTCCCCGTGGGCCGCCTCTCAGCGCACCTGCACCTTTGGGTGGACGGTTCCTCCTCCCGCCCCACCGGGGCCCCGAGCTCTTTCCGGGCGGGGCGGGGCGGCCACCACATCTCCCCCGCGGCGCAGGGGGGAAAGGAGCTCCCGGGTCGTTCCGGCGGGGCCGCCATTCCAGCTGCTCTTTCCGGAGGGCTTCAGGGCGGCTCGGAGCCGGGAGAACGAGGAGCCGGGGCCAGCCCCGGGACTGCAGCGTCTGGGCTCGACCCAAGGGGGCCGTCGCCGGCCCGGACGCGCCAGTCTCTCGGGACCGCAGTCCCTCACGCGGGGACTCGGTCTACTACAGCTGTCCCTGCCGCGGGTCTCTCACGGAAGCGTTGCGGCCGCAGGCGCTCCCGGTTAGGCGCGAGGTGTCGGGCTGTGGGCCTGAGGCTTTCTGGGAGTCGTAACTCAGACCAAGGGTATTTGTCTCGAGGCGCCGTTAACTCCCTGCGGGGCGCTCTAGGAGTCCCCGGGTGGGAGGGCCCTCACAGCCGGGCCGCGGGGGCTCCTGGGACCACCGCGCGCACCGGCTCCGGCGCTGTGTGCGCAGGCGCGGGGCGTTCCGGCAGTCGTCGCGCGTGCGGGCAGCTCTCCCGCCCCCGCCCGGGTGCCGCGGTGGGTCCTGGGACGTGTAGTCGTCTGAGGCCCGCCGGCTCCGGCGCTGTGTGCGCAGGCGCGGGGCGTTCCGGCAGTCGTCGTGCGTGCGGGCAGCTCTCCCGCTCTCACCCGGGTGCCGCGGTGGGTCCTGGGACGTGTAGTCGTCTGTGGCCCGCCGGCTCCGGCGCTGTGTGCGCAGGCGCGGGGCGTTCCGGCAGTCGTCGCGTGTGCGGGCAGCTCTCCCGCTCTCACCCGGGTGCCGCGGTGGGTCCTGGGACGTGTAGTTGTCTGAGGCCCGCCGGCTCCGGCGCTGTGTGCGCAGGCGCGGGGCGTTCCGGCAGTCGTCGTGCGTGAGGGCAGCTCTCCCGCTCTCACCCGGGTGCCGCGGTGGGTCCTGGGACGTGTAGTCGTCTGTGGCCCGCCGGCTCCGGCGCTGTGTGCGCAGGCGCGGGGCGTTCCGGCAGTCGTCGCGTGTGCGGGCAGCTCTCCCGCTCTCACCCGGGTGCCGCGGTGGGTCCTGGGACGTGTAGTTGTCTGAGGCCCGCCGGCTCCGGCGCTGTGTGCGCAGGCGCGGGGCGTTCCGGCAGTCGTCGTGCGTGAGGGCAGCTCTCCCGCTCTCACCCGGGTGCCGCGGTGGGTCCTGGGACGTGTAGTCGTCCGAGGCCCGCGGCCTGGTCAGGGGTCCGGTCGCCGAGGCTCGGGCAGGCGGAGTTTGCGCGAGTCTGGCGGCGGGGTCCCCGGACGCACAGGCGAAAGTCGGGCTCGCATCGGCCCCGGGTATGTAGAGCGGCCCTCCCTGCCCGCGCGCGCTCGCTTCCGGGGGGGCCCGGGCCGAAGGCTCCGTCCGGGGCTCGGGACCGCCTCGCCCACCGGGCCAGAGGCGCCGAGGAAGCGCGCCGTCCTGTGACCCGTAGAAGGCGGAGGGGTGGCGGGGCTGTGGGTCAGCTCCGGGCTCCCCGGACGCACGCCGTGGTTGGGGGGCGGAGGGGCCCCTGTGGGGGCGAGGTCGGCCCGCCGGCCCGCGCTCAGGGCTTCGTTCTCTCCGTGCCAGCTCTGCGTGTCCCGGTCCCGTCGACCCCGCGCCGGCCGCGCGCCATGCCTCAGGTAAGCCGCCCCGTCCCCTTCTTGCCGGACGCAGCCGCGCGCTCAGGCCGGGCGGCGCTCTCCGAAAGCCCCCGGCCCGCGGGCTGCCCTTCGGCCGCTCGCACGGACGGGGGCGTGAGCGGTGCGCGCGAAGCCCTCTCCGCGCCGGCGGGGTTCCGGGCAGCCGGGGAGCCGGCGGGGACGGCGCGCCTCCTTTCCCCAGAGCTGGGACCACGGCTGCCGGCTTACCCCCGTGTTTTTGTCAGGCGCCTGCTTCCGGCGCCTGTGTCGGTGGGGTCCCCGGACCAGCAGTGTCAGCGTCACCGGGGAGCTTCCGGGGGGTGACTGCCCCGAGCTCCGGCCCGGACCTTCTGGACCGGCGGCCCTGGCTGTGCGGCTCCGGGCTGTGCTTCCGTAGTCACTTCCCAGTGATTCCGACGCACGCCCGTCTCGGGGCGGCGGATGGCGCGGGGGAGCGCGACCTGCGGCAGTGCCGCTCCCCCGCCGTGGGGATGAACGGCGACCATCCTGACTCGGGGGCCCTCCTTTCAGTTCCACTTCTCGACTTCGTGTCCTGCTTGTCTCCAGATCCAGAAGCTCCCCGAGTTTTGCTGGGGAGTGCCGTTTCCGTCTGCGCTGCAGAGTCCACCGTTTGGGAAAGAGCTTTATTTGTCGATAATCTTTTAACATTTACGTTTTTTTGGTGGGAGAGGGAGGACGGGCAGAGGGGACTTTTTTTTTTTCTTTAATATTTAATTTATTAGAGAGCGCAAGCTGGGGGGCAGCAGAGGGAGAAGCAGAAGCAGGCTGGCCGCTAAGCAGAGAGCCCAGTGTGGGGTGGATCCCAGGACCCTGGGATCATGACCTGAGCCCAAGGCAGAGGCTTAACCCACTGAGCCACCCAGGCGCCCCGAAACAACTTTTTTAAACTGTAAAATATAACCACCCTACACCTGGGGTCGTACTAGTTTGGTACCTTTTAAAATTTCTGTCCATGCTTAATGATCATGTGGATTATTTAAGCCGGGCAAAGCCAGACTGCAAAATGGGGCTTATTGTTACCCCAGGCCCTGAGGGGAAAAGCTTTGGGTTGCGTCCCGGGAGGTGTTGCATTTCTTTCTTGGGCAGTCGTTATCGCTTGGCTGCTCACCCTGCTTGTCTGTGACACTGCTCAGGTTACCCCTCAGTTTCACAGCTGTTTCTCCGGGAGTGGGGACAGCTGTGGTGCACTTGAGTGCATGCCCCTTTTCAGGGGTGCTGCTGCTGTCTGCTGTAGTCAGTTCTTACTGATGAAGTTTTTGAATGTAGGTGGGGGCCGGAGCTGACGGCTAAGAAAGAATTCTTGAGACGTCTTTAGTGCAAAAAAGGTGACTTTATTAAAACCCAGGGGCAGGACCCATGGGCAGAAAGAGCTTCTGCATGGAGGCTGTGAGGGGTGACTGATGACATACGGGGGAGTTGGGGGAGGTAAGGAAAAGGGAGGGTTTTTTGTTTTGTTTTGTTGTTGTTTTAAGATTTTATTTATTTATTTGACAGACAGCCAGAGGGAGAGGGAGAAATAGGCTTCCCTTGGAGCCAGGGGCCCAAGGCGGGATCATGACCTAAGCCTAGGCAGATGGATTAACAACTGAATGACCCAGGGGCCCCAAAAGGGAGGGTTTCAAAAGAACTTTCGTATGCTAAAGAGGACCTACAAGATATTGGAGGCCTTGCCATTGTCAAGGTGATTGTCCTTGAGACAGTTGTGAGTTTCCTTCCAGAAGTTAGGTTATTGGTAAGAATGCTTTTCTCTTGGGGCGCCTGGGGGGCTCCGTCGGTGAAGCATCTGCCTCGCCTCAGGTCATGATGCTGGGGCCCTGGGATCGAGCCCCACATCGGGCTCCCTGCTTGGTGGGAAGCCTGCTTCTCCCTCTTCCTTTCCCCCTGCTTGTGTTTCCTCTCTCGCTGTGTCTCTCTGTCAAATAAATAAATCTTGAAAAAAAAAAAAAAAAGAAGAAGAAGCAAACTTTTTTCTTGTAAATCACTAAGACGTTTGTGAACCAAGGGGGACTCACGTCTTGCAGGACTTGAATCGCCGTCAGTGAACCACTTGTTTTCCTTTCCCTTAGCTTTAGAGCAGCCAGGAGTGCCTGAGGAATGTTCGGGAGAACCCACCTGGGGGTGTCAGCTTGAGCTTTGTCCCCAACTTGCCTTCTGCTCCCTTGTCAGTTACCAGGAAGAAACTTGGCCAAATCATATTAAAATAGGGCTGCCATTAAGGAAAATAAACATTGTTACACACAAAGGGATTGTCTTCACTATTCCTTTAGTGTTGTAAGATTCTAAGAACTTTCACAACAAAAAGCCAGGAATCGACGTTGTTCACATGTATACTCCTTTATCTTTCACAAAGTTGTAAATGATCTCAGGACAAATTGTATTTATGTTTTCTGTTTTTCTTCAGTTATACAATAAAACAAAACAGCTAGGCTCTTACTTACAGTCTTACCAATCACTCAGAATTCTGAAAGCTCCCGTTGCTGCTGCTTGTGTCCATTGTCTGCTCTGCGCCGTGGGACTCACTTTACTCCTTGACGAGCGTCTTTGGGAGCCTGGGTGTCCCTGTATGTCATTTCAGGGGTCAGTGACATTCAGAGATGTGGCCATTGACTTCTCCCAGGAGGAGTGGGAATGGCTCCAGCCTGCTCAGAGGGATCTGTACAGACATGTGATGTTGGAGAACTACGGCCACCTGGTCTCACTGGGTACGTGTGTTCCTCCTTCTCTCAGAATTTGAACTTTGGGATGACTTCGTGAATCTTGGTTTTCTGATTGAATATTTCCACGGGGGGTGTGTTAGTTTTCTTTTTGTTTGTTTTTTACTTTTTTTTTTTAAATTTTATTTATTTATTTGAGAGACAGAGATCACAAGCAGGCAGAGAGAGAGGAAGGGAAGCAGGCTCCCTGCCGAGCGGAGAGCCCGGTGCGGGGCTCGATCCCAGGACTCTGGGATCATGACTTGAGCCGAAGGCAGAGGCTTAACCCACTGAGCCACCCAGGTGCCCCACTTTTTTTTTTTTTAACAATTTTTATTTATAAGTAATTTGTACACCCAGTGTGGGGCTCGAACTTAAAACCCAAGATGCATGCTCTCCTGCCTGAGACAGCCAATCACCCGTTTTTTATTTTTCAAGATGGATTATAACCAGCTAATCCTTAGACATCTCTCATATTTACATCTGCCATTTCTTTTAATGTCCCTCTTCTAGGGACTCAAGGACTGATAATTGAATTTATTTCATTTTTTGCAAATAGGTCTTAACATTTCTAAGCCATATGTGGTTTCCTTACTGGAGCAAGGGAGAGACCCCTGGCTGGAGAAAGATGTGAGAAGAGATCTGTTTTCAGGTGAGTAAGTTAATAACAACCCAGCTAATCCGGGAGAAACAGTACTTTTATATGTTGGTTGTAAAGTTTTCCCTTAAAGATACAAGACATATGGGGACTATGAAATCTTGTCCATAGCTCCATAAGGAACCACTTTGCATCCTCTTACCAGTCTATCTTCAATTCTCTTATCCTTTCCCTGCTTTCTCACAGACGGATGTGTTCTTTCTTTCCATTGTGAGCTCTGTCTGGGCTCTAAGTTTCATTTCTTTTTGACTTCTCCTCCCTTTCTTTCTTGAAACTGACCTATGTTTCTGTTGCCTAAATTAAAAGGTATGTATTTCTTCTGTAAACTTTGTTCTGTTTAACCATCTTGGAAAGACTAATTCATTACTTTTTGGTCAGTTGATGGGTTTATTCATTCACTCACACATTCTCTTAATAGTTATTTATTTACTTTTTAAAGATTTTATTTATTTATTTGTCAGAGAGAGAGAGAGCACAAGCAGGCAGAGTGGGAGGCAGAGGCAGTGAGAGAAGCAGGCTCCCCACTGAGCAGAGAGCCCAATGCAGGACTTGATCCCAGGACCCTGGGATCATGACCTGAGCCAAAGGCAGCGGCTTAACTGAGTGAACCACCCAGGCGTCCCTCTCTTAATATTTATTTAAAAGACTTTCTTTTAGGTGCTACAAAGAGGAGAAAGTATAAGAGCGTAGTAACTATCAGAGAAGTTATAGCCTAGTGAGATAAAATAGGTCTGAAAGTAACTACATTACATGTCCTCAAATTTGCGGTTCAGCAATAAGGAGAAAAGAATTTCCAGTTGGTGTTTTAGGCCTACATGATAATGTGCAGGGGTAGTAGTAATAGAAACGTAAAAGACAGGAAGAGGATCCATTTTGGAGAAAAAGTGATGAATTCATTTGAGATAAGCTTGGTGTAGGTAGAGGATGGTATTTCCAAGTGAGGATTTGCACCAAGCTGTTGGAATATATGGTAGGAAAAAGTTCCAGTTAAAGATGTACATGTGGGAATTTTAATATTAAGCAAAAATTGAAGCCATGAGACTGAGATGTTACCTTGGGTTAATAACAAAATTGCTGGTGAAGCTCTTTAAAAATAAATGGCCATGGCCCCACCCTGGAAGATTCTGACACAGAAGATCTACGGAGCTTAAATTCTACATCGATGAAAAGTTGTGCAAGTTCTTCAGTTGATTCTGAAGCCTCTAATGGCGGTACGTGACCTGTCCCTGAGATAGCAGGAGGAGTGCTGACACGGACATAAGCAGCGGCTCGCAGAGCCTGATGAGGGGCAGGAGCAGGTGCCATGGGAACAGCTGCCGCTGTGAGGGCCGTGGTGGGCGTGACTCGCCTGTGCCGCAGAGACTTTCAGGAGGGCAGGAGAGAACGGGTGTGGGCGGAAGTCCTGAACTGGGGCACGTGCCGGGAGATTTCTCCTTTCCAGTAGGAGTTGAAGAACGGTGTCCTCTTCTCAATCCTGTAAGAGCAGCAAAACTGTTAGAACTATGTACAAGGGAAGTGAGATAAAGGACAAAGGTAGAGAAGTTGTCTCTCATTCCGCCACTTCATTCATTCTTTCATTCATTCATTTATTCACTTATTTTTTAAGTGATCTCCGTGCCCGGCGTTGGGCTTGTACTCTTGATGCCGAGACCAAGACTCACATACTCCACGTACTGAACAAGCCGGGTGTCCCTCCACAACTTTAATACAGCTCTTCCAATTTTTATGTGTTCATTCTAGTACCCCTCCTCCCCCTTATTTTAACAGGAATTAGGATTTGTTGGTGGGCATGAATAAGGAGGGGGCAGTGGTAAGGTTCGCATGAGCACAGGGCCCATCGTTTGTCCAGGAGGCCACAGTTAGGGATGTGTTTGACCCTGCAGACATTTGCATTGAACTGCTTTTCAGCCGTCATGGCTTTCAAATTTTTGTCCTTTAAAGCGAGTAAAGTCCCCCTTCTTGGAGATGTGGGTCTTCCGGCTGCCCCAGGGAACTTGTCCCTGTGTTGGCCTCCGTCACTTGCTCTGCCCGTCGGTATGGATGGACATGATTTGGCCTATGTGGACCTTGGCCACCGTGCCCCGAGGTTTCCCAAGAGCACCCCACATGCCTGTTTGGAGCCTGTATTGGGGGCAGCATGAGTTCAGATGTGTGTCCACCAGAACGGGCTGTGTCTAGGGTCCTGTAAGGCAACACATATAAGCAACAGGCCGCGTACACTACGGAGGAGGCCACTGTTTGCCACCGTCGCACACCAGACCCTCCATGGGGTGGCCGCACGGTTGGCTTTGTTGGCTGCAGTGCAGAACTTTTGTAGAAAGGTGCCGTATCACACAGAAATAATGCATAAAACATAAATGTGCAGCCTAGCAAATGATTGGAAGGTACTGACGTAACCACCACCCAGGTCGGTGAGCAGAACACTGCCGGGTGTCTGCGAGCGCTCTGTGTGATCCCCTCTTCCCCGCCCAGAACAGACTTCTCCTTACTTTAATGGGAGTAACTTGCCCTGTTCATTACTTGACAGACTTGTCAAGTGTTTGTGTTTCTAATCACTACAGCTTAGGTGTGTATGTTTGTGAACTTCATATAGACGGGTCCATACCATATGTACTGTGTTTTGCTTCTCAAAATTACTTCTAAGGCTTAACGCATTTTGCGTATGACTCCAGTAGTTGGTTTGATCGTGCAAGTCAGCACTCCCATTTCTCTCTTCTATTATCGAGGCCTTCGTGGGTTGTTTGCATTTTAGGGCTGTCACAAGCTGTGTTACCATTGTCCCTGCATCCTGGCACAGACTGGCCGGATTTCCTGTGATCTGTGTCTAGGACTGGAATGCTGGGTCAGGGGACAGTGACCTCTTTCTTATCGTTAGATTATGCCTCATCTGTGAGCTGCCTCTTGAAGGTTTTTGCTCATTTATGTATTGGATTCTCTTGTCTTTTTTTTTTTTTTTAAGATTTTATTTATTTGACACAGAGAGAGACAGAGAGATCACAAGTAGGCAGAAAGGCAGGCAGAGAGAGGGGGGAAGGAGGCTCCCCACTGAGCAGGGAGCCCGACATGGGGCTCGATCCCGGGACCCCAGGATCATGACCTGAGCCGAAGGCAGAGGCTTTAACCCACTGAGCCACCCAGGCACCCCCATAAATGCCTTTTAAGTGTGTTTTATAGCTGGGTTGTCTATAGCAGTCTTGTCCTGCAGGATGGTGAAATGTTTCTGTTTCTCTGTATGTCCTATAACTTGAATTTTAACCCATTGATTTTCACATTTTAAGACTTTGGGTCTTGTTTAAGTTCTGTTGGAGACAATCATTGTATTTAGGCTGGTTGTCAGTATGGGTAAGTTGAGGCCATCGGTTGTAACCTCTCTTCTATGTACGTGGTTCTAGGACAGTCCTGTTGTTTTTTTTTTTAAGATTTTATTTTATTTATTTGACAGAGAGAGACCACAAGTAGGCAGAGAGGTAGGCAGAGAGAGAGAGGAGGAAGCAGGCTCCCTGCCAAGCAGAGAGCCCGATGTGGGACTCGATCCCAGGACCCTGAGATCATGACCAGAGCCGAAGGCAGAGGCCTAACCCACTGAGCCACCCAGGTGCCCTAGGACAGTCCTGTTTCTAAAGCGTTTGTAGGTCTCCATTATTTGTCCTGCATATGCACCTCCTGCTGGCCTTTCTGCACCTGGGCAGTGGGTTCCCCTGTGTTTCCGTTTTCACAGTTTCTAGTGTGGTATATAGGGTCAGATCCATGCATGCACAACTCAGGGATGAGCTCAGGATTTCATACACGACTTCATGGGAGCACTTTCTTGAGCTCCCTCTCCTACCCTTTTTGGCTCTCAGGCCCCCTCTTTCGGGTCTTCCGGGTAGAAAGGCAGACCTCCGCTCTGTGTCTGCCTCTGCAGCCAAGCAACAAGGAGACAGACAGAAAAAGAAGAAAAGGGTTATTCCTGTGCTGCAGGGAACATAGATTTCTCTTTTCTTTTTTACAGAGATTTTATTTATTTGGGAGAGAGAGTGAGCAGGAGCTGGGGGAGGGGCAGAGGGAGAGGGAGAAAGGAGCCTGATGTGGGACTCCATCCCAGGATTCCAAGATGACGTCCTGAACCAAACGCAGACGCTTAACCAACTGAGCCACCCAGGCGCCCCAAGATGATCAACTTTGAAGGGGAGGGGAAGATTATATCAATTTGTGACTTTCCGAGTGTCGGATCTTTGTGGGATACTTGACTCTATCAGTTCATTAGACAGTTGAGTATCAGACTCAGGAGCTTAACAAAGAGATCACTGTGCTTCTCAAAGTTTAGTCATTTGGAGAGGTTTTTTCTGTTCGTTCTTTTTCTAGATTTATTTATTTTGGAGAGTGTGTGCACATAAACTGGGAGGGGGAGAGGGAGAGGGAAAGAAATCCTCAAGCAGACTCTCCACTGAGCACAGAGCCTGATGTGGGCCTCGATCTGAGGACTCTGGGATCATGACCTGAGCCGAAGGCAGACACTTAATGACTGAGCCACCCAGGTGCCCCTATTTCTTTTCTTTTCTTTTTAAACTTCTTCCTTTTCTTTTTTTAAAGATTTTATTTGTCAGAGAGAGAGAGCACAAGCAGTGAGGAGCAGAGGGGAAGGGAGAAGCAACCTCTTCACTGAGCAGGGAGCCCGACACGGAACTCCGGAGCCTGGGATCGTGACCTGCGTGGAAGGCAGACGTTTAAATGAGCCGCCCAGGCGTCCCTGTATATATTCTTTGGTGATGTGGCTGTTCAGGTCTTTTGCCCGTTTTTAAAGTATATTGTTCATTTTCTTACTGTTGAGTCTTAAGAGTTCTTTGTGTATTTTGGGTACCAGGTCTTATTAGACAGGTCTTGCGCACATATTTTCTCCCAGTTTGTGACCGGTCTTCTCATTCTCTTGATGTTGGCTTTTGCAGAGCAGAGCTTTTTTATTTTAATGATGCCCAGTTTGTCAATTATTTTCCTGGATCATGACTTTGGTTGTTGTATCTAAAAAATCATCGTCATACCTAAGGTCATCTAGGTTCCCCCTATGTTACTTCTAGGAGTTTTATAATTTTGTGTTTTAGGCTTAGGTTTGTGATCCATTTTGAGTTAATTTTAGTCAAGAGTGGAAGGTCTGTGTCTAAATTCATTTTTGGCTTGTGGATGCATAGTTGTTCAGGAGCATTTGTTGGGAAGACGTCTTTGCTCCTTTGTGTTTTCTTTGTCGCCTTGTGAGAGGTCAGTTGAGTGTAATTAGGCAGCTCCGTTCCTGAGCTCTCTGTTCTGCTCTGTTGATCTGATGTCTCATCTTTTACTGGTACTGCACTGTCTTCATTACTGTCAGTTTACAGTAAGTCTTGAAGTCAGGTAGTGCCAGGCTTATGGCTTTGTTCTTTCCCTTTGGTATCCCATTAGGTAATGTAGGTCTTTTGCTTCTTGATAGAAACTTTAAAATCACTTTGTTGAGATCTATAAAATTACTTTCTGGGATTTCATTGTATCTATAGATCAAGTTGGGAAGAACTGACATCTTGACAACATTGAATCCTCCTATGAACGTGGAATTTGTTTCTCCATTTAGTTCTTTTCTTTTTTTTTTTTTTAAATTTTATTTATTTATTTGACTGAGAGAAAGAAATCACAAGTAGGCAGAGAGGCAGACAGAGAGGGAGAGGGGGAAGCAGGCTCCCTGCTGAGCAGAGAACCCAATGCGGGATTCGAGCCCAGGACCCTAAGATCATGACCTGAGCCGAAGGCAGAGGCTCAACCCACTGAGACACCCAGGTGCCCCTCTCCATTTAGTTCTTAACTTCGTATCTTTCCACAGAGTTTTGTAGTTTTCCTCGTATAAATCTGGTACGTTTTGTTAGAATTCTACCTAAGTATTTAATTCTTTGTGTGCTAATGTAAACAATAATGTCTCAGTTTCAGCCTTCCTTTGTTCATTGCTTGTATATGGGAAAGACTGACTTTTTTTTTTTTTTAAAGATTTTATTTATTTATTTGACAGACAGAGATCATAAGTAGGCAGAGAGGCAGGCAGAGAGAGAGGAAGCAGGCTCCCTGCCGAGCAGAGAACCTGACGCGTGGCTCGATCCCAGGACCCTGGGACCATAACCCAAGCTGAAGGCAGGGGCTCCAACCCACTGAGCCACCCAGGTGCCCCGAGAGACTGACTTTTATACATTAACTTTATATCCTGCAATTTTGTTATAATTACTTACTCCCTTTTTTGGTAAAATTTTTCAGATTCTTTGCATAGATAATAGTGTCATCTACCAAAAAAAGTTTTATTTCTTCCTTGCCAATCTGTATACCTTTTACTTACTTTTCTTGTCTTATTGCATTATCTAAGAACCATTATAGCATTGAAAAGTAGTGCTGAGCGGCACCTGGGTGCCACAGTCGCTTAAGCATCTCACTGTTGGTTTCAGCTCACATCTGACCTCAGGGCTGTGAGATTGAGCCGTATGTCAGGCTCTGCACTCATCGTGGGAGTCTGCTGGAATTTCTCTCCCTCTCCCTCTGCCCCTTCCCCCTGCACTTCCTTTCTCTCACTGAAATAAATAAGTAGGTCTTAAAAAAAAACAAAAACAGTGCTGTGAAGGAACATCCTTGCAGTGTTCTTGGTTTTAGCAGGAAAGCTTCAAATTTCTCACCATTAATAGGATGTTAGCTATAGGATTTTTGATGTTCTTCGCAACTTGAGGAAATTCCACGCTATTCCTAGTTTGTTGAGTTTCTTCATGAATGGATGTTGGATCTTGCAAGGCATATCTACTGGTAACATGTTGCCTTGGTTTTTGTCTCAGAATACCTTTATTTCTCCTTCACCTTGAAGTATAGTTTTTCAGGGTACACAATTCTAGGTTGGTGGGTTTTTTCTCTCTCTCTACTACATTAAGTACTATCTCAGTGGTCTTAAGTATTGGTGATAGAGAATTTTTTTTTTTTCCCATAAGAAGAAAGCGAGTGCATCTGAGTTTTGCTTTGAGTATGTTAGGTGCAGATTTATCATAGGAACCGTTCCATTAAGGTTGGATCCTTGTGGGCGCCTCGGTAGCTCAGTTGGTTAAGTGTGTGACTCTTGGTTTTGGCTCAGGTTGTGATCTCAGGGTCGTGAGATTGAGCCGCGCATCAGGCTCCATGTTTGGTGTGGAGTCTGCTTGAGATTTGCTCTTCCTCTCCCTCTGCCCCTCCCTCCACTCACACACACCCTCTCTAAAACAAATAAATCATTAAAAGAAAAATAAAGGGGGTGCCTGGGTGGGTTAGTTTTTAAACATCTGCCTTCAGCTCAGGTCATGATCCCAGGGTGCTGGTGTTGCGCCCCCCATCAGGCTCCCGCTCAGCGGGAAGCCTGCTTCTCCCTCTCCCACTCCCGCCGCCTGTGTTCCCTCTCTCGCTGTGTCTCTCTCTGTCAAATAAATAAATAAAATCTTAAAAAAAAAAAGAATTCTTGTATTCCTTTAGGCTTTTAATCAGTATAATAACTAAGTTATATCAGATCCATTTGACCTTTACCAAAGAGAGTACAGGCATGTAGGTGATAGGAGGGGGAGGTGACTTTGAGGAAACGAACCGGGGTGAGAAATATATAATTAGCATTCTATTCATATTTGGAACCTGGTTTTCTTGGTTGTGCTTTTTACTCGGATTGGTCTGTGAAACCGTATGGCTGGTAGTATATGAAATCTCTGCAGTTAGCCCCAGTTACTTTTACTTCTTCTTTTCTTTCTTTCTTTTCTTTTTTTTAAAAAAGATTTTGTTTATTTATTTGACAGAAAGAGTGAGATACACAAGCAGGCAGAGCAGCAGAGGGAGAGGGAGAAGCAGGCTTCCTGCTGAGCAGGGAGCCTGATGTGGGGCTCGATCCCAGGACCCTGGGATCATGACCAGAGCCGAAGGCAGTCATGCAACCGACTGAGCGCCCCAGGCGCCCCATTTACTTTTTCTAATGCCATTAAATACCTATGCTCACCTCCTGTGTCTTGCTGTATTTCTGTTCCCGACTAATTTCTGCAGTGAAGTCTTTCTAGACGAGCTTATCTTGTTTTTTTATACTGTTGTTTTCATCTGTGTCCTCTTTATCTTCCCATTTATGTTCTGCTCACGAAAAGAATTCGTCTGTTTGTATCTCCAGGGCTCTTACTGATTTGCTCAGTAGATATGGAATTGGTTTATAGAAGAGCCAGGAAAATAATTTGATTTACCTCTATTGAGACCATTTTCTTCACTATTGTTTTACTGCCTCCCCACCTTTATCTTTCATGTTAACGTGCCTACCATGTAGGTATAGTTCTTGGTTCTTTGTTCAGATACCTATTAAAGAAATAGGTTGGGGCACCTGGGTGGCTCAGTGGGTTAAAGCCTCTGCCTTCAGCTCAGGTCATGATCCCAGGGTCCTGGGATCAAGCCCCACATCGGGCTCTCTTCTCGGCAGGGAGCCTGCTTCCTCCTCTCTCTCTGCCTGCCTCTCTGCCTCCTTCTGATCTCTGTCAAATAAATAAATAAATATTTATTTATTAAAAAAAAAAAGAAAGAAAGAAATAGGTCTGGGGCACCTGGGTGGCTCAGTTAAGTGTCTGCCTTCAGCTCATGTCATCATCCTGGGGTCCTGGGATTGAGCCCTGCATTGGGCTCCCTGCTCAGCAGGGAGCCTGTTTCTCCTGCCCCTCCCTACTTATGCATATTCTCTCTCTGTCTCTCAAAGAAATGAAAAAAAAAAAAAACTTAAAAAAGAAAGAAATAGATTTATATGCTTTTCCTTAGAAGCTTAAGGTCAGTGATAATAAAAGATAGAATTCCCCCATGCAAAGTAAATGTCAAAGTGTGTTTTAGAGAAATACGATTTTTTTGTTGTTGTTACTTGGAAATAATTTTAAACTTCCAGAAAATGTTCAGGAATAGTACAAAGATACCTATAAGCTCTTTACTCAAATTCACCTATTGCTGGGGTGCCTGGGTGGCTCAGTGGGTTAAGCCTCTGCCTTTGGCTCAGGTCATGATCCCAGGGTCCTGGGATCGAGCCCTGCATCGGGCTCTCTGCTCAGCGGGGAGCCTGCTTCCTCCTCTTTCTTTCTCTGCCTGCCTCCCTGCCTACTTGTGATCTCTGTCTGTCAAATAAATAAATAAAATCTTTTTTTAAAAAATTCACCTATTGCTAATGTTTTGCCCCATTCATTTTATCATTTGTTATATGATTTTTTTTCCCCCTTAAAGATCAGACAGTAGATTGCATACATCATGGCCTTTTACCTCCACATATTCCTAAGAATTAGAGTATGAGTGAATATATTTTTAAAAAATTCTTCATATTTGTCGTACTGTTTTGTTCCTCTGGTGAAGATCAGGGCCGATGTTTGACTGTTAAAGGCATCTGATAGGGTGCCTGGGTGGCTCATTTGGTTAGCGTACAACTCTTGGTTTTGGCTCAGGTCATGGTCTCAGGATCATGAGATCAAGCCCTGCGTCAGGCTCCACACTCAGTGGTGAGTTTGCTTCCGATTCTCTCCCTCTCCCTTGCCCATCCTGCTTGTAGACTCACTCTTTCTAATAAATACACCTTAAAAAAAAAAAAGCATTTAATGGAAAGACACTGTTACACCAAAGTTGAGCTTCAGTTATCACTTTGCAAAGTAGAGTAAGAGTGAGGATCATAGACAGTCATTTCCTTTTACTTACTTATTTAAAGTAAGTCACTGTCAGATGTTCAAAGGCATTAAGTGAACAGTCTGATGTCTTTATGGGACCTGAGGAATATTTGTAGTTTATTAGCAGCATTATGAAATTGTCTTTTTCAAGTCCTTTTTGCCTCAAATAAAGTTTAAGTAGAGCTGAGAAAGATGAAAATGCATCCTTCCCAAGTACTTATCTTCCTGACAGTATTTTTGGTTTAGATTTTATTTATTTATTTGTCCGAGAGAGAGCAAGAGTGAGCAAGCACAAGCGGGGGGTCGGGGGTCAGAGGGAGAGGCAGGCTCCCCACTGAGCATGGAGCCTGGGATCATGACCTGAGCTGAAGGCAGATGCTTCGCTGACTGAGCCGCCCGGGTGTTCCCTGTCCTGTTCCGTCTCTCTTCTGATGTCTTCTGAATTTCCAGGCATACTGCTCAGATTTCAGTCTATATGAGAACTTTGAAAGCCATAGAGTGTTGAGGGGTGTGTGTGTGTGTGTGTGTGTGTGTGTGTGTGTTTTAATCCCTCGTTGAAAAAGTGGAGTGGCTTTACTCAGTATAGAAAAAAAATTGTTTTATTTTCAGAGTCAAATGGTGAGATCAGAGAGTTTTCTCCAAATGTCATATATGAAGATGGCCCGTCCCAGTATTTGGCAGTGGAAAGAATTCTAAACCAAGACCCTGAATATTCCAGTTTGAAAGGAGGCTGGAAATGTGAGGAGGACACTCAGATGCAAGGAAATCAGGGATGTATCCGGCAAGCGTCAGCCTCTCATCAAGGAGCACTGTCGCAGCGCATGAGTATCAGTACCGTGGAGAGGCCCTATGGATGTCATGAATGTGGAAAAACCTTTAGTCGGCGCTTTTCCCTTGTGTTACACCAGAGAACTCATACTGGAGAGAAACCGTACATATGTTCAGACTGTGGCAAAACCTTTAGCCAGATCTCCAACCTTGTGAAACATCAGATGATACATACTGGAAAGAAACCCCACGAGTGTAAGGACTGTAACAAAACATTCAGTTACCTCTCATTCCTTATTGAACACCGGAGAACACATACTGGGGAGAAACCTTACGAATGTACGGAATGTGGAAAGGCCTTTAGCCGTGCCTCAAACCTCACACGACATCAGAGAATTCATATAGGAAAGAAACAGTATATTTGTAGGAAATGTGGGAAAGCCTTTAGCAGTGGCTCAGAACTTATTCGCCACCAGATCACACACACCGGAGAGAAACCTTACGAATGCATTGAATGTGGGAAGGCGTTTCGCCGTTCCTCCCACCTTACGCGGCATCAGAGCACCCATACTACCAAAACCCCCTATGAATGTAATGAATGTAGGAAAGCCTTCCGCTGCCACTCATTCCTTATTAAACACCAGAGAATTCATGCTGGAGAGAAGCTCTATGAGTGTGACGAATGTGGTAAGGTTTTCACGTGGCATGCATCCCTTATGCAACATATGAAAATTCACACTGGAGACAAGCCGTACGCGTGTACTGAGTGTGATAAAACCTTCAGTCGGAGCTTTTCCCTCATTCTGCATCAGATAACGCACACTGGGGAGAAACCCTATGTGTGCAAGGTGTGCAACAAGTCCTTCAGCTGGAGCTCAAACCTGGCCAAACATCAGAGAACACACAGCCTAGAGAACCCCTATGAGTATGAGAACTCGTTCAGTTATCACTCATTCCTTACTGAGCACAACGGGATTCGCACTACAGAGAAAACCTAACAATGTACGGATTCAAAACAAAAGCAGAAACAGTTAATGCCTTACTTTGACTTCAGAGGATTCCTGGAAAGAAGCCTTAAGTGAATATGTTGAATGTGAAGAAGGTGGGTTATACTTGATTCAACATCCTGGAACATAGAAGCCCGGGAATGTGTTGGAAAGCCATGAGCACGTTCTTTTTGTAACATCAGAAGATGAAATCAGTACCGAGAAGACTTCATCTGGTCCGATTCCCTCACTTGACATTTGTAAATTCCTACCAGGGAAGGACACGTGGCCAATAAATGTGAGGAAGCTTTTGTTGGGAAACTGGCCCCAGCTCCACATCTGTCAGCCCAAACGGGACAGAGCGCGTGGGCGAGAGTTGTTTCCCTTTTTCCCGGACATCAGAAAATTCCTAATGAAGCAAAGTCATGCAAATGCAGTGATTTGGCAATGTTTTTGTGTACCCTGCAACATTTATTAAGTCTGAAAATACCCTCAAGAGAAAAAACAACCCTATAAATGAACTGAATAGAGGGTGATTTTCTGCTTTACTTCAGAACTGCAGAATTATACCGGGGAGAAGCCTGTCATAAGGAGTGTGGCAACATCTTGAGTTCTGAGAAGTCCTACTGGAGGGAGTGGGGGAGGATTTGGGGGGGGGTATTTTTGTTTTAAAGCAAACTCAGAAAAGAAAGCTATGAATAAATATTTGGTTTTTAGTTAATTAATCTGGTACTTGCAGAGTTTTTTTCCATAGCATGTATCATTCTGAAAATGCAAATACCACAGTATTGACATCAGCAGTGAAGACTAGTGTGCATTTGTAGAAACGTACATGGTCACAGGAACATTTTTCGTATCTTAATGGCTTTAACTTTGACATAGAGTTTAGATTTAAGGTTATGCTCACTCATGTTTATCCTTGAATGTAACTAGACCTGTTTTAGCTTGAAGTAAATGTACATAATGTTAGGGTCCGTGATCAAAGGAACGAGACTGATACAAAGCGAAGGTCAAGAAAAGCTTTATTTCGCACCAGCATCAGAAACCAACCCGGCCGGTAGGAGCCGTCTCTTACGAAGAGGCAACCACGACGACCCCCGCGAGGCCGCTCTCTGGTCGAGGCCGCTCCCAACAAGGAAGAGGCGACGACGACGACGAGGATGACTACGAGGACGACAGCCCTGATGACGCAGACTCTGCTCCCCATGACGCTGCTCCCGATGAGGCCGTTCTGGACAAGACTGCTCCAGACGAGGCTGCTGCCGACGAGGCTGCTTCCCAGACAAGGCTGCTCCCCGGAAAGAGGCTGCTCTGGCAAGGTCACTCCCGTCGACTCTTACAGCTCTTACTGACAGCCCTTACTGCTCTCGACGACTCCTACAGCTGTCAGCTCTCGCAGACAGCCCTCGGTGGCTCCTACAGCTGACAGCTCTCGCTGACAGCTCTCACAGCTGTTGCTTCTCCAGCGAGACCGCTCCCGACGAGGCTCACAGCTCCTGCTCCTACAGGGGACAGCTCTTACTCCCCGGAGGGAGGCTGCACTGGCAAGGCCTCCTGACAGCTCTTACAGCTCCAGGGAGACTGCGAGAGACTGCCCCTACTAGCCTCACAAACCAACTTTTATAGAGGCACTTTTAGCCGGGCGATACACAGGTAGCCAATGAGATTGCAATACACAGAGAAAACTGCTAGGTTACCCACGGGCGGCCAATTGAATTTCAATTCACCCTAGTAGATATATGCGCGCCCCTCTGATTGGATGTCCTCACCTGGCCTGACCCGCCCCTCCATCTAGGCTTTGCAAGGAAGTTCCTCTGGGAGGGGCAGGGTCAATCTAAGTTCACTGCAACAATATGGCTCCCCCTGCTTAAGTAGGCCCTTACACATAAGGTATGTTGCAGGAAAATGCCAAGGTGGTTTTCCTCTTTTGATCCACTTAGCAGTGGGAACATTACTTTTGTAAGCACGTACTTGTCAAAATAAACCAGACGATGTTTTTACTCTCCATGTACACCTTGCCCATTTATTAATGTCCCAGTTAAAGGTGTATCTTATCTTGGAAGCATCTGCCTCCTTTTAAGGACTGAGCTTGCATTTAGGATAGGTAATATGCAGTTTGGTACTTGAATAAGTGCCTCATTTAAGTATATTTTAAGTACGGGTGAATCTTTCACCAAGTGAGAGGCTGGCAACTGTCTTTCATGCTGACTGTGATGTAACACATAGCCGTTGCCTGGTAATTTTCTCAACGCCTCAGTCTCTGCCAGGACAGTTCCATTGGTGTGGCAGCATTATTACGTTCCTAGCCGCGTGTGGGGGGTCTTTTTTGGATAAAAATGTGTTTATCATTTCGGAGGTTTGTAACATTCGGGGATATGGCCATAGACTTGTCTCACGAGAAATGGGGCTGATTGGACCCTGACCCGAAGAATTCATAAAGGAATAGAATGATTTGGAACCATGGGATCCTCATCCGAGGTTGCCATTCCTCCATTCAGAACATGAATTTAGGCATCTTTGCTTTCTCTTTTAGAAAAAGGGCGTGGCTTTAACCTTCCTGCCTGAATTCCTACTCCAGGTTCTTGAGGAAATGAAGTAAAATTCGTAGAAATGGGAAGTGGCTGGCATTGTTCCTGGAAGGCTCTGCCCCTCCCTGCCACTCATGCTCTTTTGAGGGAGGGAGAGTGAGAGAGAGCATGAGCAGGGGGAGGGGCAGAGGAGAGGGAGAAGCAGGCTCCTTGCTGAGTGGAGAACCCCATGCCTGGCTCGATCCCAGGACCCTGGGATTGTGACCTGAGCCGAAGGCAGATGCTTAACCCACTGAGCTGCCCAGGCACCCCTCGTGTCTCTCCCTCTGGATTAAAAAGTTGGGTCTGGACCTAGGAAGAACCATAACCTTTTGAAGTATCTATTGTCTCCCTTTTGTAAACAGGGCTCTGTATTTCTAAATCAAATGTGACCCTTACGGGAGCAAGGAAGAGTCAAAGAGTGGTGGCGAAAGGTTGACAAGAGGCCTATGATCAGGTCGGTGGGGGTGGTCAGGCAGGGAGTGCCAGTGCACGGAGTGGTCCAGCTTGCCAAATTGCTCGAACCATTTTCTCAAAAATAGTAACTTTCCTTTAAAATCCCCCTCATGAAACATCATTCTCCACTACGTAACTCATCCTAAAGGTAATTAATTTGTGGTAAAGATACATCAGAAAATAACTATGCTTTTATATATTTATTTGAGAGTTGTTTGAGAGAGAGTGAATGCACGCATGAGCACGGGGAGGGCAGAGGCAGAGAGAGTCTCAGGCAGATGCTCAGTGCGGGGATTGATTCCATGACCTGAGTGGAAATCAGGGTTTGGCCACTTAACTGACCCACCCAAGGGCCCGTGCTATTATTTTTAATTAAAGTAAATCTTTATTTTTATACTTGGATTAAAATTTAATTTTTAATTAAATTTTATGTGGGCACCACATACATTTAATTTACACTTTAATTAAAATTTACTTTATTGTTTTTTAAAGATTTTATTTATTTATTTGAGAGAGAGACAGTGAGAAACAGCATGAGAGAGGTCAGAGGGAGAAGCAGACTTCCCATGGAACTGGGAGCCTGATGCGGGACTCGATCCTGGTACTCTGGGATCACGACCTAAGCCGAAGGCAGTTGCTTAACCAACTGAGCCACCCAGGCACCCCTAAAATTTAATTTACTTTAATTAAAGTAAATTAAAGATCATTTCTAGATTATACAATAAGAGATGTCAAGAGACTTGCTACTGAAGAAAGAAAATGAATAGCTTGTGGCCATTTTCATTATATGATATACTTGTCATATCAAGAAGGTGCTGGCAAGGTTCACATTTGCTTTCTTTCACTGAATTTTAGCACACAAATCTGTTTCATCTTTCCATATTTAAAATGATTTTTAAAAATAAGCTGTAGTGCTTTACAGAGGTAGCAGAAAAGTAAAAAAATGTTGCCTTTTTTTTTTTAAAGATTTTATTTATTTATTTGACAGAGATCACAAGTAGGCAGAGAGGCAGGCAGAGAGAGAGAGGGGGAAGCAGGCTCCCTGCTGAGCAGAGAGCCCCATGCGGGGATCGATCCCAGGACCCCGGGATCATGACCTGAGCTGAAGGCAGAGGCTTTAACCCACTGAGCCACCCAGGCGCCCCAAGTTGCCTGTTTTTTGAGATGAAATTCTGTAACAATAGCCAGATACACTAAGATATAAAAGCAAACAGTAGTAGAAATGCATGATGTTACATTTTAGAAGGTGATATTTCATTTCCTATTTGTGTTGTTGAGACAAGAAACAGGTGATACATGATATGACCATCTGTGTACATGTGAAGGGGTAGGCATCCTGCCTGAACATTTTGAACTTTGTAGTATAAGATGTTTGTATCTCAGGGCACCTGGGTGGCTCAGTCAGTTAAGTGTCTGCCTTGGGCTCAGGTCGTGATTCTGGGGTCCCGGGATCCAGCCCCGCATCGGGCTCCCTGCTCAGTGGGAGTCTGCTTCTCCCTCTGCCCTCTGCTCGTGCTCTCTCTCACTTGCTGTCTCTCTCTCAATAAAATCTTAAAAAAAAAAAAAATGTTTGTGTCTCAGACACAATTCTATTATGTTTGCATATTCAAGATGTGTAAAATTCGGTGGAATAAGCTCAGGCCTGTTGCAACCATTATTTCAATCGAGGCTGTTACCAGATTTTCATTCTTCTGTCATTTTTTTTAGTTACCCATATGTTGTAAAAGCATCAAACTCCCAATGAAGAGGCCTTTCCTCAATGGAACACATAACACCTGGTGTCTTTTCTGGAACATGACTCCATATATCATTTCTGTGTGAAGCCTTGCTTAATCGAGTTGACTTTCAGGATAATTATCTTGCACACAGTCCATCTGAATGTACAGCTGAGTGGCTCTCCACATCCGGCACACTTATGTGCAGCTGTCGTGCAGATGTGCCTGTCTCATGGTTGCAGCAGTTTTTACTGGTCTCCTCAAGAGAGTGCAAGTTGTTAGTATGAGGTTGGGTTTAACTGCCCTTATAATGTCTTCAAAAAGTCTACTTCCAAATAGGATGCAGAATTGTGCCAGCAACCAGATCAATACAAAAGTCCTGTGTTTAAAGGCGTCATTGGGCTGTGGAAGCAGTGATGACTAGATGGGCCCAAATTCCAGAGAGAAGTCACCGGGGTTTTTGTGGGCAGTTGAAGCTGAAGTGGCAGGACAGCGACTTGAGAGTCCTCACATACATCGCTGGTTCCCTCCACCGGGACATTTGCTTAATTCAGGGCCGTGCAGGAGGGCTGGGGAGCCAGAAGAAAAGCGTCGAAAAGAGTGATGTATCCGTAGTGTCTTTGGAGCTTAGGAGTGAAAAGCCCACTAGAGAGGGTGGCCGCCCAAGATACACGGCCAGTCTCCCCCCACACTATCAAGATTTTTTTCTTTTTTTTTTTTTTAATTTCTTGTCAGCGTAACAGTATTCATTGTTTTTTTCACCACACCCAGTGCTCCATGCAATCCGTGCCCTCCCTAATACCCTCCACCTGGCTCCCCCAACCTCCCACCCCGAGCCCCTTCAAAACCCTCAGGTTGTTTTTCAGAGTCCGTAGTCTCTCCTGGTTCACCTCCCCTTCCAATTTCCCTCAACTCCCTTCTCCTCTCCGTCTCCCTATGTCCTCCATGTTATTTGTTATGCTCCACAAATAAGTGAAACCATATGATAATTGACTCTCTCTGCTTGACTTACTTCACTCAGCATAATCTCTTCGAGTCCCGTCCATGTTGCTACAAAAGTTGGGTATTCGTCCCTTCTGATGGAGGCATCATACTCCATCCCACACTATCAAAATTTGAAGCTGCATGGGCTGGGAGGTTAGGGAGATTAGGACCTACCAAGCCCTCCAACTTAAAAGCTTCAGCAGAGCCAAAACACCCAAAACACAGAGGCTAAACAAGGGTAAACTGAGGGTTATTAAAAATTCAGTGGAGGGGCACCTGGGTGGCTCAGTGGGTTGAGCCTCTGCCTTCAGCTCAGGTCATGATCCCAGAGTCCTGGGATCGAGCCCCGCATCGGGCTCTCTGCTCAGCAGGGAGCCTGCTTCCTCCTCTCTCTCTGCCTGCCTCTCTGCCTACTTGTGATCTCTCTCTCTCTGTGTAAAAAAAAAAAAAAAAATTTCAGTGGAGATCTGACCCAGCTCATTCTTACTGGACTGAGGTGATTAGCCTCTCAAATGAGCAGAGGAAAGGAGAAACTCTGGTAGAAGGTAACAGAACCTGGTGCCCCTGTGGTTCTTTTAAACATAAAGTCTGTGTCCCCTCAAAACACACACACACACACACACACACACACACACACACACACACACACCATTACAAGGCATGTTAAGAACAAGATCATAGATACACTTCATTTTATTGTGATTTGCAGATACTGCCTTTTTCTTTTAATTGAGGGTTTGTGGCAACCCTATCTGTGCCATTTTTCCGATAGTATTTGCTCATTTTATGTCTCCATCACATTTTGGGAATTTCCGCATAATCCTAGCTTTTTTGCATTATATTGAACTGCTGCCATCTAATGATAAAATTTTAACAGATGAGGAGTTGCTTCTTATGGTTGAACAACGAAGTGGTTTCCCGAGATGGAATCTGCTCTTGGTGAAGATGCTGTGAAGACTGTTGAATGACAAAGAACTTAAAATATTACATAAACTTGGTAAAGTGGTGGGGTGACTTGAGCGCATTGACTCCTAATTTTGAAAGAAATTCTGTGGGTAAAATGCTATCAAACAGCATCATACACTATAGAGAAAGGAAGATTAATGAATGGATTAAACTTTATTAAGAAAATGCCACAGCCACCCCAACCTTCACCAAAGACCAGGCTGATCCATCAGCAGCCATCAGTGGTGAGGCAGTACCCCCCCCCCCCCCGCAAAAGGACAGACTTGGTGAAAGCCCACATGATGGTTAGCTTGCCCTTTTTTCCTTTTCTTTCTTTCTTTCTTTTTTTTTTGGCAAAAAAGTATTTAACTAAGGTATGTCCATTTTGGGGGGGGGGGGAATAACTGTATTATACGCTTAATAGACTGAAGTAAAGGCATGACACTTACATGCACGGGGAAACCAAACTCCTCTGCCTTGCTCTATGGCGGTATTTTGGCTCTGCTGCAGTGGTCTGGAAACAAGCCTGCACTATCTCTGAGGTGCGCCTGTGAGTAGTAAGAGACCAAACAGAAAGAGAAGCACACCCAGAAATGACCTAGATACCAGGGTTTTTAGACAAAGATTTTTTTTTTAAGATTTTATTTATTTATTTGACAGGGATCACAAGTAGGCAGAGAGGCAGGCAGAGAGAGAGGAAGAAGCAGGCTCCCTGCTGAGCAGGGAGCCCCATCCAGGGCTCTATCCCAGGACCCTGAGATCATGACCTGAGCCAAGGGCAGAGGCTTAACCCACTGAGCCACCCAGGCGCCCCTAGACAAGGATTTTGATGTAAATATGGTTAGTACATTAAAATACATGAGAGGATGGAAGAAAAAGAAGACTGAGGGGCGCCTGGGTGGCTCAGTGGGTTAAAGCCTCTGCCTTCGGCTCAGGTCATGGTCCCAGTGTCCTGGGATCGAGCCCCGCATCAGGCTCTCTGCTCTGCAGGAAGCCTGCTTCCTCCTCTCTCTCTGCCTGCCTCTCTGCCTACTTGTGATCTCTCTCTCTCTGTCAAATAAATAAAATCTTAAAAAAAAAATCAGTTGCCTTTCTACACTTGAACAATGATCATTTTGAAAAGCAAATTATGAAAATTCCATTTATAATAGCATCAAACAGAATAAATGCTTATCAAAGGAAGTAAATGACACAGAATGAAAACTAGAGGGAGCCTGGGTGGCTCAGTGGGTTAAGCCTCTGCCTTCAGCTCAGGTCGTGATCTCAGGGTCCTGGGATCGAGTCCCACATCGGGCTCTCTGCTCAGCGGGGAGCCTGCTTCCCCCTCTCTCTTTCTCTGCCTGCCTCTCTGCCTACTTGTGATCTCTGTCTGTCAAATAAATAAAATATTTAAAAAAAAAAAGAAAAAGAAAACTGGACGACTTCAACTAGTAATTAGAATCTAGAAAAAACAGTCAAATGGCTGGCTATTCTAGAATTGAAGACACAGTATCTGAAATTAAGAATTTCATAGACAGACTTAACAGCAAATTGAACACAGAACCAAAAAGTAAACTGGAAGGCAAATGAACAACAACAATACTGAGACGGGCAGAGAGAAATATGGCAAGGTCTGAGAGGAGACTCAGAGCTTGGCTGTTCTCGTTAGTAAGCTCTTCTGTCCTGTCGCTCTTCGTCCTCCGTGGAGGACTACTTCCTCTCCTTCAGATTTTGGCTTAAACGTCATCTCACGGAGACCTTTCTTGACTTCCTTATCTAACACAGTTCCCCTGCTTCTTATCCTATCATCTTGTTTTTTCCCCTCATATTTTGAATTTAGCTAGAAGTCCATTTAGAAGGGCTTTTTCTTAAGATTTTATTTATTTGAGAGAGGGGGAGAGAGTGGGTGAGCTAGCGAGCATGAACAGAGGGGAGGTGCAGAGGGAGAGGGAGAAGCAGACTCTGTGCTGAACAGGGAGCCTGATATGGGACTGGATTTCAGGACCCCAGGACCATGACCTGAGGCAAACACAGAGGCTTAACTGACTGAGCCACCCAGGTGCCCCAAGTCTATTTCTTTTTAAAATATTTTATTTTTAGGGAATCTATACACCAACCATGGGGCTTGAACCCACAATTCTGAGATCAGGAGTCACATGCTCCACTGACTGAGCCCACCAGATGCCCACAGATGAAGTCTAAAAAGAGCCCATGCCCCTTAGCAATATTTTTTAAATGTCCTTTTCAAAGAGTTTGCCTTTAAAACACTGGAGATAGAAAAAGTGGGATGCTGTACTTTATCAAATGCTTTTTCTGCATCTATTGATATGATCATGTGGTTGTTATCCTTTCATTAATGTGAAATCACATGATCACATTTATTTGGGAATGTTGAACCACCCTTACATCCCAGGAAGAATCCCATCTCAATCGTGGTGAATGATTTTTTTTTTAATGTACTGTTGTATTAATGTACTGCTAGTATTTTACTGAGAACTTTTGCATCCATGTTCATGATATTGGCCTGTAGTTTTTTTGTTTGATTGTTTGTATGTTTGTTTGTTTTTTAGGTTGTTGTTTGTTTTTTGTTTTTAGTGGAGTCTTTAACTGGTTTTGGTATCAGGGTGATGCTGGCTTCACAGAACGAAGCTGGAAGTTTTCTTTCCTTCAGAAAGGACCTGTTAAAAAACCAAACTGCACGTTATAGTTCAGGTACTCTGAGGACACCTCAGTTAACTCAGATAAAAGTAAAGAAACAGGGTAATTGACACCAGCCCGCCTTCTCCTTTCCTTTGCCTGTGGAAGTGTCTTCTCAGAGCTAACAGCAGTACTCTCATTCGGTGCTCCAGAACCCTCCAACCCCCTCAGGAACTTTGTATTATTGACTGTCTCTCCTTGCGCCCACATATGTCATCTCTCCATAGCGGACGCATTGCATAAAGGTTTACACATGTTCTAGTTTCTCATTTTTAAAGAAGCTTTATCCATTCATTTGAGAGAGAAGAGTCCCAAGCAGACTCCACACAAAGTGCTGAGCCCCACGCAGGGTTTGATCTCATGACCCTGAGATCATGACCTGAGCTGAAACCAAGTCGGTCACTCAACCACCTGAGTCACTGAGGCGCCCCCAGTTTCTCATTGTTTTAAAAGTCTCTTGCCTTGACCAAATCTCTCTTGCTACTACCCTTTTCTCATGTTCGAACTTGTCTATATTCAGTCTTTACTTACTTTATTGATTACTGAACTCATCCCAACGTACCATCCATCCTCAACCTTATTATTTCCAACTAAGGTCAACAATATTCCTCATGCTGCTCTATGATGTGTTCGTTTTATAAGACTTCATTGAATTTGACCTCAAAGTAGCATTTAAAAGAATGAACTCAATCTTCCTCCTTTTTTTAAAAAAATATTTTATTTATTTATTTGACAGACAGAGATCACAAGTAGGCAGAGAGGCAGGCAGAGAGAGAGAGGAGGGAGTAGGCTCCCTGCTGAACAGAGAGCCTGATGTGGGGCTCGATCTCAGGACCCTGAGATCATGACCTGAGCCGAAGGCAGAGGTTAAACCCACTGAGCCACCCAGGCGCCCCTTAATCTTCCTTCTTGAGACACTAGTTTGTCTTGGTTGGGCAAAACTCATCTTTATTGTTCTCCTCTCATCTACTAAGATTCCTCTTTTAAGCCAAACTTTAAATAGAGCAGGTCTTCGTGGTCAGCGGTAGACACTGTCTTTTTCCACCATCCATTTTCTCTCTGCAATCTCAGCCACCTTCACAAGACCTACTGTAGTCCGTGGACTGACGTTGCTAAAGTTGCACGTCCATCCTAGACACCTCGTCAGGTCCACAACTGCCGCGTGTCAGCCAGTTATCTGGGTGCTTCACAACTCTATAAAGGTGTCATGGCTGAAACTGCACCGACTGCCCCTTTTTTCCGTCATAGGTTCCTCCTTCTATGTTTTGTTTCTTAATAAATTGGAGCTGAGCTGGTCAGTATCTGTAAGACCAAGTGGCAAAATCTCAAGGGCTGCTTTCAGCAACAAAAACTGGTAACTTCCCTCTCTGAAAACTCTCTGGATTTCCAGTACTCAAATATTGGGATTTCCCTGCTTCTCTGATCACTTGGCTTTGGTGACCTTGGATCCATCATTATTTCTAGCCTAAGCACAAGTGTTCTGTCAACATTCTTTCATTCCTCCCTTTTCTATATACCTATCCAAACACATGCATCCAACCTAAAATATTTACTCTGCATGCCTCTTCAGTCTTTAAAAAACAAACAAACAAAAACAAGGTTACTGTGTGGACTGTAAGCATATGCTTTTAACATCAATAAGCTGATTTTTCTCACACAAAAATATCCAGGTAGAAGCAGTACAGTTCTTTTTCTTTTAAAGATCTTATTTATTTATTTGACAGACAAAGATCACAAGTAGGGAGAGAGGCAGGCAGAGAGAGAGGAGGAATCAGGATCCTCGCTGAGCGGAGAGCCCGATGCAGAGCTTGATCCCAGGACCTTGAGATCGTGACCTGAGCTGAAGGCAGAGGCTTTAACACACTGAGCCACCCAGGCTCCCCAAAAGCAGTACAGTTCTGGTACAGCTATCTAAGGCATCGCTGAGGAACCAGGATCTCCTTCTTTACCTCCTTAGGCCACGGGTGTCATTCTTATGGTCACAGATGGCTCCTTCAGCTCTAGAAGTAGAAAACTCAAAGGGAAAAGAATGAGGAAGGCAGAAAGATGAACTGCAAAAGGGAAAGAGAAAAAACCAGACAGGTCTGTTTCCAGTGATACTGTTTTTGATTAATCAGGAATGAGGATTATGGCTAAAGTTGGGTTCAAGGAGACTGAGAGGACTTTTGTAACGGATATATTGCTATTGTGAGCCCAAATAGGATTGTCAGTACGGAAAGATGAGCTGGATGTCTGACTGCCTACTAACAATAGCTGCCACAACAGGCCAGAAAGCAACTCCCAAGAGTATACCAATAAAGTAATATCATATACCCCAGATATTCTAAACATGATGCAATTAACTTAGAAATCAATAACAATGAGGGTGTCTGGGTGGCTCAGCCGGTTGGGCATCTTAATCTTGATTTTGGCTTGGGCTGTGATCTTGGGGTTGTGGGGTCAAGACCTGCACTGGGCTCCACACTCTGTGGGGAGTCTGCTTGGGATTCTGTCTCTCCCTCTCCCCCTTGGCCCCTGATCACTGTCTTTAAAATGAATTTTTTAAAAGATTTTACTTATTTGACACAGAGAGAGATCACAAGTAGGCAGAGAAGCAGGCAGAGGGAGAGGGGAAAGCAGGCTCCCTGCTGAGCTGGGAGCCTGATGTGGGGCTCGATCCTAGGACCCTGAGATCATGACCTGAGCTGAAGGCAGAGGCTTAACCCACCGAACCACCCAGGTTCCCCTACAATGAGTGTCTTTTTTAAAAAAAGAAAATAACTACAAACTTTTAACTATTTTGAAACTATTTTGAAAACATAGAATTCTAAACAGCTATACACTCATTAAGTCATAATACATCTTATACAACATTTAGAATTAAACATAGGCCAAAATGTGTTACATAGTTTAAGAGGTATTTAGAAGACTATAGTCTTAAGTGCTTATTTTGGATGATAAAGCCTGAAATAGTGAGTTGGAGTCCACCTCAAGACAATGAATAAGTCAATTCCACATTCGTAACATTTATAGAGTTTCTCTTGCAGTGAAGAACTGCAACTGGAGGCTTTTCCACATTGACTACATTCATAGGATTTTTCCCCCAGTGTGAGTTCTCACATGACTCCTAAAGGAAGAAGAAACACTGAGGATTTTCCTACATTCCTTACATTGAAGGGGTTTCTCTCCAGTATGAATTCTCACAAGTATTTTACGGGATGAGAGTCCACTAAGAACTTTCTCACGGTCATTGCATTTGTAGAGATTCTCTCGAGTGTGTATTTTCTTGTGAACTTTAAGGTGTGAGCTTGTAGTAAAGGCTTTTCCACAGTCACTGCAGTCATAGAGTTTCTCCCCAGTGTGTATTCTCTTGTGCACTATTAGGTAAGAATTTGTGCCAAAGGATTTTCCACAATGATTACACTCGTAACGTTTCTCTGCAGTATGAGTTCTCCTCTGAAGCAAGAGGTGTTTTTTGACTGAGAGCGTTTCCACATTGGTTACATTTATACGGCTTCTCACCAGTGTGAGTTCTTACATGTCTCCTTAGGGTTGAGGAATTGTTGAAGACTTTCTCACATTCTTTACATTCATACTGCTTTTCACCCATGCAACTTTTCTTGTGCAAAATAAGATTACAAGGTCTTCTGAAGGCTTTCCCACATTGACTACATTTATGACATTTCTCTCCATTAGGAGTTTGTTCCTATTGCCTATGGGATGGATGATGACAAAAATTCTTGCTTTTATTACATTCATAGGAATTCTCCATTATATGAAAATTGTTATAAGTAGGAAGCATATTATTATGTTTGAAGTGTATACCATGCTTGAAACATGCATATTTTTGTGCTGAGTTTTTTCAAGATGTCACAGAGGTCTACTATTTATGACTTTCACACAAAGCTTCCCACTTACACGGTTCCTCTTGTAATTATTTGGGATTGAATTATGTTTCAAATTCTCAAAATCTAAGTAACATTTATGGCAATGTTTACTGGCGGAAACTCTCTTTGAAAAAACAAGTTTTGATCCAAGTTTAGAGTTTTCCCTCTAATTCATGATGGTCAAAGAATCTCTTCTAAGATGCTGTTTTCTTTTGGGTCACTTTCCTCAAATTTCACCTGGGATCTTGTGCGTTTTCTGATCTTATGACATTCCTGGTCTTCACTTAATGTGGAGGACCAATTGTCCATTATGAATCTTATCATTTTCATTCCACGGGATGATTTTTCCCTAAAAATATTCTGCTTTGGAGTTGAGTTTTTGGTTTTAAGTTGAATCTCCCAGTCTGCATAGGTACCTTGGAGAATAATCCTTTTCATAGTTCTTATCTCTTCTTGACCAGACAGGGAGATCACAATAAACTTCCATAACTGATATTCCAGTGAGGTAAGATTTATGGTTTTCAATATCACATCCATAAATTCTTCTCTGACCAGAATCAAGCATCATCCACTCCTCCTGGGTGAACTCCACAGCCACATCTTTAATGGTCACAGGTACCTATAACCAGGTTGCTGGAAATTCGGCCACTACCCTTTTTTCCTCAGTATTTCTCACGTATAAACAGGCAGAATTCTGTGTTTGCAGAGCCCATATGAGGGGTAGGTCAGTGGCTGCCATCTTAAGAGTCTGAAATTGATATCTGCCTGCACAGTCGGGCACAGAGATCAGGATATTTCTTTTCTTGTTCCTCTGATCCAATCAAGGCACGAATGCATTTCACTGGGTGTCCCCCCTGTAGCCAAAGAGGCAGGTTCAGGTAAAAGAAGAAAGGTGGGGGGCGCCTGGGTGGCTCAGTGGGTTAAGTCTCTGCCTTCGGCTAAGGTCATGATCTCAGGGTCCTGAGATCGAGCCCCGCATCAGGCTCTCTGCCCAGCGGGGAGCCTGCTTCCCTCTCTCTCTCTCTGCCTGTCTCTCTGCCTACTTGTGATCTCTATCTGTCAAATAAATAAACTTACTTAAAAAAAAAAAGAAGAAAGGTGGAAACAGAGCCCCATTGTTGGCAAGGAAAAAGAAAAATTGTAGACCCTCTCCACTACTCTCAGCAAGGTTTGGCCAGCTTAAACTCTTTCCAGGGATTTGTAGTCACATACAATATTGTCATCCTTGGCCCCCTTCTAGCACTGTCATCTTGGTTATTTATGCTAGCTTCTCCTGGAGACTACTGTTCAGCACTGTGTGAAAGGAGCATACATTATTTATTTTCTTTAAAGATTTTATTCATTTAGGGGCACCTGGGTGGCTCAGTGGGTTGGGACCTCTGCCTTCGGCTCAGGTCATGATCCCAGGGTCCTGGGATCGAGCCCCACATCGGGCTCTCTGCTCTGCGGGGAGCCTGCTTCCTCCTCTCTCTCTGCCTGCTTCTCTGCCTAGTTGTGATTTCTGTCTGTCAAATAAATAAAATATTTTTTAAAAAAGATTTTATTCATTTATTTGACAGAGAGAGACACAGCAAGAGAGGGAACACAAGCAGGGGGAGTGGGAGAGGAAGAAGCAGGCTTCCCACTAAGCAGGGAATCCTATTTGGGATTTGATCCCAGGACCCTGGGATCATGACCTGAGCCAAAGGCATATGCTTAATGACTGAGCCACCCAGGGACCCCAAGGACCAGACTTTTTTTTTTTTTTTTAAGATTTTATTTATTTATTTATTTGACAGACAGAGATCATAAGTAGGCAGAGAGGGAGGCAGAGGAGGGGGGAGAAGCAAGCTCCCCACCAAGCAGAGAGCCCAATGGGGGCTTGATCCTAGGACCCTGCGATCACAACCTGAGCCGAAGGCAGAGGCTTTAACCCAGTGAGCCACCCAGGAGCCCCTAGGACCAGGCATTATCAAAAGAAAAAATGTTAAAGCTAAAGGGAAGCAGTTCAAAGAGGCATGGTTGACTAATTAAATTTTGTGCGTACGTTGCTACTTTTTAAGTTAACTTTTGGAACGGAAAAGTAATTTTCATGTGAAACATAATTATTCTATGTATGCTTACTTTCCTATATATAACTTGGCGTTTACCTGAATAACATCATACATGATTAATAACATTGATCATTTATCTTCTACTCAGGAATTTTATTGGAGTTGTTAAGGGTAGATATGTGAATTTGAAACAAGTGTTCATGTGATTACCTCCAATTCAATCTCCTTCTCCAGAGGACATGTTTCCTCGAGATAATTTATTCTATCTAGAACTTGAATGGGATCAACAAAAAAGCATGATCCATGATCCAAACTTTGGGAGTGAGGTCTTAATGTTAATAAGATGGCAGAGCTGCCACTCTGTCTGCCTGTGCTCTCTCTCTCTCTCTGACAAATAAATAATAAATTAAAAAAAATAAGATGGCAGAGTACTTTCCTATATAATTTTTACAAAGGCTTTAACATAAATTTTAAAAAGATGCAGTGTGAATACAAAAAACGAATGCTTAGAGGGGCGCCTGGGTGGCTCAGTGGGTTAAGCCTCCGTCTTCGGCTCAGTTCGTGATCTCAGGGTCCTGGGATCGAGCCCCACATCGGGCTCTCTGCTCAGCCGGAGCCTACTTCCCCCTCTCTCTCTGCTTGCCCGCCTCTCTGCCTTGTGATCTCTCTGTCAAATAAATAAAATCTTAAAAAACAAAAACAAAAACGAATGCTTCGAGACTTTAGGATCATCATAAATCATGCAATAATTCTTTACGCTAATTTTCTTTACAGGTGTTCCTTTTTGCAGATTATATGATAACCTTCAAATGTGAGTCCTCTATCTCAATGCTACAATAGAGTTCAGTTTTAATGGATAAAATCACAGATTTGGGAATTTTATTCAGACAAATATATTTTTAAAAGATTTTATTTATTTATTTGACAGACAGATCACGAGTAGGCAGAGACGCAGGCAGAGAGAAAGAGGACGAAGCAGGCTCCCCACTCAGCAGAGAGCCCAATGCGGGGCTCAATCCCAGGACCCTGGGATCATGACCTAAGCTGAAGGCAGAGTCTTTAACCCACCGAGCCACCCAGGCGCCCCTAGACAAATATCTTTGACAGGTAGATTCTATGTCCTTAAACCAGAAGCATATAGGTCTTTAGTGTAAACCATACAGAAATAGACTTCCATCTGATTTGTTCATTGCTTTATTCCAAGTACCTAGAAATTGTATCACATGGCAGACACTCAACAAATATTTATCGAATAAGCTGAATGAGTCCTGGCAATGAAGGCTTTGTGAAGGAACCCCCAACCCCACCCCACCATCCATACCCTTCTTTCATGAGGAGAAAAAATTAGAAAGTTATGCTTCCTCTTCAAAAAGGAACTACTTTGTCTTCTGGTTAAAGCTTTTAAAAATTTATTTATTTATTTATTTATTTATTTATTTATTTATTTATTTATGTCAGAGAGAGAGAGAGACTACAAGTAGGGAGAGCTGAAGGCAGAAAGAGAAGCAGGCTCTCCACTGGGCAAGGAGCCCAATGAGGGACTCCGTCCCAGGACCCTGGGATCATGACTTGAGCTGAAGGCAGACACTTTTTTTTTTTTTAAGATTTTATTTATTTATTTGACAGAGAGAGAGAGATCACAAGTAGGCAGAGAGGTAGGCAGAGGGGGAGGGGGAATCAGGCTCCCTGCCAAGCAGAGAGCCCGATGCGGGGCTCGATCCCAGGACCCTGGGATCATGACCTGAGCTGAAGGCAGAGGCTAAACCCACTGAGCCACCCAGGCGCCCCTGAAGGCAGACTCTTAACTGAATGAGCCACCCAGGCATCCCTGATTAAAGCTTTTTAGGCTAAGAATTATATTCTGGACTTTTTTCTTAGTTCCCTATGTTTTATTTCTTTTCTAGTTACAGAACTAATTAGCAAAACTAAACACTGTAGGGACAAACAGGAAAAAGTATCTGAATGGAGGAATTCATTATGATTATGGATAGAAAGATTAAATATTATAAAGATTTCAATTTCTCACTAACTAGAATTGCATTGGATATTTATTATTCTATATATTCAATTGGGGTTTTAAAAATTTTTTTTAAATTTTCTTATAAACATATAATGTATTTTTAGGCCCAGGGGTACAGGTCTGTGAATTGCCAGGTTTACACATTTCACAGCACTCGCCATAGCACATACCCTCCCCAATGTCCATAACCCCACCACCCTCTCCCAATCCCCCTCCCCCCAGCAACCCTCAGTTTGTTTTGTGAGATTAAGAGTCTCTTATGGTTTGTCCCCCTCCCGATCCCATCTTCTTAAATTTATTCTTTTCCTACCCCCCAAACCCCCAACATTGCATCTCCACTTCCTCATATCAGGGAGATCGTATGATAGTTGTCTTTCTCCGACTGACTTATTTTGCTAAACATAATACCCTCTAGTTCCATCCAGGTCGTCGCAAATGGCAAGATTTCATTTCCTTTGATGGCTGCATAGTATTCCATTGTGTATATATACCACTTCTTCTTTATCCATTCATCTGTTGATGGGCATCTAGGTTCTTTCCATAGTTTGGCTATTGTGGACATTGCTGCTATAAACATTCGGGCGCACGTGCCCCTTCAGATCACTACGTTTGTATCTTTAGGGTAAATACCCAGTAGTGCAATTGCTGGGTCATAGGGTAGCTCCATTTTCAACTTTAAAAAAAAAAATTCTTTTTCTTTATTTGAGAGCAAGAGTAAGGGAGCATGAGCAGTGGAGAGGGGCAGAGAGAGAGGGAGAAGCAGACTCCCTGCTGAGCAGGGAGCCCCATGTGGAACTCGACCCCAGGACCCTGAGATAATGACCTGAGCTGAAAGCAGACACTGACTGAGCCACCCAGGCATCCCTATTTTCAACTTTTTGAGGAACCTCCGTACTGTTTTCCAGAGTGGCTGCACCAGCTTGCATTCCCACCAGCAGTGTAGGAGGGCTCCCCTTTCTCCGCATCCTCGCCAACATCTCTCATTTCCTGCTTGTTAACTTCAGCTATTCTGAGTGGTGTGAGGTGGGATCTCACCGTGGTTTTGATTTGTATTTCCCTGATGCTGAGTGATGCTGAGCACTTTTTCATGTGTCTGTTGGCCATTTGGATGTCTTCTTTGCCAAAATGTCTATGTCTTCTACCCATTTCTTGATTGGATTGGTCTCTTTGGATATGTCTGCTGCCAGTCTAATATTTCTGCTGTTGTAGGTTACAGTCCTCTTGTCCTGAGCTGCTTTCAGGATCTTCTCTGTCTCTGAGACTTGTACATTTTACTATTAATTTGCTCCAATATACCTTCTGCCCCCCCCTTTCTTCTTCTGGGATCCCAATTATTTTCATATTATTTCATCTTATGGTATCACTTACCTCTAAAACTTTCTCCTCATGGTCCACTAGTTGTTTGTCTCTCTTTTTCTCAGCTTCCTTATTCTCCACCATTTGCTCTTCTGTATCACTAATTCTCTCTCCTGCCTGACTTATCCTAGCAGCGAGAGCCTCCATTTTTTATTGCACCTCATTATTAGCCTTTTTTATTTCAACATGGTTGGATTTTAGTTCTTATTTCTTCAGAAAGGGATTCTATTTTTTCAAGCCCAGCTATTGTCTTTAGAATTGTCGCTCTGAACTCTAGTTCTGACATCTTACTAATGTCCGTATTTGTGAGATCCCTGGCAGGCGGTACTGCTTCTTGCTCTTTTTTTTTTTTTTTTTTTTTTAAGGTGAGTTTTTCCATTTTGTCATTTGTCCAGAGAAGAATAGGTGGCTGAGAGAACAAAATGCTAATAGGATAACAATGACCCAGAAAAGTAGACACTAAGTGAATCAGGAGAGTCCTGCAACCAGAGGGAAAATAAAGGAAAAAAATAATAGAGAATATGATCAGGCTGGTGAATAGAACAGAGCCACACACTAAATTTTGGGTGTATTTTGATCTGTTAGAAGAAACTGCCTCAGAAAAAAAAAATATATATATATATACACACACAAAAAAAAACAAGTGTAAGTACAATGAAAGGTTGGAATATGACTGCAAAGATGAAAATTTTAAAAGATTTTAAAGAAGGAATTCATAAGAAGTTGGTTGAAAAAAGAAAAAAAATTTAAAACAAGGGGAGAGAATGTGTTCAGGCAGGAGAGAAGAACAAAGTCATACACTAGATTTATGGTCTATTTTAGTCTGTTAAAAGAAAATGTATCCCACAATTTTATTTTGTTTATTTATTTATTTATTTTTAAAGATTTTATTTATTTATTTCACAGATAGACATCACAAATAGGCAGAGAGGCAGGCAGAGAGAGAGGGGAAGCAGGCTCCCTGCTGAGCAGAGAGCCCGATGCGGGGCTCGATCCCAGGACCCTGGGATCATGACCCAGGCTGAAAAGGCAGAGGCTTTAAGCCACTGAGTCACCCAGGCACCCCAATTCCACAATTTTATTTATTTATTTATTTATTAAAAGAGTATTTATTTATTTGACAGACAGATAGAACACAAGTAGGCAGAGAGGCAGGCGGAGGCAGAGGGAGGAACAGGCTCTCCGCTGAGTAGGGAACCCGATGTGGGACCTGATCCCAGGACCCTCGGATCATGACCCGCGCTGAAGGCAGCTGCTTAACCAACTGAGCCACCCAGGCACCCCCCACAATTTTAAAGAAAGAATAACTTATATATATACACACACAAAATAAGGTTAAATACAATGAAGGGGTAGAATATGACTTTTAAAAATGAAAATTAAGGGGCACCTCTGCCTGCCTCTCTGCCTGCTTGTGATCTCTGTCTGTCAAATAAATAAAAGCTTAAAAAATAAAGAAAATTAAAAAAATTTTTTAAAAAGCTATTGATGTTAGTTAAAATAGGAAAGAGGAAAAATTCAAATAAATAAAGAAAAAATAAAGAAAATTAAACAAATTTAACTTGAAATACTAAAGAATCATGGGAAAAAAGCCATGAATTCCATGTGCTGTATTCCCCTCCTGCTGGAGTTCTGCAGTTCTCCTTGATTGGTAAACTTGGTCTTGGCTGGATGTTCTCGCTGATCTCGGGGAAGGGCCTGTTGCCGGGATTCGCAAATGTCTTTGCCGGAGGCGGAACTGCACCGCCCTTGCCAGGGGCTGGGCTAAGTCAAACGCTTGGGTTTGCTCTTGGGAACTTTTGTTCCCTGAAAGCTTTCCGTAGAGCTCTGCAGGACGGGAATGAAGATGGCGGCCTCCCAGTCTCCGGCCCGGAGGGGCCGTGAGCTCCGGGGCCCCACTCCTTAGTGCGCCCTCAGAGAAAACTATTCAGTCACAGCTATCTCCCTTGTCTCCGGCTGCTCTCTCTGCTAACCTGGCCTGTGACCAAGTGTCTCTCCTCTGGTACATGACCCCGTGTGGAGTCTCCAAACCCAGCAGATTCCTGCAGGGTGCTCCCCTGCCACTCCTCCCATTGGAGGAAGCGGGGGTCTCCCCGGATCTGCCACTTGTGGGGTCCCTGCTCAAAGAGCAGTGGCCTGACTGTGCTGCGGATCAGTTTATGGCAACCCTGAGAGGAGAGCCCACTCCTCAGCTCCGTCTTCGCAGCCGGCTTTCCTGCTCTGATACTTGGGGGGTCTGGCACACCTAGGCACCCCCAGTCTTTCCGTGACCCTGAGGTTCCTGACACCACACTCTCCCAGCGAGGGTTCCACCACCCGCTTAGCCACTGGAGCGATGTCCCTCCATGGAGCAGACTAGGAAAAGCTCTGATTTTGTGCTGTGCTGTGCTATCACCTGCCGCAGCGGCTGATGGAGGCCCCCCACCGCCGCTCACCGTGTATCTTCCCCAAAATCACCAAGGATTCAATTCTCTGCAAATCCTACCTTCCCCAAAGTGGCCCCTTTCTGTTGATAGAATTGCTATTTTCTTCAATCTCCTGTTGAGTTTGTAGGTGTTCTGAATGGCTTGATAACCAGCTGAATTCCTGGGACCAGACGAAATTTAGGTCTCCTCCGCCACTGCCATCTTGCTCCTCCAGCTCTACTATATATATATTTTTAAAGATTTCATTTATTTATTTGTCAGAAAGAGAGAGAGAAAGCACACAAGCAGGCAGAGAGGCAGGCAGAGGCAGAGGGAGAAGCAGGCTCCCTGCCGAGCAAGGAGCCCGATGTGGGACTCAATCCCAGGACCCCGGGATCATGACCCGAGCCGAATGCAGCGGCTTAACCCACTGAGCCACCCAGGCGTCCCTGCCCTACTGTATTTAAAAATGCATTATAAATTTCTAGTAACTTGGGGTGCTTGGGTGGCTCAGCTGATTAAGCATCTGCCTTCAGCTCAGGTCAGTATCCTAGGGTCCTGGGATCGAGCCCCATGTTGGGCTCCCTGCTCAGTGGAGAGCCTGCTTCTCCCTCTCCATCTCCCTTTGCCTGCCAGTCCCCCTGCTTTTGCTCTCTGTCAAATGAATAAAAATCTTAAAAAAAATTAATTTCTAGGAACTTAAACAGATGATAATGGGGCAATAATAAAAAGTAAAAGAACTTCAGAATCAGACTGACGTGTAGCTGGACAGCTGGTACGTGATAAAGGCAGCACGATGAATCACTGGGGGAAAGGACAGGTAGTTATTAAATGGTGTCAAGACAGCTGACCGGGAAGCAGATTCTGCGTCACATATTCCCATTCCCACCTGGATCAAGGACATAAATGGGTACGTAGTAGGAAGTCTAGAATAGGAGGACAGAGGGGATACAAAGGAAGCAATATTAGTGATAATGACTGTTTTCTCCCAAGCTGAAAGAATGGTATGAGTCCTTCACCCACAAGTGTATGTACCACATGTCACCCTGCGGAGATTTCTGAAATCCACGTGGATACGCTGAATGTAAGCTGTAGAGTGTCAGGAATGATGAGTGAAATTTTGAAGTTCCTGGAGAGAAAAGGCAAATTACCTATTAAAAAATACCAGTTATACTGACTACAGACTTTTCAACTGCAAAGATAGAAGCCAGAAGACCACAGAATAGTATCTTCAAAGTGTTAAAGGAAAAATTTCATCTAGAAGTCCACAGCGTCCTAAAAAGTGAGAAAAATACTGGCATATTTCAAAGTGACAACAGTATCCTCAGAGATGCTCATAAGAGAAATGCAAGTTGAACCAAGATTGGGATATAATTTCTTTAAGGCGCACCTTAAATTAAAGCTAAAACTGCATGAGACTTATTTAGACCATCAGTCAAATAAAGTAACACACACACACACACACACACACACACACGAAATAACAGAGGATTTTGAACACTGCCTGTACATTTGATACTAGACAAGTACTGCTAATTCTGTAGATGTGATAATATATTTTTATGATTTTTAAAGGAGTTATTATTGGAGACAGATTTTGAAATATTTACAATATGTCATGTAAAAGACCTGCTTCAAAAGAGTGATGGATACAAGGGTGTTTGTTCTACTTTTTTGTGTTTTGAAATTTTCATAATATAAATCTAAAAACCATCAGAGAGAGTGTCTGTGTGTCTTAGTTCTTAAGTGTCTGCCTTTGGCTTAGGTCATGATCCCAGGGTCCTGGGATTGAGCCCCGCATCAGGATTCCCTGCTTGGCGGGAAGACTGCTTCTCCCTCTCTCACTCCCCTGGCTTGTGTTCCGTCTCTCGCTGTGTCTCTCTCTGTCAAATAAATAAAATCTTTTAAAAAACAAAATAAAAATCATCAAGAGAGATATTTCATTCATAAAACATTAATAGGATTTATGGCTGCTTTGCTTTTTTTTTTTACATACAAAATTGCAAAATAAGTGGTCTTAGGAAATTTAAAATTATAGTAACAAAAAAGAAAAATAAGAAAGGGTAAAAAGATTTAAAGGTAAAGCTTAGGAACTCTTCCAGGAAGCAGAACTCCCAAAAGAGATAAGCAACAAGAGAGAAGAGTTAAGAAAATTTTATGATGAATTTCAAAGATTCAATAATTGAACTCAGATAATTCAGAGTTCCAGAAAGAAAAAAACAGAAGAAAGAATCAAATAAATACAGAAAAAGTTCTTTAAAGTAGTGAAATATGTAAGGACTGACCCATCAAAATCGACAATGTTTTTTTTAAAGGTTTTATTTATTTACTTGAGAGAGCATGAGAGAGAGAGCACGAGTGCGGGGTGGAAAGGGGCATCGTGAGAGGGAGAAGCAGGCAGCCCAATGTGGGGCTCCATCCCAGGATCCTGAAATCATGACCTGAGACGAAGGCAGATGCTTAACCGACTGAGCCACCCAGGCGCCCCAAAATGGGCAATTTCTTGAAAGACTGGAACTAAACATATCAACATGAAAGTTTTGAATACCAAAAATAAACTGATGAATCTAAAAGTTGCAACAGATGACAAATAGGTTACATACACAAGAACAGTCACAGGTGTAGAGCAGGACTTCTCAGTGGTAACACAGCTTCTACCCAGCTTTGCCCACTTTCCTTAAATGCCGAGGAAAGGCAAGTTCTTCCATCCATCCCCTACGAGTGGCGTTGTAAGAAGCAACAACCCTTCCTCTTCCTCTCTGCCATCTGCTGTGCACCCACAAAGCAGCAACCACGTGCAAGTTCATTTCCATCCAGGCTGGTGTTCAGACTGGCGATACCTGCTGGGAGCTCTACTGCCTGGAACAGGGCATCCAGCCCAATGATCAGATGCCAACTGACAAGACCACTGGGGGAGGAGATGACTCCTTCAACACTTCTGCAGTGATACAGGTGCTGGCACATGTGAGCCCAGGGCAGTGTTTGCGACCTGGAATCCACAGTCATTGATGGAAGTTCACACTGGCAACTTCTCCCCCCTGAGCAGCTCATCACAGGGAAGGAAGATGGTACCAGTAACTCTGCTGGAGGGTCCCACACCATCAGCAAGCAGATCAATGACCTTGTCTTGGACTTAAGCTCAATAAAGAAAAAAATGGTTACAAATACAGCAATGATTTTAAAATATCACTAAAAAGCCATGATTTTTAAAATCTTCAAAAACTACTATAAAAGATTAGTATGAACAACTTTATGCCTACCAAACTTGAAAATTCAGAGAACAATTTTCTAGAAAACCTTAAGTATCCAAATTGACTCAGTAAGAACTATAAAACTTAAATCCATCAACAACCATTAAAAAAAAATAAAAGAATCAGAAATCAAATCTCTACCCCTAGAGAGTTTGGGTCCGAAACTACTTTACAAAATAAGAGGGGGAAAAAAATCTATGCTTCCCAAATTATTCATGAGACTTGCAAAATTCTTCTATGGTACAGAAGACAGTACTGCAAAGATAGCATAGAGGCCACTTTTAGGCAAAGAGGCTGGAGCGATGGGATGTGTGAAGGGCCCACAGCGACCTGCCCATCAGGCGACCCACTTTAAAACAGCCGACCAATGGGCTACTTACTAGCGGGTAGTAACCAAAAAAAGCAAAATGCCATACCTCTCCCTACTTTCTCACCTTCCCCCTTAAAAAAAACAGCCCCACCCACTGCCTTGCTTTGGTCTCTCCGCTGCTGTCCAGCCACCACCCCCGCAACCCCTGCGGTGGGTTCAGTAAACGTCCACTTCCTTTGTTCCTCCGGGGGAAATTCCTTTCACCGCCAGCGCCACCGGCTTCCACCCCCTCGCGGCCCCACATATGCGGGCCCCTAGACAGGACAAGGAAAGAAGATTACAATTTTAATTCTGAACACTGAAAAAGGCCCAAGTAAAATACTAACTTCAATAGACCGTGCAGCCAAGTAATGGCATAGTATCCTCTTCAAACAGGGCTTGAAGAACCTATGCGAGAATTACAAGCAGAAAAACTACTGTTACTCTAATGTAACAGCTCATGGGCACTCTGGTACCCACTGTGTTTTGAAGCAGATCTGGGGATGCTCTATTATTTGTAAACATTTCATCATTTATCTTCGTAGAAGTATTTTTTTGGTTCTTTTCTCTGTGTCTTTTTTCCTTCTCTTCCTTCCTCCCTCTCTCCCTTCCTTTCTTCCTTCCCCCCTCCCCTCCCCTCCCGTAAGCTCTATGCCCCACGTGGGCCTTGAACTCCACCTCGACACCCAGAGTCGCATGCTGGATAGACTGAGCCAGCCAGGCGCCCCAGAATTTGAGTAAAAACTTAAAAAAAAAAAATCATAAACAGGATATAGTCATACCCACAAAATTAGGAGGAACTGCTTCATAAATACAGGCCGTGTTCAAACTTTTCTTATATCTCCTTAGATTTTTTCCAAGCAGTTTCTTGGACTGCGGTCCAAATAAGGTTCACGAATTTCAAGCCCCTTTCCGTTCAGGGCTTGCCTTACGGAACCGAGACGCCGGCACGGTGCTGCCGCCCGTCAACAGACGCAAGGGTTCAGGCGGACCGAGAAGAGCCCCGCACAGAGCACCGGGCGGTGCGCGACGCCCCCACGGCCCCCAGCAGCGCTCGGCCAGCGACCTCTCCTCGGGCCGCTCTACCCCCCGTCCCCCGCTCCAGGAGCGGCTCCGCGTCTTGCCGGCCCCGTCTCCCGGCCGCAGGGCCGGGCCTGGCTGCCCGCGGAGCTCGGGCGGGCGCTGAGCACCGGAGCGACCGCTCCCCACGTCCCCTCTCACGGGACCGTCTCAACTCGGCGCGCTCCTACGCGCACGCTCGTCCCCAGGGTACCCGCCTCTCGCGTCGGGAACACCCGGTCGCCGGGGCAAGGAGAGCGGAGCACGCGCCGGACGGGCGGGGAGGGCGGGCGGCGCAGTACGGAGGCCCCCAAGCCGGAGGAGGAAAGCAGCAACCGAAATTCCCGCACTCAGCGGCCCCAAAAAGCCCAGGGGCGGGGACTACATTTCCCAGGAGACCCCGCGCCGCCCCGCCCCGCCCCGCCCCGCGGAGGGATTCTGGGATTCTGGGCTCCTGTGCCGGCGGCGCTCCTCGGCGGAGAAGGAGCACGCGTGCGTGGAAGGGACGGGGGCGGGGCGGGAGGAGCGTGTGGGGGGACGGGCCGGGGCCGCGGCGCGAGCGTGAGGGGACGCGGGGCGGGCGTGTGGGGGACGGGCCGGGGCCGCGGCGCGAGCGTGAGGGGACGCGGGGCGGGCGGGCCGCGGGTGAGGAGGCCCCGCGCGGAGAGCCGGCAGCCGCCCGGACGGACCCTGCGGCGCCGGTGGCCGCGGGGCCCCTGCTCGCGGAGGCCCGGCTCGTCACCGATCTGCCGTTGCTGCTGCCATTGTGACGGATCGCCTGCCCCGGCGCGCCCGCCGGGTGCTCGCTGCAGGTATACACGCGCGCCGCGCCGGGTGTGCGCCCGCTTGTCCTTCCGCAGCCCGGGGCGTGCTGGCTCGTCCCGGCGGGGTTTTCGCCCCTGCGTGACCGACGGTTCCCCGTTGCGGGATACGCCTCGGCGGGGACAGCGGCGGCCCCGAGGGTCCGAGTGCGCTCTGCGGGGATGGCGGTGCGGGTCGGTGGGAGCCGGAGGCGCTCAGGATCCGGAATGCGGTTACTCTCCTCCGCCGGTCGTCCCGCAGCCAGGGCCCGCTGTTGGACGGGGCCCGCGGCTGTCGAGCGCCGGCGGGAGACTTCTCCGCCCGGAGGCCGAGCGCGCCCGGGGGGACCCAGCGCGGGCGCGCGGGCGTTGGAACGCGCGTCCCGCCGGGTTCCGCCCGCGCCGCCGGCTCCCGGGAGTCCGTCCGCGCGCGTCGCGGGGGCAGGGCTGCGGGTTCTGTGCCTGGTCTGCTCCGGAAATGCGAGGCTCGAGCCGTTCTGCTTACTGCGGAGGTTCCGTGAGTTGTTCTCCTCAGGATTTCTTACCCGTGTTCCCAGTGTTTGAGGTGAGCCCCCCCCCCCGCCCCGCATCTCTGGCTCCCGCCTCGGTGGTCGGTATGGAGCGCGCGTGTTTGAAGGCGGCCTGGCCGGACGCGGGTCGGTGTGCACCCGGCGTTCTCGGAGACGGCTCCGGGCCCGCGTGCCGTCGTCCCTCCACTCGAGGCTCGGCGAGCGGACGCGGCGCGGTGGCGCGGGGGGGCTTCAGCCCGCGGCGGGCAGGTCCCGCCCGCAGTCCGCGGGGGAGTCCGCGGGGGAGTCCGCGGGGGAGCAGAACCTCCAGCCCCGCCGCTCTGACGGAGTGCGGCGGCCGCGCCCGGAGCGGGAGGGGAGACGACGCGCCGCGCGGACGCCCGCTGGCGAACGTGTGGGCGGGCGCGGGTCTAGACGGATCCGCCGCGCGCTCCGCCTCCCCCTTGCCGGACCACCCGGGCCCTGCGCTGACTTTGCCCTCGGACCCAGCTCGTCTGTGTCGTCCCAGTGGTCTCTGTCGTGCAGCGCCCCCGGATGGTGCGGGTCGCGCGTCCCGGCCTGTTCTTGAGAGCGGCCCCCTCGTGCCGTTTCTTCTCTGAGCGCGCATTGCCTGAGCCCTCAGCATGCGCCAGACGCAGGCGGGATTTGAATTCGGATAAAGAAGGAAGGCGGTTGATCCGCGTTTTATGTCCACCCGGTCTCCGGGTCCCGCTTCGCACCGTACAGTGTTCACGGAGAGCCCAAGCGCGCCGTCCGGAGACCAGACTGCGGAGTTGCTCGTACCGAGTAGTTAGCCGTCCGCGGCCGCGTGGAAGGGATTCGGTTAACATCCGTGAGTTTTCACTAAAGTGCCTGGAAGAGGGGCGCCTGGGTGGCTCCGCGGGTGAAGCCTCTGCCTTCGGCTCGGGTCATGGTCTCAGGGTCCTGGGATCGAGCCCCGCACCGGGCTCTCTGCTCGGCGGGGAGCCTGCTTCTCCTCTCTCTCCGCCTGCCTCTCTGCCTGCTTGTGGTCTCTGTCAAATAAATAAACAAAATCTTTACATGACGTGACTGGAAAGGAAATGTGTAAGTGAACAGAGTGCTTCAGTGTCCTCAACAACAAGCTGACACGTCTTTGTAGAGGAAAGTCCGCTCGCAGCAGTTACGGAGTCCCCAGTACTAATTCTGACTAGCGATGTGCCCGAGCTGTATGAAGAACTGTAAACCCTGACTAGGAGATAGAAGACTGAAGGAGGAGTAGGAATGAGAACAGCTCTGTTTTTGATTAAATTCGGTTGTCAAGAAATTAGAAATGGACTTTTTTTCAAGACACCCCCCCCCCACCCCGTGCACTGTGGTCTTTATATGTTCATTCTTAAAAATGTTTTGGAAGTGCCTTCTTTTCATAATTTGGTGAGAAAATGCTTCTGTTAAAGAGAAATACTTCTAGAAATAATGGGTTTCCTTAGTTTACATGACATAGTACTGAATATATATAATGCATGACAAACACTGAAGGCTTAGTAACATAGTTTAAAAAACCTTTTCAGTTTTAAGAAATTATGTTTTAAGGAAAAGGAAATTCCATATTATGTCTCTTTTCCTGACAATACACTTTGACCTTTAGTACTCCTTTTTGCCTGTCTCCTATAAGAGACGCTGTCTCCTGTCACATCGGCATGTCTTACATCTTCTGGCTACAAAACAGCATCAGGACTGGGTCTGGCATAGCCTGTATATATATCCCTGACACAGTACCAACACCCACAGCATCACTTTTGCCTCTATTATGCAATACCTCTCTGCTCTCTCATTCTTACCTTTTCTCTTATTTTATTACAAAAACTTTTGAGCATACAGCTGAATTAAAAGACTGCTTGTAAACCTCCCTCCTAGACTCTACCATTAACATTTTATTTTACTTATTTTAACATATCTTTTTCTTTTATCAGTCTATTTTCTTGCGTATCAAGTAAATTGCATACATCAGTATATTCCCCTAAATACTTGAAAATGTATGTGTTAACTAGAATTCAGTATTTGTTTAGCTTTTTCTTTTGATGTAAAATTAACATAAAATAATGCACAAAATGAAAGTATACATTTGCTGAGTTTTTGAAGTTGCCTGGTCCTTTTTTTATCTTCAAGTCTTCATGCCTTTTGTATCTTCAGGTATGTCTTTGCCATCTCTCCTGGCCGCAGAGTTCTAACTCTGTGGCTGCTGGGTTCTTTTGCGAATCATTCCTTGCCCTTTGCACACGCTAAAGACTAATGAACTTACTCAAAATCTAAAAAGATTCTGTTCTCTTTTATTAAGAAGCATATACTCCAGGGGAGCTAGGGTGGCTAGTCAGTTGAGCGTCCAGCTCTTGATTTCAGCTCTGGTCATGATCTCCTGATCCCAAGTCATGCTCTCAGAGTCCCAAGTCAGGCTCCACACTCAGAGAGGAGTCTGCTTGACAGGTTCTCTCCCTCTCCTTCTGTCCCTCTTCCTGCTCCCTCATTCTCTCTAAAATCAATCAATCAGTCTTTAAAAAAACCACATATACTTCATACACTTGAATGAAATCCTGTCCCTGACAAGGTCTTGCCTGTCACTGGACACTGGAACTCAAGTACTGGGTCTTCAAATGGAGACTGGAGGGCAGACACCTTGGGAAACAGACGCGTTATCTTTGTGGGTGCTTGTAATGTACTGGACAAATGCCAGTGGAACAGATATGAAGTTGGAAACACTATGCTGGTCTCTTTCTGAGATTTAGCACGACATTATCCCAATTCTCAAGTGGTTCCTTATAAGGGAGGTGGACAATAAGTAGGGTGTTCAAGTGCTCAAAGCATGTCCAAAGTGCTCATGATTACTGGCCAGGGAACATGAGCACTTTGTCGTCTCTCTGGGATGACAGGAAGGCTTGTCAGAAAAGGTGGCATTTAAATGAGGCCCAGGGAGCACGTGGCGAGTGCAGCAGAAATTAAGGTTGAGATGTTGTCAAGGCCATGAAAGTAGTGAAGCCTGTATACTCAGTGACTTGGTCAGAGCCATGCTGCAGAACCTCTTATGCCCTGGATAGTCTCTTTCATAGCCTTCTGGTTCATACTGGAAGCTGCTTGCAGCCCATCTCTGCCCTGATGGTAGGCAGAATAATCACTCTCCAAAGAACCAGAACCTGTGGCTGTATTACAATATTATATGGCAAAAGGGACCTTGCAGATGTGATTCAACTAAGGACCTTAAGATGGGGGAGGTTACCCTGGATTGTTCAGGTGGACCCAGTATAATGACAGAGGTCCATCAGAGTTGGAACAAGGAGGCAGAAGGTGAGCCTCAGGGGGAGATGTGACTATAGAAGAAAGGCATAGAGAGAGGTGGTTTTGCTAGCTTCCTGCCTTGTAAGCCTCCAAATGATGCCTCCACCTGAGCTTCTGACTCCATCCCTTGCCCTCCTCTCTCCTCTGGCTCCTGCCTGCTTGTCTTTTACTTCCTTCCTCTCAGTCTGCTCCCCAGTCCCCAGCACCTCTTCCAGCTGCGCCCTTTCTCTTCTTTTTTCACCTCCAAACTTTTCATTCCTTTTGTGGAATTTGTCCACTGTTGCCACTGCTATATTGAGACCAGTCTCCCCTAATCACTAGTGAACCGTTACCTAAGCAGTCCTGCACATTATGCTCTTTAACTTACCCGAACTCTTTTAAGTCTCCCCTCCTTGAAATTCTCTCTTCTTCTGGCTTTCGATACTCCTCTCTTCTGGATCTTCTCATTCTCTAGTGGGTCTTTGCCTCATTCGTGGTCTTTTCTTTCTCTTCTCTTTGCTTCCTAAATCTTGATTTTCCCCATAATCTAATCCTGCTCTTACAGTTCATTGTACTCTTCACATTATCTTTGGTTGACTTTATATACTGCCAGGTGTGATCTGATAATACCGTTAGCTAGCATTATCAAATCTTATTGTTTCTTACTGGGCTTTATAGGCATTGTGTCATAGGGTTGTTGATAGGAATGTGTGATCTCACTTAGACTCTTGTCCATCTGCCTACTTCACCTTTATCTCGTAGTGGAAGAACACAGTCACTCTCAAATCTATGACATAAGACCATCCCCTACCCCATAAATCTTGTTGGAGACTAGCTGAGTAGTTTGGATAGATAAAGATAGAACAGAAATGTGGAAGGCAGATGATACAGCTGGATAACCCTCACATCTATGTATGTCTCCTAAATACCATTTCTCTGGCCCAGTTTCTGAGTTTAAAACCCAACCCCATCAGGATGTGACGACAATCTAGCTGCGACATCTGTCACGCCCTTGATCACCAGGGTTGGTTTAGCTGATGCGGCTAGCTAGGTGGGTGTCCCTTTCCTCCTCCACTGCTCTGTGTCCATCCCTCCCGAAGCTGCAGGTTCACAAAGAGGACAACCTTCCCCAATGGAGGAGGCCCGTTCTTTGGTGAAGGGTATGCAAGAAGCTGCGCTCCAGGCCAGAACTTCCAAATATGCTCTTAGGGTCCATTTGTAGGAGAACATAGGGTAGTCAAGTTTCCAAGACCCCAGACACATCCAGATGAGGCACTGCATATGGCAGTTTGCCTTTCTTTAAAACAAAACAAAAACCAAAAAACAACCCAGTCCCATCATTCCTCTAGTGCCTATTCCTTCTGATACATTGGTGATTAATCACTTAATCACTGGGTGATTAAGTCACCCGGGAAACTGGGAGTCATCTTTAACCCCTAACCCATCTTCGCATCCATATCCATTTGATTTCCAGGATATACCAATCTTTCCAAAGTCTACCTGCTCTGCGTTTCTACCCCTAACAGCCCTAATTTGTGTTCCCATCCTCTGGATTATGGTATTAGCTTCCTTCCTTATTCCTTTGCTGCGTTATATCTTCCATCACACAACCACCCCAAATGCAGAGGAACCATTTTTAAGGTGCAAATCTAGTATCATTTCTGGATTTGTAACATGTAGGAGAAAGTCTCTGAAAATGGCATTTTTCTGAAAATGGCTTTTTTGTCCTTTTGTGACCTAGGTCTGGTCATGTGCGTCTATGGGCTCCCTTCAGGCTGTTCCCTGCCTGGCACAGTATACACCAGCTGCCCTGAGCTCCCTGCCTTAGATATAAATCATTGTCTTCATGTCTGCCTTTGTTTACACAGGTCCCCACCCTTCTTTGTCTGCCTAATTAGGTCTCAGACCCAGCCTTGAAACCACCAGGTGGTGCTGGGTGCATTTTCTGTGCTCCATGACCCCTTGGGCATGCTGTTGTTCAGAGCAGTAATCATAGTGGACTAAGGTGTCCATTTTCAGTGTCTTCAGCTGGACTCACCTGCTTGATGTCAAGAATAAACACTTTATTCATGTTTTTATCTCCTGGGCCTTGTGCAGAGCCAGGCGCATAGCAAGTGACCACTAATTATTTATTAAAATTACAGAAGAAGATCCAAATCGATAACATTAAGATAGTAATCAACTTACCAGCTGTTTGCCTAAACACGAGTGAAACTCATCCCAGTGTTCCCACATGGTAGTGACAGTTGTTACTTAAGAGAAATCAGTTTTGGCCAGTTGCACAGAGAGATTCTTTGTGTTTCTGGTGACTCATAAAAGAATCTGATTATTCCAGGGTGCCTGGATGGCTCAGTCAGTTAAGCATCCAACTCTTGGTTTCAGTTTAGGTCATGATCTCAGGGTCTTGGGATTGAGCTCCACGTCGGGCTCTGCATGGAGTCTGCTGGACATTATCTCCCTCTTCCTCTCCCTTGGCTCATCTCCTGCTCGTGCACGTGTGTATGCTTTCTCTCCAAAATAAATAAAATCTTAAAAATAAAAAAGAATCGGGGTGCCTGGGTGGCTCAGTTGTTAGGCGTCTGCCTACAGCTCAGGTCATGGTCCTAGGGCCCTGGGATTGAGTCCCAGGTCAGGCTCCCTGCTCAGCATAAAGCTTGCTTCTCCCTCTCCCACTCCTCATGCTTGTATTCCCTCTCTGGCCATCTTTCTCTGTCAAATAAATAAAATCTTAAATAAAAAGAATCTGATTATCCCTAAGAAGTGGTGGAATTTAATTGATTAGTTCAAATAGATTTGAATAGTTGCATAGATTAAATAATGGCTTATATCCGTGATTCTCAAACGTGGCTACACAGTTGAGTCACCCAGGGAACTGTTGAAAAGAAACAAAGCCTGGCCACTCCCCATACACTTAAGTCAGCATCTCTCAGAGAAGGATGGCATGGGACCCAGGTGTCATAATTTATTAATATACCTGGCATTTCCAGTGTTCAGTTAGGGCTGAAAGCCACTTGTTTAGATAAAGGTTTGAGTAAGTTTTCAAAAGGGGAGGTTAAGGGGAATTAAAATGACATGATACTAATTGCAGGCTTGTTGTATTTTATGTAATCCTAAATGGGAGTTAATGGAATGGACCTTAGATACTTACATAAAGCAGAGGCTGTGCTGTAGTTGTTTTTTAAATAAGATCCGACTGAAAATTTACTGGTGGCCAGGATTTCCTGCCTTGTTAGACAACCTGATCTATTTCCAGGTGTCATATTATTATAATATTGACTTGTAATAGATTTTTTTGTGACTACACTCATTACTCTTCTAATTCTGCCCTCTGGAGCATTGCAAAATAAATATCCCTGTTCCACAGGACTTGTAGACACATGAAAGCCATTCTCTTGGTTCCGTAAAGTAATTTCTTATATAGCTTAACATCCCTCATTATTTCAGCCTTTATTCATGTGACACTGAAAAGTAAGTTCTGGGAAAGTTTAAGAAACCTCCTAGTAAGTATTGGAGCAGGAACTGGAATGTGGGGAGGCCGGCCGCAGAATCCATGCTGTTAGCCACAGTTGGAAATACGCAGTTGAGGGTGAGGAACACGCTTGGGTTAGAAGACAGTGTTCTCACTGTAGCTGAAGCATAGTTCTGTTGTGTGCCCGGCAGTGGGATAGACAGTGGGGATAAAACAAGTAGGTGTACTGTGTGTCCTGAAAGTGCCCTGGGGGGCATTGAAAGTGGAGACTGAGAGATGCAGCGAGGGGAAACCTACATTAAAGTTTATCATCATCGTGTAAATCGTAGAGAAGACTGAGAACCAGGATATACAGAGGGAAGCTAGGTGAGGAAGGAAACCAAGTAAATAAAGAGCTTCAAGAACAATCAAAGGGCCAACAGTGTCCTCTGTATTAGATGTCATTGGTGAGAACCGTTTTAGTGGTGTGGCAGGGCAGAAGCCATACTGCCTTTATTCATGTAAATTTGCGTAGAACTGAGATGGAAATCCATAAGAGCTCCAGAAGACAAAGGGGAAAACGATAGAAAACAGATTCAAAAGAACTGTAAATACAAGCGTGGGAAATGTTCAAGCTCGGTATTCAAAAGGTGGAAATTAAAAATACAATCTAAATTTAAAACAACTTAAACATGCAGTGTTCATAGACTTCTGTTTCTGGCCAACCTGGAATAACAGGGACAACGGCAACAATGACAGACAGACAGACCAAATACATGAAACAATTGTTCTAAGACCCTGGACATCCGATGACAAAGGACAGTCCTCCCTGGGAGATGGAAAATCAACGAGGTAAGCCTTCTGATTGCTCCGGTTTATTGCCTTGAGAGGGTTTCCCGTTTACAGCAGAGGAAGGTGAAACTGAGCTGGAGCCCAGCAGACTTCCCGAGTCAAGGATGGATCTGAGAATCCGATCTGGGGAGAGCAAAGCAGCTGGAGTTCGTAGGACAGACCACCAGAGAGGAGAGGTCTGCAGAGGGTCTCCCACGCGTACTCAAGAGCACAGAGCAGCACATACGTGTAAGGAAACTCCACGAGGCCAGGGAAAGAATCCTCTACAGGGCTGGAGGGGATAGTCCTGATATTTGCATGGGGAATACTGCCTATTACCACTAGCCAGACTGGCAAACTCTTGTAATTCCGGGAACATTGGGAGTGGAACTGTTTCTGTAAAGCACTGAAAGGAAAATTAACAGTACTTAGAATTCTAAATTCAGCAAAAATATATTTCAGCAACAAAGACAAGACGACAGAATGGGAGAAAATATTTGGAAATTATATATCTGATAAGGGTTTAATGTATATAAGATACATAAATACACGTATGTGCTCACATGTAGAATATGTAAAGACCTACAACTCAATAACGAAAGCACAAACTATCCAATTTAAAAGTGGGCAAAGGACTTGAACAGACATTTCTCCAAGGAGGATATGCAAATGCCACTAAGTACATGAAAATAATGCAGATCAAAACTACCATGAAATACCACTTCACACCAACTAGGATGGCTATAATAATTTGAAAAATGGAATAACAAGTTTTGGCAAGCATGTGGGGAAATTGGATCTCAGCATCACAACTCACAGTGACACTGCCACTGTGGAAAACAGTTGTGGGTCCTCAAAAAGTTAAACAGACAATTACCATATGACCCAGCACTTCCCACTTCTAGGTATAGCCTGGAAGGAATTGAGAGCAGAGACTCAAGCTGGTACTTGTATGCCAGTGTTCACAGCAGCATGTGCACAAGAGCCAGTAGATGGAAACAACCCTGGGGTCCATCAGCAGATGGAGGGACGAACAGGATGTGGTCTCTCCATACAATGGAATATTATTTGGCAATTAGAAGGAATGAAGTTCTGATTCATGCTACAGCATGGATGAACCTTGAAGACATGATGTGGAGTCACATAAGCTAGACACAAAAGGACAAACATTGTATGATTCCATTTATATGCATTTTCAAGAATTGGCAAATTCAGAGAGACAAAGTAGATTATAGGTTATTGGTGTCTGAGAGGATCCAGGAGTGGGGAGTTTGGTTAATGTTTCAGAGTTTCCATTGGGGCGATGAGAAAGTTCTGGAATTATTAGTGATGGTTGTACACTATTGTGAATGCAATTAATGCCACTGAATTGTACGCTTAACAATAAGATAGCAAAGTTAATTTTTTACTACAATTTTAAAGATAATATAATTGCCCAATACCATTGGATTGTATACTCTGAGTGGATGAATTGTGTGGTATGTGAATTATATCTTAGTAAAGCTGTTTGGAAAAAAAAGGCAAAATGAAGACATTGTCAGACTTAAAAAGCTGAAAGAATTCATTATCAGCAGACCCACATTGCAGGAAATGTTAAGAGATGGCCTTCAGGGAGAAAGGAAATGAGACCAAGTGGAAATCTGGATCTACAGGAAAGGATGAAAAGCAGTGGCAATGGTAACTACGTAGGTAAATATGATATTTTTCTTTATTGTTTAAGAATAATACCTATTGCTGGGTAACAAACTATCACAAATGTAGTAGCTTCAAACAGCACTCACTCACTAGCTCACAGCTCTGTAGGTGGAAATCTGAGCCTCTCTGGCTGGGTTTTCTGCTCAGATATGCAACATCTGCTTTCAAGGTATTGGCTGCCCTGGATTCTCATTTGGAGGCTCTGATTGTTGGCAGAATTCAGTTGCTTGTGGCTGTGGGACTGAGAGGACTGAGAGGACTGGCTGTCAGCTGGGTGTTGTTCTTCGCTCCCAGAGGCTGCCCCCATTCCTTGCCCTGTGACACCATCCACGGGCAGGCCAGTAATGGCGCAACACATGTTTCTTGTGCTTCCAATCTCTGACTTCCATTCTCTGATCAGTTGGAGAAAACACTTGTTTTCTTATCTGTAAAGTAAGGGTGTTAGATTGAGGCAGGTTTTGTGTCTTGGTTTGTTTTTCTCAAAAAAGGATTTGTAGCAGCAGAACCGTTAAATTGCAAATGAGATTTTGCACGGAACTCTAGAGACTAAGGGGGAAATGGCAATCTATATAGTTCTTCATACTCCTGGGAATTTCAGACCTTGTAGATGTATTTTTGGACTATCTCTGATGTTCCTCGTTGTGTGGTGGGTATTGCATTATACCCGGCCAGGTGTGAGGGAGTCTAGGTTGATGATTTATAAAACCTCCCTGTCACAGCCGCCTTCCCTCATGTTTCTTTCTTCTCTCCAGCTTCCTCTTCTCAGGATCTCCGTTACTCAAAAAAGCATCATCAGGAACAAGAAGGGGATGGAAGCCGAGTCAGTAACTGCTGGGTCCCATGTAAGTTACGCTGCCTTCTTTGTTTTCCAACTGTTTTCCTTTTTACTTAAGTTCTGGAGTTCCTTTGCCTAGGAACTTCAGAAATTACATCTTGGACACTCTCCTCTGGGAGACTAGCACTATTTCGTTTGTTTTATTTGTAGATGTAGTTTTATTCTTAAAATACATACTATTCATATACCTTTTATATAAAAAGAAGTGCAGGTTTAACAGTGATGTGGGCAGGAGTCAAATAGGGTAATATTGAGCACTCTGAGAAAATGCTTTGATCCACACTAGGGAATGAGGTCCAGAGCATACTTCCTCTCATGGAAATGATGTGGAAACTGGGAATGTTGTGCCTTGAGGGTCTCTCTGGTCCCTGGTTGTCCTAGCTGTAGAGCTGGCTATGTGAGGCCTCCATGGGGAGCTCAGGCACAAGTTATAGACTTACTCAGGGGTAGTTGCCGCCCAGCCACGAGGAGCTTGGAGGAGGGTGGAACCCCTGGGAGTGTCCAGGCGGGGAGACTGGGTCCCGTTTGGGCCCAGCTTCTGCTGGAGCGTCCTGCGTGTATTACCTCTGGTATATTGAAAAATCCCACCAGAAAGTGTTTGGTTTTCGCTTTTAGCAGTGCTACCTGTTTTTAAGGACTTAAGAAAACTAGCCCATTATACTTACCCAGATAATTGACTGTTTTTGTTGCTCATCCTTCAGTCCTGAGATTTAAAGGACTCTTTAAATTCTCTTTGGTAACATTTCCTTTTTGCTCGAATAACTCCTTTTAGTATTTCTTTTAGAGCAGGCATGCTGTGATAACAAATTCTTTTACTTCATTTGAGAGTGAATTTTGCATTCATTCCTGAAATATGTTTTCACTGGATATAGAAATGGCTTGACAGTTCTTTTTTTCAGTATTAAAAAAATTATTATTCCACTGTTGTCTGACCTTCCTAGTCTTTGACGAAAAATCCTCATTCAAGTAGGTGTTTCTTTGTGTAATCAGCATTTCTGTTTGATGTAGCTAAGAAAGCTTTGCTTCTTTTATCTATTGTTTCTTTGTCAAATTAATTTGTTACTATTAAAATATAATCTCCATTAAAAAATGCCATTCATCATTTAGGAAAAATGTCTTGGATAATTATTTTAGATCAGAAAACATGGTGAAGTTGGTCTTTTTTTTTTTAAAGATTTATTTATTTTATTTTATTTTTTATTTTTTTAAAAGATTTTATTTATTTATTTATTTGACAGACAGAGATCACAAGTAGGCAGAGAGGCAGCAGAGAGAGAGGGAAGCAGGCTCCCCGCTGAGCAGAGAGCCGATGCGGGGCTCGATCTCAGGACCCTGAGATTATGACCTGAGCCGAAGGCAGAGGCTTAACCCACTGAGCCACCCAGGTGCCCCAAGATTTATTTATTTTAGAGCATGTGTGTGTGAGTGGGGGGGCAGGGGGAGAGGGAGAAGGAGGGAAGCAGATGCCCAGCTGAGTGTGGAGCCTGACATGGGGCTCAGTCTCATGACCCTGAGATCATGACCTGAGCCAAAACTAAGAGTTGGAAGATTAATCTACTGAGCCACCTGGGTGCCCTGACAGTCTTTTAAGCATTAAGTTGTACTTGGACTGAAGACTTTTTTACTGCCTTAAATTAGGTTCTTTATTTTGCAGAATATAAATGTAGAGTAACTTTGGTGTCTGATACTCCTTGCTATAGCTGTTCGTAACAAACTTGATTTAAATAAAACTTCTTTTGGGGTGCCTGGGTGGCGCCACTCAATCATTTGGGTGTCCAACTCTTGGTTTTGGCTCAGGTTGTGATCTCAGGGTCCTGGGATCGAGCCCCACATCGGGCTCTGTGCTTAGTGGGGAGTCTTCTTATGGGTTCTCTTTCTCTCTCTCCCTCTGTCCCTCCCCACTAAAATAAATAAACAGACCAAAAAAATGTTCTTCTGACAGTGTCTAAACCTAGAGCATAGCATGGAACTGGTTTTTGGACAGTAGGTATCTAGTAGCCGTTCCTTTTAGGACTTGACCAGAACCCAAATAAGTACTACTCACTTTTGAAGTAAATTCTGGTCCATCCTCTTTTCCTACACCAATGCTGCCTGCCTAATCTCTCTTTCTGTCAGTACTCAAGAAGGGGAGGGCCAAGCTACACTTCTGGCTTACTACAGATTTGTTCCACGTTGTAGACACTGGTGACCTTCAGGGATATACTTGTGAACTTCACCAGGGAGGAGTGGAAGCTGCTGGACGCTGCTCAGCAGATCATGTACAAAGATGTGATGCTGGAGAACTATAAGAACCTGGTTTCCTTGGGTAAGACTAACTTCTGTTCTCAGAGATACCCCCTATGACGATTTTGATTCTTCATTGATCAGAAGGTATGGAGACATATATCAGAGCGTGAGCTTGGGGTTAGGGACCTAATTTCTTTTGGGCATAGAAGAGGGTTTCATACTCAATTCTGCTTTTGTGGAAAAAAGGTGTTTTTGTTTTGATTTGTTGAATTTTTAAAAATGCACATTTTGTTGCCTCTTCAGCCTCCCCTTGCCTACTCTTCAGAGTCCCCTCAGGACTAAGAAGGGATTAGGGGTTGGGGCTGAATCTGGGCTGCTCTTTGTGTCCAGCCCAGAGTTCCCCAACCCCTGTCCAGTTCTTTATCTTTTGCTGTGCGCAGGGCATCAACTTCCTAAACCACACGTGATCCTCCAGTTGGAGAAAGGAGAAGAGCCGTGGCTGGTGGAGAGAGGGGTTCACCAGGAGGCCCAGCCAGGTGAGCACCAGTCAAGAGACACTACACGCAGCGTCCGGATGAGCTGTTAGGGGTGGGAATCCCTGGCCATAGTGGTCACTAGCTGTGTGCATTTTTTTTTTTTTTTAGATTTAATTTATTTATTTGACACAGAGAGAGAGATCACAAGTAGGCAGAGAGGCAGGCAGAGAGAGGGAGAAGCAGGCTCCCTGCTGAGCAGAAAGCCCGATGCGGGGCTCGATCCCAGGACCCCGAGATCATGACCCGAGCTGAAGGCAGAGGGCTAACCACTGAGCCACCCAGGCGCCCTTGTGTGCATTTTTGTAGAGAACACTGAGTTTATTTACCTTCCGTTTCCCCATGACCAGTCTTTCTGCAGTCTTGTCACACGCCATTTGCGTTTGGAGACAAAGATGTGTTCTTCATGAAAATTACCTTTCTGTCGATGTGCTTGGTTTCCGCTCTGTTGGTCTTGCTTTCCTGATTCTCACACTGATTCTCACACCGCCATTCTCTCATTTGTCATACAGTCTTTTCTTTCCTCCTTGCCCGCCTTTTCCCTTTCCTGTGGCCCCTTCTGCGTGGCTTTCTGTGGCTTCCCCCTCTGAGCCATGCAGCGGGGCTCGGTCGCCGGCCACTCCTTCTTCTTCTTCTTTACTTTTTTGTTTGCAGAGCATTACACACTCAAGACATCTTTTTTAAAAGATTTTATTTATTTCTTTGACAGAAAGACAGTGAGAGAGAGAACACAAGCAGGGGGAGTGAGAGAGGGAGAAGCAGGCTTCCCACTGAGCAGGGAGCCCGATGCAGGGCTCAGTCCCAGGACCCTGGGATCATGATGTGAGCTGAAGGCAGATGCTCGACCGACCGAGCCCCCCAGGTGCTGCTTCAACCTTCTATTTCTTAACCTCTAGGAAGCAGATTTCCAGTGCACAGGGAGGCTGCAGAAAGGATGTTTGGAATCCACATAATTTGCATTTTAGAGATATTAAGATGAAAACAAAATAGGAATAACTTAAGAAAGCATGAAATAAAGAGCTAGAATACAGTAAGAAAAAGGCGTTTTGGGAGCAGCAGTTCTGGAGAGAGGAATTCAGCCAGCAGGAACTCGCAAGCCTTCTGCAAACTCAGAAGAGCAGCGGGTCGGGGTGCCCGGGCGGCTCCGTGTTGAAGCCTCTGCCTTCGGCTCAGGTCATCCGGCGTCTTCCTCCCCAGCCGCCTCGGGCGCTGCTGGGTCGCACTGCAGATGGCCTTCTTGGTGTGTGGTGGGGCATGTGGCTCCATGTGACTCCAGTGCGGCCTAGTCATGCTGGGGGGGCCTGTGTTGCCTCTGCCTGATCCCCCGTGTCCACACGCACACGTGTCTGGTGCTTCCCTGCATCTTGAGCTTTGAGTAGGATGTGAAGAAGGTCTGTCCGTCCTAGTTGTCCTCGGTGAAACCTCTTATGGCTCCTCATCAGGTGCAGGTCCCTTCCTTTTCCGAGCTTCCACTGAAGTGTATTTTTAAATATCATAAACTATTTTTCACTGTTTCACATTTGGTCTTATAGGTGACTGCCTCAAAGGCAAGTCCTTCAATACGCTGTTAAGAATTTGATCAGCCAGCTGCTTTGGGGCCTTGGGAGGAAAGATTGTCCTGTTTTCTTTCATTTCTCCATTATTTATTTCATTTTTTCCATTCCTGTGTCCATTCATCTAGGAAGCTTTCCTAGACTCTCTTGACAACTATCTAAAACTAACTAGATCAGCAGTTTAGATTTCTATTGAGGCTTTGCTGTCAAAAGAAATACTGAGGGGCGCCTGGGTGGCTCAGTGGGTTAAAGCCTCTGCCTTCGGCTCGGGTCATGATCTCAGGTCCTGGGATCGAGCCCCGCATCGGGCTCTCTGCTTGGCGGGAAGCCTGCTTCCTCCTCTCTCTCTGTCTGCCTCTCTGCCTGCTTGTGATCTCTCTCTCTCTGTCAAATAAATGAATAAAATCTTAAAAAAAAAAAAAAAAGAAATACTGAAGCTCCATGTGGTTAAAACACATGGCTATCAAAGTGGATCAAAGTGGAAAGGATAATGAGTGGTGGCTCTAAAAATGCAAATGGGGGGTCAGCTGGCTGGCTCAGTTGGAGGAATGTGTGACTCTTAATCTTGGGGTTGTAGGTTCAAGCCCCACATTGGGTGTAGAGGTTACTTAAATAAAATAAAATCTCTAAAAAAAAATGCAGATGATGAGTTGATGAATGGATATTGTATGTTTTAAGTATTACGCACTTGAGTGTCGTACTACATGATACGTGGATTAGGATTTTGATGAAGGAAAGCAGCCTACTCACATGTTTAAGCATGCCACTCAGGGTTGTTCTCTTTGGTACCCGGCCCTCACTCTTCCTCACACAGGTTCATTTTAGAATTTTCCAGTTGGCATTTGTGGTTTGAAGAACTTTCCATGGGATTTTGATGTCTTGAGTGGAGGGGAAGAGAGGGAAAGGCTGGTGCACTTCCTGTCAGAAATCATGATGGCAGTACACTCACACACTCGCTAGGCTGGTATTCAGCCTTAAGAAGGAAGGAAATTCTGCTGTCTGCTACAACATGGATCAACATTGAGGATGTTGTTAGTGAAATAAGCCAGACACAAAAGGACAAGTACATGAGGTTACTTAAAGCCGTCAAAATTGGTTTTTTGTTTGTTTGCTTGTTTATTTATTTATTTATTTATTTATTTGATAGAGATCACAAGTAGGCAGAGAGGCAGGCAGAGGGAGGGGGAAGCAGGCTCCCCGCCAAGCAGAGAGCCCGATATGGGGCTTGATCCCAGGACCCTGAGATCATGACCTGAGCCAAAGGCAGAGGCTTTAACCCACTGAGCCACCCAGGCACCCCTAAAGTTGTCAGAATCGTGAAGACAAAGTGTAATGGTGCTTAGCAGGTACTGGCGGAAGGGGAGAACAGGGCTTTAGTTTTTAAGAGGTACCAAGTTTCAGGTCTACAGATGAGAAGAGATGCGGGGACAGCTGCACAACCATGTGAATGTGTGAAGTCCCCGAGGTATGCCCTTAAAAATGGTTAGGATGGTAAATTTTATGTTATGCCTATTCTACCACAATTTAAAATAGAAAAAAGGGGCACCTGGGTGACTCAGTTGGTTGAGTGCCCAGCTCTCGATTTTGGCTCAAGTTATGACCTCAGGATTGTGGGATTGACCCCCGTGTCCGGCTCTGTGCTCAGCAGGGAGTCTGCTTAGGATTCTCTCTCTGCCTCTCCATCTGTCCCCCACAAATATCTTTCAAAAACATTTAAAATTAAAACAGAAAAAGAGATCAGGCTGGGGAAGAAGCTAGTGACTCCGTAATAAAAGAAGATTGGGAATGTTAGGGTTCCCACAAAGAAGGCAGGAGTCAGGAGCCTGGCATGGGGATCCTTGTCAGGTGAGTTACTCTTCTGGTGCTGCTGAGATAAAGTTCCACAAACTGGGTGGTGTAAGTGTGCCCTCTTAAAGCTCCACAAACTGGGTGGTGTAAGTGTGCCCTCTTAAAGCTCCACAAACTGGGTGGTGTAAGTGTGCCCTCTTAAAGCTCCAGAGGTCGCAAGTCTTGAGATCAAGGTGTCAGCAGGGCCACGCGCCCTCTGCAGCCCCTAGGAGAGGACCCTTCTTGGCCTCTTGTGGCTCTGGGAGTCCTAGGTGTTCTGTGGCTTATGAGCAGATCATTCCAGTCAGTGCCCCCTGCACATGGCTGTCTTCCTGGTGCGTCTTTGTGTCTCCTCTCCGCTTGTAAGGACACCATTCATATTGGATGGGGGGCCCAGTCTGCACCAGTACTGCTTCATTTAACTAACGACATCTGCAATGATCCTGTTTCCAAATAAGGTTGCATTCTGAGATATTGGAGGTTAGGACTCCAACGTGTCTTATTTGGGGCACAAAATTCAACCCATACTCCAGGTAAGAATAGAAAATCACCTCTCTTGTGTAGGGAGTGGTGGTACTTTGTAGATGGTGTTTTTCAGGAGTGCCTGGCTGGCTCAGTCGATAGAGCATGCAGCTCTTGATGTTGGGGTTGTGAATTCAAGCCCCATGTTAGGCATATTGATCATTTAAAAAACATGGCTTTTTTTCCCCCCTAGGTTAAGAACCTAACATTTTTGGCTCCTGGGTGGCTCAGTCAGTTAAGCATCTGCCTTCAGCTTAGGTCGTGATCCCAGGGTCCTGGGACTGAGTCCTGCATTGGGCTCCCTGCTCTGTGGGGAGCCTGCTTCTCCCTCTCCCTCTGCCTGTTGCCCCTGCCCGCTTTTGTGCGTGCGTGCTCTTTAATAAATAAAATCTTAAGAAAAGAACCTAACATTTTACCTAAAAGGCATTGAGAGACAAACAAGCTTTTAACTAGGGGAAATAATGTGCAGTAATACACACAGATATAAGCAAAAGGGCAGAAAAGTCCAGGAGAATATGAGTTAGGGGCTAGGTTGTGATATAGTATCCTGTGGTATGAGTCCCTATCAGTTGTTAAGTCCTTTTTCTTTTTAAAGATTTTATTTATTTATTTGGGATAGAGAAAGAATGTGAATAGGGGAGAGGGCAGAGGGAGAAACAGGCCACTCAGTATGGGGCTCGGTCCTAGGACCCTGAGATCATGACCTGAGCTGAAGGCAGATGCTTAACTGACTGAGCCCCCCAGGGGTCCCAGTTGTTAAGTCTTGATGTATCACAACAAAGGAATCAAAATACAAGACCAGGAGAATATTAATAACGATTACTGTGGTATTGCTTTGACCATACATGTGTGAGTCTGTGATGAGCTCATATCTTATAATACTTCATAATAATCTTGCACCACAAATACTGTGTCTCTTGGATTACAGATAAGCAAAGTGATATTTGAAAAGTTTAACAACTTGTCTAAATTCACCACGAGTAGCATTAAAGCTTCGATTTAGAACCTGTATATCCAGTTGGTTTTCCAACCTGTTGCACGGCCTTTCTGAGGGGTTCCTGTGTCAGTTATCTAGGCATTATTCTGTAGTCCGTTAGTGGTGTCAGGAACAGGGAGTGGCTCAGCATGTGGTTGGACTCGTGGCTTAGGAATGTGAGATCGGCTGCAGCTGGGAAGAATGCATGCCAGGAGAAGGGCCTGACAACGGTCAGTCATGTGAGGTTCCTGTGTCATTAGTAGATGAGATCATGGGAGTGTAGGCCTTTTTGTGGGATTTCCCTGTTGCCCCGCAGCACTGAATGTCTGATCCCATGTGTCCTACCCAGTCCTGTGTCTTTTGGCCCTCACTGCTGCTCTTACACAGCCCAGTGCCTTCCCTGTTTGCTGCTCTCCTCTGCCCTTTCTCACTGTCCGTGACGGCAGCTCTGAACGGCCTACAGACTTGTTTCCACATCCCACCATTCAGACCTCAATGTTGCTTTACTTACTCAAAGGTTTCTCTCTCTCTCTCTTTCTTTTTTTTTTCCAGATTTGGAGACTGCAGTTGAAATTAAATCAATTTCCAGTAAGAGCATTTCTAAAAATAAACAGTCCTGTGGCATTAAAATGGAAGGAATTGCAAAGAATGATCTCTGGTATTTGTCATTAGAAGAAGTCTGGAGATGTGAAGACCAGTTGGACAAGTATCAGGAAAACCAGGAGAGACATTTGAGGCAAGTGGCATTCACCCAAAAGAAAGTACTTACTCAGGAGAGAGTTTGTGAAAATGGTAAATATGGGGGAAACTGTCTTCTTCCTACTCAGCTGGTACTGAGAGAATATTTCCACAAACATGACTCACATACTAAAAGTTTAAAACAGAACTTAGTTTTCAGTGGTCATCAGGAAAGCTATGCAGGTAGCAGTGAATGTGGTCCAACCTTCTGTCAAAACATTCACCTTATTCAGTTTGCAAGAACCCAGCCAGGAGATAAGTCCTACAAATGCCCTGATCCTGTTAACTCTCTTACCGGTGGTACATCCCTTGGTATATCAAAGGGTGTACATAGGGAGAAACCCTATGAATGTAAGGAGTGTGGAAAATTCTTCAGCTGGCGCTCTAATCTTACCAGGCACCGACTTATTCATACTGGAGAAAAACCCTATGAGTGTAAAGAGTGTGGAAAATCTTTCAGCCGGAGTTCTCACCTCATTGGCCATCAGAAGACTCACACTGGTGAAGAACCCTATGAATGTAAAGAGTGTGGAAAGTCCTTCAGCTGGTTTTCTCACCTTGTCACGCATCAGAGAACTCACACAGGAGACAAACTGTACACATGTAGCCAGTGTGGGAAATCTTTTGTTCACAGCTCCAGGCTTATTAGGCACCAGAGAACTCATACTGGAGAGAAACCTTATGAATGTCCCGAGTGTGGGAAGTCTTTCAGACAGAGCACACATCTCATTCTGCATCAGAGAACTCACGTGAGAGTGAGGCCCTATGAATGTCATGAGTGTGGGAAATCTTACAGCCAGAGATCTCACCTTGTGGTGCACCACAGAACTCACACGGGACTGAAGCCCTTCGAGTGTAAAGACTGTGGAAAATGCTTCAGTAGAAGCTCTCACCTGTTCTCCCATCAGAGAACCCACACTGGAGAGAAACCGTATGAATGCCACGATTGCGGGAAATCTTTCAGCCAGAGCTCTGCCCTCATTGTGCATCAGAGAATTCATACTGGAGAAAAGCCATATGAGTGTTGCCAGTGTGGAAAAGCCTTCATCCGGAAGAACGACCTTATTAAGCATCAGCGGGTTCACGTTGGGGAAGAGACCTATAAGTGTGATCAGTGTGGGATCATCTTCGGCCAGAACTCTCCACTGATCGTCCATCAGATAGCCCGCACTGGAGAGCAGTTCTCAACATGTAACCAGTGTGGGGCAGCGCTCGTCAGTAGCCCTAACCTTGTTCGATACCAGACCAATCATATTGGAGGAAATGCTTATTAGTATAGTGAATGTAGAGAGTTCTTTACAAAGAGCAATAACTTTATTTTGCATTGGAAACTCTGGAAGGAAGCTGTGTAGATGTAATCTGTGCCGAAATGCTGTCAGTCTCGTTACTCCTTTTGTGCACTCGAGAGCTGGTCCTAGAAGGGGAAATAACCCACAGATGTCATTTTAGTACACAAATACATCAGCCTTTCTTTCCACAAATTCCTACAAAAGCAGTTGTCCTTGGAGCATTCTTGACCAAGCCTTAAAACGCTAAACTCTGAGAGGGAACCATTCATTAGGTCAATTGGCGAGAGATTAACCGACTTTGTTACCTTCTTCAAAAAGGTAAATCAGTGAGTGTTGCTACTGCAACGAATTAAAAAATTGATATACAAAAGTGAAAAAAAAATTGGAAAAATAGTATTCCAGCGCCCCCCCTTTTTTACTTAATTGTCCTCTTCTGGGACATTTAGTAGTGCTTACTCTGTTTTATGTGTCTGATTAAACCACATTTTGGTTAGCAGCAGGGAAAATGTTTATAATGTAAAGCAGAAAAAGAACACATTTACTAGTAACGGTACTTACTTTAATTATATTTGCATGTGGGCAAGAATTGGAAAAGTATTCATGGATAAATGACCAGAAATGATTTGTTAGGTAATGGGATTGAGTGAGTTTTATAGTTTATTCCATGTTACTCTGATAATTATTTGAAGATATTTTTAAATAGTAAGAAAAGGATATCCAGCTTCTCTATTCTATCATCAGGGATGCTCAAGAATCATCTGTTAGCAGACTTTCCCATTCTGTGTTGTTTTGGGACATAGAGTTGCACTCTTTGAGACAGGGTGCTAAATGCTTCTGGGAATTTAGAAACCGTGATTCTGTGGACATTGGGATCTAGAGGAGGATTAGGTGTTTCAGCACACCGGGGAAGGTCCCCATTTGAGTGGGAGCAGGTACGTGGGCCATACTTAGAGCAACTATGATCATGAAATAAACAGCTCTGCCCAAAGCCCCCTCTTTCCAAGGTAGTCCTTCATCTTTATAAAGGGAACATAGTGGTTAAAGAGCTTAAGCTTGAGGTAGACTACCCACATCGAAATTTCACCTCTGTCCTTATCTTGCTGAGTGAGCGTGGGCATGCTGCCTAATGTCTCTGTGCCTAACTTGCAGAATCTGCTTCTGTAAATTGGGGATGTTAGTTACCTGGTAGGATTGTGGTGGGTATTAAGTGGGTAAACACATAAGCAGCCTAGAACAATGCCTGATGTATATGAAGTGCTTTATGATCGCTAGCTGTGGTGCTTGGTGTTGCTGTCGTGGCCCCACCGTGGTGTGTGCCATTGAATTTAAACCTGCCTGAGTGTAGGAGCTCATAGTGCTCTCGCTTCCCTCCCAGCCACAGGTTTCCCTCTTATCTCCGTCAGCACTTAGCCTGAGGAAAGCCCTGCCTGTAGTGGGTGTGTAGACTCATTTCTGAGGAGCAGTAAACAACTTGTAGTATTGTATGCAAAATCATCTTGTTTGTATAGAGGTTTTCTTTTCTAGGGAGAGGAGCCTAATCTTCAGATTCTGTGGTAAGTTCATGCTAAAAGTTCATGCTAAAAAGATTTAGCAAGAGAACTTGTTTAAATTCTCTTTCATTCTGTAAATGGATCTCCTGTGTGTAGGGACTAGCCATCATCTTCCATTTGCATATAACAGGATATATGTTAGGTGCTTAATGATTGAGGGTTGAAAGCTAAATATTTTTGAGAGCAAGAGGACAAAGATCTTGATGTCAGTCTCGCAGGAAAGATCTAGAAATGATTGCTAGCGTCATGAGACTTGGGATCCACAGGGAACATAAGACCATCTAACTCGTACTCTTCATCATACGGTTGAGAAAAGGTGAGTTGGCGCAGGTCTCACATTTTGAGTGAAGTCAGGCCCAGAACTAGACCTCTGGTCCCTCAGTTACTACTGCTGTCCTTGGTGCATTTATGCCAGTGACACGCATAATATGCTCCTGTCAGTTTTCATGATAAGCAGCGGTTCTTTATGGGAGTGGAAGAGTAGCCCCTTAACTTGGTTTCTGTTAACCTGTGGCTCAACTTTCCTCAACTGTGTCATGGAGGTACTTCTAGTACCTACCTCAGAGGGTTGTTGGGTGGATTAAGTGAGGTAATGTGTATAAAGTATTTAAAACAGTGCCTGGCACACAAGTACTGTATGTGTTAGCTACTACTACTAACACTAACACACTAAGGAGTGTAGGAAGAGAGAAATGTCTGTGGATGATCACTGAAATATTACTTACAATAGTCCAGAAATTTGCAGTATAAAATGTATAGTAGCAAAATGGTTATTTATAGCATATCCATTGTCATGGAATATTATGCAGACATTAAAATTATGCAGACAAAGTTAACAGAAATGTTGATGCTGTCATGTGTTTTGAATAAAGCATGATAAATAAGTGTTAATATGGAGTAAACTCAGATGTAAAAATAAATGAATTGTAAATAAATGAATCTTGCTCAGAACTCTTAAGGAAATTTGTCAAAAGATTAGTGACAGTTAACCTACTTTCTTTCTCTTTCTCCTTTTTTCTTTTTTGTACTTTTCTATTTTTTCCAAAGTCTCCTCAACAAATACATATCACTTCTAGGATCAGGAAAACAGTCTCTTCAGTAAGGAAATATTTTCTCTTCCAAAGTTTTCATATACAGATAAATTACTAGAACCTTAACAAGGGAATTCAACAGCAGGTAACTCAGAGGTTGCTGGTGGTCTGGGATGGGAGAGAACGGACAGCAGGTGTGACGGCCGGGGAACCACCGAGGATGATCTGTGTCTTGACTGGTGGTGGTTCCGTGACTGCGCTTGTCTGTTAAACTCATCACACTATACATTTGAAGTGGATCCAGTTTGTTGTATGTAAGTTTTACTTCAATAAAATTGATTTTTTGAAAATATTCAGAACAGGAATTTCTGGGAAATCCGAGAAAATCTGCAGCTTCACGTGACAGGTAGTAACAGTAGTATTATTTGCTGATTTTATAATTCATCTTCATTTATAGACAGCTTAATACAATCTGCTAAGCCTTTTAGTACAATAGATTATTTCTACCTATAGCCCTATGAGGAACATTTTCTCACCCTTATGCTTAAGGAAACTAGAGTTTGGAAATTTTAGGTAATTTGCCCCAATTACATAGCTAGTGAAGCTTCACATTAAAAGTAACTAGCAAGTGTGGGGCGGATCTCAAGCAAGGTAGTGTCTGGGGCTTTGTAGAGGATCTTGCAAAATTAGCCAGTCCAATATGAAAAATAGACACTACCATTGTGATTTATTTTCTCCAGAGACAAACTCACTGAATTAATACCTGCATCATTTTAAGACAGGCACATGACACTATACAGGGAGACAGGACATTGAGTGGAAATTAGGATCTGAAGGTAAGAAAGTAGATTACTGTGGAAACGAGTAGTGGCCTCCAAGTCGCATGTACTGTCTTAGTTAGTTTTCAGATTAGTGCCGCTTTGAGTTCACAGTGACTGCCCCAAGTTGCACAGTAAGACGTGGAAGGCCCAAGGTTGAAACCCAGATCCCTTTGGCTCCAGCACACGCGGTGTGTCCACTACTTGCTGCCTGCACATCTGGCTAAGGATCCTGGCGCTGTCCTAAGGGTAATGGGAAAACACAGGAATTTTAAAGGCCCAGTATCCTCAGTCTCCACTGTTACAGGCTCATAGGGATTCAGAAAGCAGTTTCTTTCTTCCTTTTTTTCTTTTTTTAAACAGATTTTATTTATTGAGAGAGAGCATGTGGGGGTGGGCAGAAGGAGGAGGAAGAGAGAAAGGGAATCTCAAGCAGACTCCCTGACGCAGCGTTTGATCCCACGACCCCAAGACTGTGACCTGAGCGGAAACCAAGATCAGCTCAGCTTAACTGATTGAGGCACTCAGGTGCCCCAGAAAGTTTTTTTTTTTTAACATATATAAACCTTTTTTTTTTTTTTTTAAAGATTTTATTTATTTATTTGTCAGAGAGAGTGAGCACAGGCAGACAGAGTGGCAGGCAGAGGCAGAGGGAGAAGCAGGCTCCCTGCTGAGCAAGGAGCCTGATGCGGGACTCGATCTGGGACCTGGGACCTGGGACTCGATCCCAGGACCCTGGGATCATGACCTGAGCCGAAGGCAGCCGCTTAACCAACTGAGCCACCCAGGCGTCCCTCCAGAAAGTATTTTCTTAACATTCATCCATGAATTAAGCATACACCGATCAGTTTGCGGAATTGCCTTTCCTGTTAGATGGCAAAAAGGTGAAAATTTTTTATTTCGTTAACTTTGCTGTGAAATAAATTGCAAGGTGACCACGTGCCCAGTGTCTTGGCAGCTGTATAGGAATTGGTTGAAAGAAAGGGTGTGTGTAAATGGGTGTTGGTTGAGGTTGGCAAGATACCCCAGTAATGAGATCAATTTAGGAGGAGATTGCAAGGGTCCGTAGATTTGTGGCTTCAGGGAGTTGGAAAGACCCAACTGCTTTCTGCTCTACACGTTAGAAATTCAGCCGTTAGTTTTTTTATTTTTATTTTATTTTATTATTTATTATGTATTATTATTTTATTTATTATTTATTTATTATTTTATTTATTTATTTATTTTTTATTATTTTATTTTAGTTATTTTATTGACAAAGTTCTCTTATCACACAGCTCTGTGAAAAAAGATTTAGGGTGCATTACCTTACAAACAAGTTCTACTGTATCTGTTCTGGATAGAACTTTATGCTCCCAAATTTCCTGTGTTGAAGCCATTCCTATTACCAGAATGTGATTTTATGTGAAGAAAGGGTCTTCATGGAGGTCATCAAGTTAAGTCATTAGTGCAAGCTATAATCCAGTATCCATGGTGCACTTCTATTTAAAAAAGGGGGGAGGGAACATTTGGATACATAGATGCATATAAAGGGAAGATGATGTGGGGAGGAGACACAGGTAGAAGGTGGGTCTACAGGTTAAAGGACAGAGGCCTGTAACAGATACTTCCTTGACAGCCCTCAGAAGGAACCAGTCCCTACCAACAACTTGATTTTGGACCTCTAGCCTCCAGAACTGTAAGACAAATTTCTGTTGTTGAAGGCAACACTCTGTGGTAGTTTGTTACCGGTGACCTAGGACTGCGACATTGCTTTATTTAAAATTGCAGCCAGCCCGCTGGTACTGCTAATTCCTTAATCCTATTCTTTTCATGTTATCAGTAGTACTCCTTTCCTATTTATCAACCAATCAGTCATCTGTCTTCCCTTGATAAAATAAATGCTTCACAAAGGATCCTAGTGGGTTTTCTTTTTTGAAAGGTTTACCTATTTTAGAGACAGCATGGGCGAGGGGCAGAGGGGGAGAGAGAGAGATCTTAGTCTCCCTGCAGTGTATGGAGCCCAATGCACGGCTAGCTCTCACCACCCTAAGATGACCTTGTGTGTCAAGGGTTGGACACTTAGCCCATAGAGGCACCCAGATGCCTCAAGGATCCTAGTTTGTTTGTTCTAAAAATTAACTAACTAATTAATTAATTAATTTGAGAGTACATTAGCAGGAGAGGGAGAGAGAATCTTAAGCAGACTCCATGCTGGGCACGGAGATTAGATTGAGCCAGGGCTCAATCTCGTGACCCTGAGATCATGACCTGAGCTGAAATCATAAGTCGGATGCTCAACTGACTGCCACCCAGCTGCCCCTCCCCAAGGATTCTAGTTTTAATTACTGATGTATCCTCTGTACAGTGGCTAGCTCAGAGTAGGCATTCAATAAATACTTGTTGAATGAATTGAAGAACTGAACATTCATTCACTGAATCTAGAAAGGGGAACGCCATAAACTTATGGCCAACTAATACGTAAACATACACAGTTGTAGCAAAGAAGAAGGAGAGAGGATAGTTATCGGACAGTGAAGCAACTGTGTGTGCCACATGGAGATGACACCCTAATAGATCAGAATTTGTTATAAAGGGTTTTACATGAAACTCGGTAATTGAAGCTTAAAATATGCATGCAAGACCAAGGAATAAAAGTAACAATTTTAAAGAACAACAAAAAAGGTTTTGATCTACTACTTATCCAGGCTTACTCTAATAGAATAAGAAGACTGGTGCACCGGCATGGTGGTGACCAGGAATCAGCGAACAATGGACATAGGACAATCTGGCCTTCTGTCTACTTTTGTAATTAAAGTTTTACTGGAACATGGCCAGGCTCATTCACGCGTGTGTTATCTGTGGCTGCTTTTGTGTTACAATGGCAAGGTTCAGTAATTGTGGTGCACAAAACCTAAAATATGTACACATTGTTATCAGATGAGTTATCTCCCTCCCCACATTCCTATGCTGGAAGTCCTAATCCCCAGTAACTCAGAATGTTGACTGGGGTCTTTCAAGTTTAAACATTACAAGTTAAAATAATGATACTAGGGTGGGACCTAATCCAGTCTGACTAGTGTCCTTTTAGGAGGTGGGGACAGGCACACACACACACAGGGACAACCATGTGGGGACATGGGGAGATGAGAAGAGGGATTAGAAGAAACCAACTCTGTCCACACCTTGATCTCTGACTTTCAGCTTCCAGAACTGTGAGAAAATAAATCTGTTGTTCAAGCTACCCAGTCTGTGGTACTGTATCATCATCATACTAATACACTGGACTTTTACAGAAAAAGTTTGCAGACCCTCATTGTAGGCAACTTAATGTAGTTCCATTGTAGTGGAATGAAATAAAGACTAGAGACAGACCCACATATACATGGTAGGCAAAATAACGGCTCCTGAAAGAGGTCCACATCCTAATTCTAGAATCTCTGAATATATTACATGGCAAAGGAGAATGAAGTATGCCGATCCGGCATCATCCAAACATTGCCCATGTAATCCATACATGCTTTAAAGCGGAAGAGGGAGACCAAGGAGGCCAGAGAGAAGTGAACAGTACTCAACTCTGTAGCTGGTTTGGATGCAGAGGAAATGGGCCATGATCCAAGAAATGCATGTGGCCTCTAAAATCTGGAAAAGGCAAGGGAAAGAATCCTTTCCCAAGAGCCTCCAGAAATGAAGGATCCCTGCCAACACTTTGATTTAGCCCGGTAAGACTTGTGTGGAACTTTTGACCTACAGAACAGTAAGATACATTTGTATCATTTTAAGCCACCAAGTTTGTGGTAACCTGTTACAGAAGCGTAGAAAATTAATAGCATATGAGTAACTAGTATATGATTGAAATTATTTTAACCAATCAGTAGTTGGCAAAAGATGCTAACTCTCCATTTCAGTGTAAAACTTTTAGACTCTTCCTTTCCATATTTAGTATTTAGGATTTATTTCACTTTATGAAGTCCTTGATAGAGCAGTAAAAGTATTAAATCAACTCAAGTACATATATTTTTAATATCTGTGCGACAGATACTCTGACTCCATACTGAAATTCCATAGTTCTCTCTAGAAAAAGCACTTGTGTGGTTGTTTGATTTGGGGGCTTCACCTTGCTAAAAAGGGACTGAAGACAAGGCACTCTTATGGATGTGGCAGACATTGTTTCAAAAATCAAGTGAGCTTGTCACTTCAAGGGAAACAAATGACCGTATTTATTTATTGGCAAATTAAATTCAAGTTTTCTAGGTGTGGAGCCTAAGGCAGGGCTTGAAACCACGACCTTGAGGTGAAAACCTGAATTGAGATCAAAAGCCCACTGGACTGCCGCCCAGGTGCCTGCCAAAATTAGCGTTCTCACATTAAGAGTACAATTTTGGGAAACTTGTATCTGCCACGGATTCTCAAAGTTTTCCAATACTTAAGATCAATGATAATATTATTAAATAGGATTTTTCATATTGTAAAGCGAAATGTGTCAACATTTGGAATATCTGCATAAGTCAGTGAACTGATATTTACCCACGACTAATTCATGATGGTAGAGAAGCATGATAATAAAACCATCCGAAGCGCAAGACAGACAAACAGACTTTAATGTAACAGAGTGGAAGTTCACCTGTCTGGTTTCAGACTGCACGCTGCAACTAAAGTGTCTCTTGCTTAATTGCTATCCAATTAATCCAATTATCCACTTATCTGAGAAGCATATCGAAATACCCGGTTCTCTTCCAGCCACACACCTGTGAGAGGCGGGTTCTTCTCTAAATACTTCCACAGAAGCATCTGCGACAGATTGGATGCAGGGGCAGACCTGAGAACCCAGCTATTTTCTGTGAAGCCAGACATTTAAAAGATTTTTTCGCTCGAGAAGTCAAACAATGTCACTTCACTACTTTTTTTTTTTTTAAGATTTTATTTATTTGACAGAGATCACAAGTAGGCAGAGAGAGGAGGAAGCAGGCTCCCTGCTGAGCAGAGAGCCCGTTGCGGGGCTCGATCCCAGGACTCTGGGATCAGGACCTGAGCTGAAGGCAGTGGCTTAACCCACTGAGCCACCCAGGCGCCCCTATTTATTTTTTTTTTAACTAATATTCATTAAAGTGTCATTTATGTTAACATGTCATTATGAATTTCTGAGTTTTTATCGTGTAAATCTGGACATGCCCTATTTCGGGAAAGCGGAGAATCAAGAACATTTTTTTTTAAATTTTTTATTTTTTTATTAACATATAATGTATTATGAGCCCCAGGGGTACAGGTCTGTACATCGCCAGGTTTACACACTTCCTAGCACTCACCATAGCATATAGTTTCCCCAGGGTCCATACCTAGAACCTTTTTAGCTCCGTGGATACCACTCCCGCCTTCGCGCTAATGCGGTCCACGACTGCAGTTCTCGGCCGCACTGAGACACCCGGCGGCGGCGCGCACCGTCCGGACGCGGAGAACCGGAGCTGCTCTCTGCAGCGCCCGGCCCACCGCGTGCCGGGCGGGCTCCCGCAGGGACTTCTGGGAGTTGTAGTTCGCTCCGCCCTGAGGTCGCACCGACGCGCTTCCTGTGCGTCCCTAACGGCCGCCATGGGCTGGGCCCGGCCTAGAGAACCTTGCTTCGGGGTGTGTGTCAGTTTCCCGTCGCGGTGACCCGAGCTGGAGGTGGCTGACCACGTCTGCCCCGACAGCCGTGGCCGAAGCACCCGCGGCGGGCGCCGCCCACTCAAAAGGGAGGCCGGAGCCGATGTGACGGCAGGTCCGGGAGGTGGAGGCGGCCCGTCCCCCGAGTCCCCCCGCCGGCGGCTGCGGGGTTCGTGGAGCCCGGCGCGCCCAGTCCCTTCAGCTTCAGGGCGGCGGGACGGTAGAAACTCGCGGGACCTCACGGCCCCCTGCCCAGACGTGGAGCAGTCTCCTGACCCGGTCGCGCAGGTGTTGGGAAGGGGGCGGCGGGGGCGGCGGGGAGCGCGGGGCTGCGAGGGGGAAGGCGGCTCCGCCGGGGCTCCTCCGTGGGGGCGGGAGGCTTTCCCCGGCGTGAGGGTGGGAGCGGCGGCGAGACCGCCTCCTTCACGTTTCTCGCCCCTCCGGCAGCCCTAGGGTCCTGCCGCCACCCGCGGGACGCGTAGACCCGGCCGTGGGGATGGCCACCAGGGTCCGGACAGCGGCCATCTGGGTGAGTAGCGCTTTTTCTCTCCTTTCGGAAAAGCTCTCCCTGAGCCCCAGGGTGGACGCATTCCGTGTTCCGCGGGGCGGGAGTTTATCGTGCGCCCCCGCTGCCCACTCCGCCTCGAGACACTCCTGTAGAGCGCGGTAGACCGTCCGGAAGCACTTCTTGTCATCAAACTTTTAATTTTAACTTTCCGTCTCTTTTCAGCCAATTTTGTACCCTGAACGTTGAGTTCAGCAAGGGGTTGAATTCGTCTCTCGCCGTCTCTTTCTAAGCTCTTTGGACCTCATGTGGGAAATGAGGTCCTCGTTTATTCCCTTATTCGACAGTTTTTACTGTCTTGTGCTTGCTGGGCCCTGGGGCAGGTGCTAAGAGTGCAAAGATCAGTTGTTCCTGCCCTTGTTTTGTGAGAGCAGAGGTCTGGTGGGGCCGGTGGACAAGGAAACCCAAACCCATAGGGACAGTGACAGTAGGTACTCAGAACAGGCTGCGGAAGTACATGCGGACGCACAGCACAGGGTCAGTTTGGGAGATGAGGGTCCTCCAAGAAACGCTTGGGTGATAATAAGACGCTCTTAACTGAGGTTTGGAAGGTGAGTGTGAGTAAGGGACTGAAGGTCAGCCTGGGGAAAGGACGCAAGGTGCAGGTCTGAGGGGCTTGAAGTGCCCTGGTCTGTTGGTGAACTTTGATCATTTTAGGGTTGCTGAAATGTGGAGTTTGAAGGTTTGTAGGTGATGCTGGAATGTATGTTAAGAAAGGAGGCCAGAGCCACAGGCTGACCAGGTCATAGAGGGGTTTGAGGATTACCTTAAAAACTTGGATTTTAGGGACACCTGGATGGCTCAGTGGGTTAAAGCCTCTGCCTTCGGTTCAGGTCATGATCCCAGGGTCCTGGGATCGAGCCCCGCGTCGGGCTCTCTGCTCAGCGGGGAGCCTGCTTCCTCCTCCTCTCTCTCTCTGCCTGCCTCTCTGCCTACTTGTGGTCTCTGCCTGTCAAATAAATAAAATCTTTAAAAAACAAACAAACAAAAAAACTTGGATTTTAGGGGTGCCTGGGTGGCTCAGTGGGTTAAAGCCTCTGCCTTCGGCTCAGGTCAAGATCCCAGGGTCCTGGGATCGAGTTGCACAGGGGGTTCTCTGCTCGGCCAGGAGCCTGCTTCCCCCTCTCCCCCTGCCTGCCTCTCTGCTTACTTGTGATCTCTCTGTCAAATAAACAAATAAATAAAATCTTAAAAAGAAACTTGAATTTTATTCTCTAGGGAAGAGAGATTTATTGAAGTGATTTCCCGAAGGACTTCTGGTTGGAATAGTCTGCAGTGGGCAAGAGAAGACGAGGGTTTAAATAAACTAGTAGTTTTGAGAAAGGAGAGAAGGTAAAGAGGCAGGAGCAAGTCGCCGGGATGAAAGGTACAGCATAGGGAATGTTCTCGGTGGTATTGTAATAATGTTGTAAGGTGACAGATGGTAGCTGGGCTTATGGTGAGCATGACATAATAGACCCCTGTGTTGTACTCCTGAAATTAATGGAACATTGGCAATCAACTGTACCTTAATAAGATAAGTGAATAAGGTAGTCAAATATATAGAAAACATTAATTTAAAAAAGGGTGGGGGGCAGAAGCAACTGGATTTGGTAACTAGTTGGGTGCTGTTTGTGAGGGAGACGGAAGAGCTAGGAGAGTGTGTAGAATGAGGAGAGGACTGGGGATAGTTCTCAGAGATTTGGCAAGGGAAGGCCGCAGAAGAGGGGCTGAATACTGAGAGCCCAGTAGAGATGAGAGTAAAGAAGAGTCTTGTGTTCCAGAGTTCAAGAAAAAGGAACCTCAAACCAGTTGCCATGTGAGATGTGCCACAGAGGTCAAGTAATATTAGGTCATAGAAGTTGAAATTGGGGGGCGCCTGGGTGGCTCAGTGGGTTAAGCCTCTGCCTTCAACTCAGGTCATGATCCCGGGGTCCTGGGATCGAGCCCTGCATCGGGTTCCATGCTCAATAGGGAGCCTGCTTCCCCCTCTCTCTCTGCCTGCCTCTCTGCCTACTTGTGATCTCTGTCTGTCAAATAAATAAAAAAAATCTGAAAAAAAAAAAAAAAGTTGAAATTGGATTTAGTGATGACGGTGGTGGTGGGTGTTACTGCTAACACTTCCAGAACAGAGTGTGGGTGTGTATGTGTGTTAGGGAGGGAAGGAAGATGAAGAGTGGAGCGATGGGAACAGCAGTCGGCTGCAGAAATGGGAATGAGGCAGGAGGACCGTGATGGAGAATTAAGGAAGTTGTTCTGTTGCAGTGGGAAGAGTTTGAGGAGAATCCAGTAAGGTATCTTGGTACAAAATCGGTCTAGAAATCAATAGGTTTCCTACTTACAAATGGTTAATCTGCTTAGGAAATTCCATGAAAGAAAGTATCCTATTTGCAATGGCAATAAGTTAAATAAAATTGCTATAAACCTAGAAAAATGTGGAGGACTTCTATAAAGAGAGCTTTCCAGGGCCGCTGGGGTGGTTCTGTCCGTTAAGCGTCTGCCTTCGGCTCAGGTCATGATCTTGGGGTCCTGGGATCGAGCCGCACGTCGGACTCCCTGCTCAGCGGCAGATCTGCTTCTCCCGCCCGCTCGCTCTCCGTGATGTTTCTCCCCCTCCCTCTGATGTCTCTTACTCTCTCTCACATAAGTCAATAAAAATCTTAAAAAAAAATGGAGAGAGCTTTCCGGCGCCAGTAGTGTAGTTGACAGTTACACGGGAGCCGAGCCGTGGGTGGCCGTGAGGGAGAACCCGTGCCTCACCGGCCTTACTCCCCACGCGGCCCCAGGAGGCAGGCGCCGGTGTTGGTCCCTTTTGAAAGAAGAGGAAAGTGGGCCAGGGACAGAGCACAGCGCTCGACCCAAGGCGCCGGGCGCTCGCCGGGCCGGAGACGGAACTCACGGCCACGCGCGTCGGCTCCCGGCTCCGGGCTCTAACGTGACGGTGTTCACCGTCGCCCGAGGAAGCACGTCCGATGAGACGGGAGCCGTACGCTTTGGCTTTGGGAGTGTTTGCCCGTTTTCTCACTCTCCAGGCATTTATGGCGCACCCGCCGCGCACCAGGGCCCCTCCCAGGTCCCCCCCGGGTCCCCTCCAGGTCCCGCGCATGCGCGGCGGGGCGAGCGGCCGAATCCGCGCTCTGGCCCGTCTGCCTGCCGTCGGGGCGGACGCGACAGATGATGGTGAGGAAGCGCCTCAGGCGGAAAGAGAAGGTCAGAGTTGAGTTACCCCGAGGACGACAGCAGAGAGCGCTGGAGGCCGGTGAGAGCAGGAGGCCGGAGGGGTCCGCCGAGGTCTGACTTGCAGGGGGAGGCCGGCCTGGGAGCGCAGCGCGGGGACGGCCGTCGCCGGGGCCGTGGGGTGGAAGAGCCGGGCGCTTCGGGGACGGCGGGGAGGCCGCCCGCGTGGCTGCGGGGACGGCGGAGGGGAGCAGAGCCAGGGCGGCCGGCGGCCGGGCGGGCTGGGAAGCTGTCGAGACGGGGACGGCGGCCCCCCGAGGGTGGTCCGAGGCCCCGCGCGGCCGCCGCGTCGGGCGTGGTGGTGCGCGGGCGGGGGCGGCCGAGGAGGCGGCGGCAGGGCCGCGACGGCAGGGCCGCGACGGCAGGGCCGCGACGGCAGGGCCGCGACGGCAGGGCCGCGACGGCAGGGCCGCGACGGCAGGGCCGCGACGGCAGGGCCGCGACGGCAGGGCCGCGACGGCAGGGCCGCGACGGCAGGGCCGCGACGGCAGGGCCGCGACGGCAGGGCCGCGACGGCAGGGCCGCGACGGCAGGGGCGGGGCTTCTCTCGGGCGGTCGAAGTGGAGAAACCGGGCAGACCGGGGCCATCCGAAAGCAGAGTCGTCCCTCCGGGAGCGCGGACGCCTCATGCCGCCAGATGCCGTGTCCGAGCGGGCTGCGGGCTGCGGGCGTCCGCGGTCCTCACCCCGCCACGCGGACGCCGGCCCTAGCGCTCGCGGCGCGGAGGGTGCGTGCGGGGCCTCGCGCCGACGCCGCTTAGGAGCCGAGGCGCCCCCGTCGGGCCGAGTCGGGAGCGGGTCGGGGGGCGTGGCCTCCCGCGCGTCCGCCGGTCCGTGTCCCCCGCCGCCTCGGGACGTGGCTGGGAGTCCTCAGCGCACAGATTCCGGCGTCCTGGGCCCTACGGGGGGTCATTACCGACCCGGGACGGGTCACTTCTCAGCTCTCTGGACCCAGCAGATGACGCAAGCAGCGCCCGTGGCTGTGCCCCGGGGTCCGCGGCTCGGGGAGGCCGACGGCGTCTCTGGCGGCTACTGTGCGGTTCAGCTGCCTCCGCGGCCGGCCGGGCGGGCGGCTCGTCCTCCAGACAAGTTTAAGATCGCGTTTTCCTGACCAGTCGAGCCTTTAGTGATTGTGGCGTCCGCCTTGATTTCCAGGGATGCTCTTCTGCCGTCGAGTCTACTTTATGTTCATAAGCTGTGGGAGCTTCCTTTTGGTGAATTGCTGGTTTTGTCTTTCGCTTTTGTATCTTTTCAGTCTTTGCATTTTGGATGTGCCTTCTTTAAACAGCCTAAGTTTTTCATCAGTCAGTCCTTTTATTTTAAGTGATGCACTTCGTTTATGGTTGGTGCAGTTACCGATATGTCTGCGTTTAAATCTGCCTCCTCACTGTGTGCTTTCTGTCTGCTGTACTTGATCTGGGGTTTTGTGTTTGTTTTTTCTTCTCCGCTCTTGCCTTTGTGTTTTTTCTTTCACAGAGGTTTGGCCATGATACACATTCTTTATTGCTTTAACATTTTTTAAAATTTAATGGGTGCTTTCTGGATTATTTCCTATAATTTGTCTTTTAATTAATTATTTCTAACATGCTATTAAAAATATTTTGGTTAAAAGTTTTTTCCTTTTTTTTTTTTTAAGATTTATTTATTAGAGAGAGCGAGTGTGCATCCGCACGGCGAGGGAGGGACAGAGGGAGAGAGGGAGACACTCTCCAGCCGCCTGCTGAGCGTGGAGCCCCGCGCGCAGCTTCCGTCTCAGGACCCTGAGAGCATGACCTGAGCAGAAATCAAGGGACGCTTAACCGGCTGAGCCAGCCAGGCGCCCCATCCATTTCTATTAATTCTTTTAATTAATTCTTTTAATTAATTCTATTAATTTCTATTAATTTCTATTAATTCTATTAATTCTTTTCCTTTTTCTATTTGAAAAAGGATGCTTGCTAAGTCATTTGTCTAATTCTAGGCCAAATGATGAAGTTTGCCTTCATTTTGACTATAATAAGGTGCTTTATGATCAGTGGTCATGGAGCCCGTTCATTGGCTGTTGTCTTTGAGGGATTCTCTCTGTTATGTGTTGACTTTCATTAATTTTGTTTATGTCCTCTTGTTTTCTCAAAGTTTCATTATCTTGGTGCTGGTCACTGTACTTGGAAATTCTCAAGCGGGGCGCCTGGGTGGCTCAGTCAGTTAAGCGACTGACTCTGGATTTTGGGTCAGTGCATGATGTCAGGGTCTCGAGATTGAGCCCCGCGTGGGACTCTGCGCTGGGCAGAGTCTGGGGTCTGGAGTCCGCTTGAGATTCTCTCTCTCCCTCTGCCCCTTCCCCTGCTCACACATGTACACACGCTCTGTCTTGAAAAGTAAAAAAAGAAGAAACAATTTCTTTGAAGGAAAAAGTTAAGGCCTAGGATGAAGGTATTTTACTCTAGATGTGCATATAGTTTTGCTTTTTTCCCATCTGCTTTTGAGTACGGCTGAGGACAGATGTTCCCCTTGTAGGGGTTGGATGTGAGCCCCGGCTGCAGGACGGCCAGAGGCTGGCTTACACGTGAACCCGTGTCGGGCCGGCAGGATGCGTGCTCAACGCCTCCCCATTAAGCGCCAGGGGCCACCAGGGAGCTGGTGCCTTAGTTACCTCCGCTGGACAGCAATGAGTTTTTTATTGGATTTTTTCTTTTTTTAACTTGAGTATGATTAAGAAATTCCTAAATCTTGTGGTGTTCCGTTCGTTTCAGCCATTTGCAGCCCTTTTTCTTCCAGAGGCTTCCGGTGTCCCGGCTGTGGCCGGAGGAGCCTCTTCCACACGGTCCTGAGCTCTCTTGAGGTGACTCTGTCAGGCTTAGCTGGCTTCCTGGCTTCCTGGCTTCCTGGCTTTTGGGCCAAACAAGATATTCTAGGTTCATCTGAGTATTTCCTGTCCCAAATCTGGAATCAGCTTTTCCTCCTGGGAATCTGATCCCTTTTCGTAGGTTAACGTGCTCAAAGACCACAATGAAGACCAGAATGTCGTTGCTTCTAGGCAGTTTCACCAGGCAGACCTAGGAATCTTTGAAAGGAAAAAAAGTATGGCTCATATTGGTATTTCCAATTCAAATTACGGAGTTTTCACTGTTCTAAAATTACTATTTTTTGGTGGAAGTAACCCAGTGTTCACTGAAAGATGAATGGATAAATAAAATGTGTCTCTATGTGTGCTGATACGGATATGCACGACATACGATTCAGCCTTAAAAAGAAATTCTGCTATGTACCGCAGCATGGATGAACCTTGAGGACATTATCTTTGGTGCAATGAGCTAGTGACAAAAGGACAGATATTCTACTGATAGGAGTTTTTCAGTGTTGTCAGATTCATAGAAAGTAGAGTGATGTTGTCAGAGATGGGGGTGGGGGGAGGGGACAATGAGGGTTTATTGCCCAGAAGATGCAGTTTTACACATGAAAAGTCTTCTGGAGGTAGGAGGTGGTTATGATGCTGTAACACTGTGAATGTATTTAATTCCACTGAGCTGTACATTTAAAAATGCTTAAGATAAGTTTTATGTTATGTGTATTTTACCAAAATTAAAAATTTTTCAAAAAGATGAGCTTTGACTCTTACCTCACACAGTACAAAAAAATGAACTCAGAATGGAACATAGACTTAAAATTTAAGAGCTAAAGCTATAACACTTCTGGAAGAAAACATATGGGAAAATATTTGTGACTTTGGGTTAAGCCAAAGTTCTTAGGTATACCTCCAATACCATCAGTCTCCAAAAAAAAAAAAAAAATAAAAAGAAAGCTTGTATGTAGATTCTGCTTTTGAAGTTGTGAATTGGACTATTACATCAAAATAAAAACTTTTGTGCTTCAAAGTCATTTCATTCAGAAAATGAAAAGGCAATTCACAGACTCTGAGATAATATGTGCAAATCGTCTATCCAGTACAGGACTGTATTCAAAATATATAAAGAACACTTACAACTCAGTAAAAACGGCCAAAGGATCAGAAAAGACACTTCACCAAAGATCTGTAGATGGTAAATAAGACATGAAAAGATATTTACCACCCTTAGTTATCAGGGAAATACAGATTTCATCATAACGAGGTGCCATCTGTACCCACTGGAATGGCTTTCAGATGAAAGGCCGGCAGCGAAAGTAGAGAAATTGGGGTCTTTATAGACTTGGTGGGAATATAAAGTGGTTGAGTCACTTTGAAAAGATTTTGGCAATTTCTTGAAAACGTGATCCACAAATCTGTCATACGGTGCAGCCATTTGACCTCTAGGAATTTATCCAAGATAAAGGAAGAGATGTTTATGTGAAGACTTGTAGGTGAATGTACGTAGCAGGAGTATTCTTAGTAGCTCAAAACTGTCCGTGTTGAGTCACTGGGGAATGCATAGCCAAATGGGCTACTGTTAGCAGGAAAGGGGACACTGGGTCTGTGTTAGGACAACAATAACCCTCAAAGGCATTCTACTAAGTGAAACAAGCCAGACACAGTACAGGGTATGGCCCCATTTATAGGAGCCGCCAGGAGAGGCAGTTCCTTAGACACAGAAGCGGGGCGAGAGCCGCGTGGGAGCCAAAGGCGGCTTCAGGGGAGCGCGCAGAGTATCCAGGGCGGCGTCGGCGCCAGCCTGGACAGAGAGGGTTCCCGCAAGGCCTTCAATTTAATAAAAGTCACTGAAGTTACATACTCTCTCTTTATAAAAGTTTCGTTGCAGCATAATTTATGTACTGGAAAATTCACTCTTAAAATGTACAACTTGGTCGGGGTGCCTGAGTGGCTCAGTGGGTTAAAGCCTCTGCCTTCGGCTCAGGTCATGATCCCAGGACCTGGGATCAAGCCCCGTATCAGGCTCTCTGCTCAGCGGGGAGCCTGCTTCCTCCTCTCTCTCTGCCTGCCTCTCTGCCTACTTGTTTTTTTTTTTTTAAGATTTTATTTATTTGCCAGAGAGAGAGAGAGAGTACACACAAGCAGGCAGAGAGGCAGGCAGAGGCAGCGAGAGAAGCAGGCTCCCCGCTGAGCAAGGAACCCGATGCGGGACTCGATCCCAGGACCGTGGGATCATGACCCGAGCCAAAGGCAGCGGCTCAACCAACTGAGCCACCCAGGCGTCCCGACTCTCTGCCTACTTGTGATCTCTGTCTGTCAAATAAATAAATAAAATCTTAAAAAAAAATGTACAACTTGGTCATCTTTAGTATTTAGAGTTGTACACGTCACCGCTGTCTAATTCTAAACATTATTGTCACTCCAATAAGAAACTGTCCCCATCTGCAGTCCCTCCCTCTTCCCTCTTCCCCCTTTTCCTTGGCAACCATTAATCTACTTTGTGTTTTTCTGAATTTACCAATTTCATAGAGTTGTACCGTATGTGGCCTTTACTCTCTGGCCTCTTGGGGCATGATGTTTTTAAGGGTTGCTTTGCGTTGGTTTCCACCCGTCAGTCGGGATGCTAGCGAGTAGGAAGGCCTGCGGCACTCCCCTGGGCCCGTGTGAGCATCCAGACATTTCCGACCGGAGGCGGAGTTGCGGCTGGACTGGCGTTTGAGGTTCGTCCTATGATGGCAAGATGCGCTTCGTCAGCAACCGTCAGGGCATGTCGGAAAAACGAGGTTTATAAGTTCTGGAGCTTCATAAGCCCTGGAGGGCGCGTGGTATGCCACACAGCGAGGTCGTGGGGCGGGGAAGTGTGCACTCAGGCCTGGGCTTGTGCCTTTATTGGGGTTGAGGGTGGGGTGCCTTGTGTTTTGCAGGTTCACTTTTTATTGGTGAATTTAAAAATTTAAGGGTGGGAATTAGAGCACAGAAAGGGACAACCAGGATCACTCAATCGAGCAGTTATCTAGGTCACCCAGCGCTTTCCAAAAGGGGGACGCCATTGGGGGGGCGCAGCCCGGTTTTTCGTCTTTTGGTGTAGCCGGCGATGTGTTGGTCCAAGATGAGTGTCTTCAAACTGGATGGCTTGACAATATAAAGCTTGCCTCAGACACTTAAATTACCGTCAAAAAAAGCTAATTGCTGGGCGCTTCCTCTCCAAGGATTCATCCCTGTGGTACCATTTATCAGTACTTAATTCCTCGGCATGGCTCAGTAGCCTCTGCTGGATAGGCCGCATTTCGTTTATCCGATCATCCATTGATGGACATCTGGGTTGTTTCCAATAATGAGCTACTGCTACAAACATTTGTGTACAAGTGTTTAACTTACTGTTGAATCTTTTTTGTCACGTGCTAGGTATCTTGTTTTTATTTTATGAAGTTACCGTTTTAATTCCAGTGTATTAACGTGCAATGTTGTGTTGGTTTCGGGCGTGCGGGGTGGTGATTCAACACTCCCACACATCACTCCACGCTCCTCGTGGAAGTGTACGCCTGGTCCCCTGACCTGCTTCACCGCCCCCTCTGCTGACCATGTGCTCTCTGTAGCTAAGACACTCTTTCTTGGCTTGTCTCTTTTTTTTCTTCCTTTGTTTTGTTTCTTAAATTCCACATATGACAGAAATCATATGGTATTTGTCTTTCTCTGACTGCCTTATTTCACTTAGCATAATACTCTCCAGCTCCATCCTTGTCATTGCAAATGGCAAGATTTCATTTTTTATTTTTATTTTTTTTAAGATTTTACTTATTTATCTGACAGAGATAGATCACAAGTAGGCAGAGAGGCAGGCAGAGAGAGAGGGGGAAGCAGGCTCCCCGCTGAGCAGAGAGCCTGATGCGGGGCTTGATCCCAGGACCCCGAGATCATGACCTGAGCTGAAGGCAGAGGCTTAGCCCACTGAGCCATCCAGGCGCCTGATTTCATTCTTTTTGATGGCTGATTAATATTCATGTGTGCGTGTGTGTGTATGTGTGTGTGTGTGTGTACACCGTATCTTTATCCATTCATCAGTTGATGGCCACTTGGGCTGTTTCCATACTTTGACTATTATAGATAATGCTACTATAAATTTAGGGGTGCATGTATCCTTTCAAATTAGTGGTTTCGTATTCTTTGGGTAGATACCTAGTGGTGTAATTACTGCACGCATCCTTGCTGACACCTGTTATTTCTTGTGTTGATTTTAGGCATTCGGACAGGTGTGAGGTGATCTCTCATTGTGGTTTTGGCTTTCATTTCCCTACTGACGAGCGCTGTTGAACATGTTTTCCTGTCTCTGCTGGCCATCCACTTGTCTTCTTTGGAAAAATGTCTGTTCATGTCTTCTGCCCATTTTTTGATTGCATTATTTGTTTTTGGGTGTTGAGTTGTATCAGTTCCTTATATATTTGGGTACTAACCCTTTACTGGATATGTCATTTGCAAATATCTTGTCCCATTTCGCAGGTTGTCTTTTATTTTGTGACTGTTTCCTTCACTGTGCAGAAGCTTTTTATTCTGCTGACGTCCCAGCAGTCTGTTTTTGCTTGTTTTTCTTGCTTCGATAGACATATTAGAAAAATGTTGCTCTGGCTGATGTTAGAGAAATTACTGCCTGTGTTCTCTTCTAGGATTTTTGAGGTTTCAGGTGCACATTTAGGCCGCTCATCCATTTTGCGTTTATTTTTGTGTGTGGTGTAAGAAAGTGGTTCAGTTTCATTCTTCTGCATGTTGCTCTCCAGTCTTCCCAATACCGTTTGTCAAAGAGTTTCTTTTTCCATTGCATATTCTTTTTTTTTTAAGATTTTATTTATTTATTTGACAGCCAGAGATCACAAGTAGGCAGAGAGGCAGGCAGAGAGAGAGAGCAAGGGAAGCAGGCTCCCTGCTGAGCAGAGAGCCCGATACGGGGCTCGATCCCAGGACCGTGGGATCATGACCTGAGCCGAAGGCAGAGGCTTAACAGGCTGAGCCACCCAGGTGCCCCAAGTTCCTGTTATTTTGTAGTGTCTTTATTTGGTTTTGGGGTCAGGGTAATGCAGCCCTCATAGGATGAATTTGGAACTTTTCCTTCTCTTTTTTGGAATACTTTGAGAAGAATAGATATTAACTCTCCTGCAAATGTTTGGTAGAACTTAACCCGTGACGCTGCCTGTGAGGTGACTTCTGTTCGTTGGGAGTTTTTTGCTTACTGATTCAGTGTCATCGCCGGTAATCAGTCTGTTCAAATTCTCTGTGTCTTCCTGATTCAGTTTTGGGAGGTTGTATGTCTCTAGGATTTTATCCATTTCTTCCAGGTTGTCCAGTTTGTTGGCATATGTTCATATTCACATATTCATAGTATTCTCTTATAATTCTCTTATCAGCCTTTTTATTTCTGTAGTATTACTTATTATTTCTTTCTTTTCTAATTTTATTTGAGGCCTCTCTCTGTCTCTCTCTGTCTCTCTTTATGAGTCTAGTGAAAAGTTCATCAGTTTGGTTGATCTTTTCAAAGAACCAGCTCCTTGTCTCACTGGTCCGTTCCAGTGGTTAATTTTAGTTTCTCTTACATTTATTTCAGCTCTAGTCTTTATTATTTCCTTCCTTCTCCTGGTTTTGGATTTTGTTTGTTCTTTTTCTGGTTCCTTTAGGTGTATGGTTGGTTGGTTGAGGTTTTTCTTGTTTCTTGAGGTGGGCCTCTATTGCTATGAACATTCCTCTTAGAACATTCCAGACATTTGGGACTGCCGTGTTTTCATTTTCCTTTTTCTCTCCATGTGTTTTCTTGATTTTCTCTTTGATTTCCTGGATGACATATTCATTGTTTGGTAATACGTTACTTAACCTCCATATATTTGTGTTTTTTCCAGATTTTTTTCTTGGTTGATAGCATTGTGGTCAGAAAAGATGCTTGGAATGACTTCAGTCTTTTTGAGTTTGTTGAGATTTGTTTTACGGCCTACTGTGTGATCTGCTCGGGAGACTGTTCCATGTGTATATGAAAAGAGTGTGTATTCCGCTGTTTTATGATGGAATGTGATGAATGTATCTGTTAAATTCAGATATCTTCATTCTTAATAATGGTAATAGAGGGGCGACTGGGTGGCTCAGTGGGTTAAAGCCTCTGCCTTCGGCTCAGGTCATGATCCCAGGGTCCTGGGATCGAGCCCCGCATCGGGCTCTCTGCTCAGCGGGGAGCCTGCTTCCTCTTCTCTCTCTGCCTGCTTCTCTGCCTATTTGTGATCTCCGTCTGTCAAATAAATAAATAAAATCTTAAAAAAAAATAATGGTAATAGAACTGTCATATCCTACAATGTCCATAGAATGGTTTTAAAATTATAATTTGTTTTTACTAACAGGGATGCTAAATGAAGTTCAGTTTGTCTTGGTAGCTCATTTTATCTAAAGATCAGTTAGAAAAATTATTCTTTTGTAGTTTTGTTTTCAGTTTGATAAATACATATTTGTTGACACTTACTTGCAGCTTTAAGGATTGCCCTCCCTCTTTTCGATTATGTAAGATATTTATACATGATTCAAAAGTGGAAACTGACTTTGCTTCCATTCCGTCTGCCCCGTTCCGTCCCTCCTGCAGAAGTCACCATTTTTACTGTTCCTAGTTCATCTTCTCAGTGATTCTTTTGCAGACAGAAACAGACTCATACTTCAGTGCTACGCCTTATCAGGAAGCCCTTTATTTGGCCTCTAGCCCTCGGCTTCCTTCAGCATGCCTTGTCTTCTAATGCATTTCTTTCACATTTACGTATTTTGTGGTTAATTTCTGGAATAAGACCTGAATGCTTCCCTCTTACTGTCTGGTAGCCTTTCTCCCTTCTCTGTCTTTTCCCTCTAGTTGTTTGGACCTCTCCTCTCTTCTCCCCTCCCGCCCTCTTTGCTCCTCTCCCCTCCCCTCTTCTGTCTCTGTCTCTCTGTCATTCCTCTCACTACCTTAATCTTCTGTGTTGAGCAATTTGGGCATGATTTTTAGCACTTTTCCCTCAGAGCGAAGATCTTTGTGTCTGGAAAGGACTGTTGGCCAGTTATTTTTCAAATTCCCGTGTGCTTAGGTGGCTACAGCGCTATCAGGTCACTTAGTGACTTCGGGATTGTCTTCTGATTGGGGGCACACATTATTGGTTACTTTGGGGATCTGCAGTGTGTGGCCCATCAGAATATTCCCTCATCGTTCACTCTTCTCTCCTGGGATCTGTCCTGTGCTCTGAGCTCACCTCTGCCTCTATCTTGATGTTTGTGAGGAGACTTTGTCACCTAGACTGTGTTGGTTTGGTGTGGACATCTATGGGCTTTTTCTTCTACCATTGTGATTGGGCTCGTCTGCATTCATTGGGAATTTTCGGAAGAATAAAAAACTGCACTGCTACCTCATGCCACCCTGTGCCAATGTTCTCACCGCAGCAAAAAGTAAGACTCCGCGCGAGAGACGAAGTGACTTGTTGATGGGCATTTAGATAACGAGGGAAGAGACTCTAACGCAGTGTGGCCCATTCGAAATCTGTGGCTTGCATACGCCCGGCCTAAGCGCCGTCGTCGCTCTCTATTTGAGTGACCGCCTGCGGTTGTTCAACTCCTAGGGTGGTTGTGCGCAGAAGTTGGGCGGGGACTGTCGTCACTGCACTGGGGTCTGCCCCACAGTGACGCTGAGCACAGCGGGCAGAACATCCAGCCCGGCCGCCTGCGAGTGTGTTCTCCAGCACAGGAGACTGAGGTTGGGGCCTAGGGGAATTCTGGTCGTTAACGTGAGTTTGCTCTTGTGCCCGCAGGTCCCACCTCTCCAGGAACGAGAGAGTTCACGCCTCAGAGCCGGAGAGCCGCAAGGTCAGGAAGCCGTCCTGGGTCAAGGGACCCCTGACCACCGGCCTCTCCCTGGAGGACCCTGGCAAAGACACAAGAATCACAGGACAGAGCAGGTTCTAGAGTGGCTGTTTATTTCCCAGGAGCAGCCCAGAACCACCCAGTCTCGGGTGAGTTGTTTGCTTCTTTATTCCTGCTTCTTATCTTTAGTTCTCTCTCTTTTTTTTTTTTTTTTTTTTTTTGGTTGGGGAGGGATGGGGTTCCTTACGCCAGAGGGCTAGGTTAATCACTTTTTAGTTCGTAGTCTGTTTATCATCACGGTCTGTGTAAGGTCCCTATCTGTCTTTATTTACACATTTTCTGATTTCCCATAGTCAATTTCAATCCCCCCCCACCCCGATTACTTTGTTTTCCATGGATTTCTTTTGTGTGTATGTGTTCACAAAATACGTATTGTTATTGCTATATATGCATTTTTAGTTTATGTTAATGGTGTGACACCTGTATCTTTTTTTTTTTTTTTTAAGATTTTATTTATTTATTTGTCAGAGAGAGAGAACACAAGCAGGGGGAGCAGCAGAGGGAGAAGCAGGCTCTCTGGCTCTGTCCCAGGACCCCGGGATCATGAGCTGAGCCAAAGGCAAACACTTAACCTGCAGAGCCACCCAGGTGTGGCAGGTTTGTCCTGGTTTACTGTTTCTGTTTCTCAGTCAGCACTTTGTTTCATTAAATACCCATCCTCTTCTATTTAAGACTCATGCTGGGACAGCAGTGTTTGCCTGTTCCCTTTGCTTTAAGTTCTTGGCCAACAATTTCTATTGTTAGTCTTTTGCATTTGAGCCATGGTTATGGTGGTGTCTCTTTATGGGTTTAATTTGCATTTCCTGCTAGCTAAAGGGAATGAATACCTTTTGTCATTTTTATTTGACATCTAGTTGCCTTTGGTTTTTCTGTCTTTTTTCTTACTGGTTTACATGGATTTTTTGTGTTCTGGAAGTTTGTTAGAAAGGCAGAATATCGGGGCGCCTGCGTGGCTCAGTCAGTAAGCGGCTGGGTATGGCTCAGGTCGTGATCCCAGGGTCCTGGGATCCAGCCCCGCATCGGGCTCCCTGCTCCTTGGGAAGCCTGCTTCCCCCTCTCCCAATTCCCCTGCTTGTGTTCCCTCTCCCTGTGTCTCTGTCTGTCAAATAAATAAATAAAATCTTTAAAAAAAAAAAAAAAGAAAGAAATGCAGAATACCATGTCCCACCTCAATCCTGTTATAATTGACTCTTCATTTTCACAGGATTCAGTGATTCATGCACATGAAAGTTCAAAACTTACTTGATACCAAATCCACTTTCAAATTTTACGTGGGGTTCTTCTTTTACCTCTAATACTGTGTTACAAAAATTTTCAAACAGGGCAAGGTTGAAAGGATGTTGGTGGACCTCTGTGTACCCGTCACCCAGAATTTGCCATTAACATTTTCCTGTACTTGCGCTATCACAGTATCTGCCTTTGTCTCTGTCTCTCTTTGCATCCTTTAAGCCATCTTACTTTTGGTGCATTTCTTAACGTATTTCAGGTATCATCATGCTTTGTCTAAATATTTCAGTATGAATAGCATTAACTCTTGTTGAATATTTCTTGGTTTTGCTTCCCTTTTCATTCTGTTAGTGCTGTCTTTTGATGAACAGATATTTCTCATTTTAACTTATTCTGATTTCTACATTTTTTTATTGCTTGTGCTTTTCGTGTCCAATTTCAGTGCTTTTTCTCTTATCTGAAGCTCAGGAAGATGTTTTTCTTTGTTATTATTTTACCTTTCACGTCGAGATTTATAATATATCTAGAACGAATTTGTACGTTGGTGTGGGTAGAAGTCAAGATTTGTTTTTTTCACAGAGCTGTCCAGTGGTCCTGATTCAGTGAAGCGATGGGTTTCTGCCTCTGGCCCAGCAATGCCGCCTCTGTCATGTGTCAGGTGTCCATATGTGTGGTTTGGTTTCCCAACTCTTTCTTCCGTTCCGGCGGTGTCACGAGCATGCTGTGAAGGTGCACACGCGCTGTGTCTGGTTTGTTCAGTTACAAAACAAGGTTAACAAAATCGCGAAGCGGTTCAGGATTTCAAAGTCAATGACATTTCACTTAATGTGGCTTCGGACACATCACACAGAGCAGAGCATCGTACAAAGTCCTGCAGCAGACAAGAGGTAGCAAGGGGTAAGAGCTGAACAAACCAAATGCGAAGTCTGTCCACGAGTGTCCATGAGTTGGGCTGAGGACACGGTCGGTCTGGTCGCTCTTGCCACATGCTTCTGGCTGTTTTAAGCTGTGGAGAAGCTGTTCTGCCCAGAGGTCGCTTGGGCAGAGCCTGCGGCGGCAGTTGCCTTCCTGATATTTTCGGACACGAACGAGTCAGCATCTGAGGAGTCTGACGGTGTGTAGCAAAATCTTCCCTTGTTAAAGCAGTTTAATCAGGGGCACCCGGGTGGCTCAGCAGGTTAAGCGACTCAGGTTTGGCTCAGGTCACAATCTCAGGGTGGTGGGATCGAGCCCTGCATCAGGCTCCACACTCAGTGGGGAAGCTGCTCGAGATTCTCTCTCCCTCCCGCGCCCCTCCCTCTACTCCGTGTTCGCGCTCTCTCTCAAATATGTATTATGAATCGTTAAAGGAGTTTAATCAGCCTTAGACCTCTGCAGGCCTCTTCTTGTTCTGCTGGTTTTCGGTTCTGGACGCTGGTTTCCGTGACAACCGGTCTTCCCGGCAGTGCCCTTGTCTGCTTGTGTTGCCACTGGACACGAGCGATCCCGCCGTGCTCTCCACACGTGGTCTGCTTTTCTGGCCTTGTGCCGGCCTCACACTGTCTTTATTTATAGTAAGTCTTGATATCCACATGCTTCCAGTTTTTGGTGATTACAAATGCTGTCAACATTCATCTATGGGTTTTTAAAATTTTATTATTTTAAAAATTATTTTTATTAACATAGAATGTGTTATTTGCCCCGGGGTGCGGGTCTGTGAGTCATCCGGCTTACACCCTTCACAGCACTCACTGTAGCACATGCCCTCCCCAGTGTCCGTCATATGGGTTTTTATGTAAACATGAGTTTTCCCACCAGCTGGGTAAATACCTACGAGCATGATTGCTGGGCTGTATGGTAACAGTGTATTATCTTTGTAAAAAACTGTCTGCCCAAGTGGCTGTGCGATTCTGCGCTCTTAGCAGCAGTGAATGAGGGTTCCTGCCGCTTCTCGTCCTGGCCAGTGCTTGGTATTGTCAGGTCTGTAAAGCTTGTCATACTAGTACGTGTGGGGTGGTATTTCATTGTGGTTTTAAATTCCTAGAGACATATAACCTTCCAAAACTGAATCAGGAAGAAATAGAAAACTTGAACAAAAAACTCCCAAGAAACAAAAGTCAAATGTCATTCTCAATGGTCAAAGACTGAAAGCTTTTCCTCTAAGATAAGAAACACGGCAGGAATGCTGGCTTTCACCACTTCTATTCATTCACACATTTCTTCTAGGTTGTCCAGTTTGTTGGCATATAGTCTTTCATAATATTCTCTTACAATCCTTTGTATTTCCGTGGTGTTGGTTATCATTTTTCTTTTTCTTTTCTTATTTTATTTGAGTCCTCTCTCTTTCTCTTTTAGTTTCTGTTTCATTTATTTCTGCTGTAATCTATTACTTTCCGTCTTCTACTGGTTTTGGATTTTGTTTTTTCTTTTTCTAGTTCTGTTCTGTGTAAGGTTTGATTGCTTATTTGAGATTTTTCTTGTTTCTTGTGGGGCCTGTATTGATATAAACTTCCCTCTTAGAACAGCACTGGTACATCCAAAGATTTTGGACCATTGTGTTTTCACTTTCATTTTTCTCCATGTATTTTTAAATTTTCTCTTTGATTTCTTGGATGACACGTTCATTGCATACTAGTATGTTATTTCACATCCATGTATCTTTTTTTTTTTCCAGATTTTTTTCTTGTGGTTGATCTTTAGTCTCATAGCATTATGGTCAGAAAAGATGCTTAATGGGGTGCCTGGGTGGCTCAGTCAGTGGAGTGTTCAGCTCCTGATTTTGGCTCAGGTCTTGATCTCAGGGTCATGAGATTGAGTCCCACATTGGGCTTGTGTGCTGGGTATAGAGCCTGTTTAAGAGTCTCTGTCTCCCTCTGCCCCTCCTTGCTCATGCACTCTTGTGCTCTCTCTCTCAAGAAAAAAAGAAAAAAGAAAAGAAAGGAAAAGAAGAGATGCATGGTATGACTTTGATCTTTTTTAATTTGTTGAGATTTGTTTTGTGGCCTTATATGTTACCTATCTGAGGAATGTTCCATGTGTATTTGAAAAGAATGTGTTTTCTGCTGTTTTATGATGGAATGTTCTGAATATATCTGTTAGATCCGTGTGATCCAACATGTCATTCAAAGCCACTGTTTCCTTGTTGATTTTTTGTTGGATATTCTGTCTGTTGATGCAAGTTACCTCCTCCTGTTACCGTGTTACTGTTGATGACTTCCTCTTGTTTGCTTTTCGCGGCTGTGTGCATTTGGGTGCTACTCTGCTGTGTGCATATTTACAATAGCTACATCTTCCTATTGGGTTGTTCCCTTTGTGCTTATATGCGGTCATTCTTTTTTTTTTTTTTTAATTATTGTCTTTGTTTTAAAATCTGTTTTGTCTGCATATAAGTATTGGTACCCTGGCCTTTTGATGTCCGTTTGCATGAGAAATGCTTTTACAACCCTTCCCTTTCAATCTGTGCCTTCAGGTTAAAAATGAGCCTCTTGGGGCGCCTGGGTGGCTCCGTGGGTTAAAAGCCTCTGCCTTCGGCTCAGGTCATGATCTCGGAGTCCAGGGATCGAGCCCCGCTTCGGGCTCTCTGCTCGGCAGGGAGCCTGCTTCTCCCTCTCTCTCTGCCTGCCTCTCTGCCTACTTGTGATCTCTGTCTGTGAAATAAATAAATAAAATCTTTAAAAAAAATGAGCCTCTTATTGGCAGCATATAGATGGGTATTGCTTTTTTATCCATTTCGTCACTCTGTGTCTTTGGATTCAAGCATTTAGTTTGTTTACATTGAAAGTAATTATTGATAGATTTGTACTTACCATCATTTCTTACTTGTTTTACGCTTGTTTTGTAGTTCTTTTCTGTTCCTTCTCTTGCTCTCTTCTCTCATGGCTTATTGGCTTTCTTTAGTGATGTGCTTGGATTTCTTTCTCTTTATTATTATTATTTTTTTGTATTAGTGGTTTTTGATTTGTGGTTACCATTAGGTTTGAATATAACATCTTATGCATATGGCAGTCTGTATTAAGTTGATGGTTGCTTAAGTTTGAACCCATTCTTCCCTCCCCCCGTCCACACATTTTAGGTATATGGTGTCATACTTCACATCCTTTTATTTTGTGAGTTCCTTCAAAGATTTTATAGAGATACTCATTTATACTGCTTTTTTGCTTCCTGCTTTTCTTACTCCTTCTTAGGTCTTTCCTTTCCACTCAGTTGTCCTCTTTAGTATTTCTTGTAGGGCTGGTTTAGTGGTCATATGAATTCCTTTAACTTTTGTTTGGAAAACTCATCTTTCTTTTTTTGAATGATAGCGTTGCTGGATAGAATATTCTTGGCTAGAGGTGTTTTTCTTTCACCACTTTGAATATACCATGGCACTCTCTCTCTCCTTTTTTTTTTTTTTTTAAGATTTTATTTATTTATTTGACAGAGATCACAAGTAGGCAGAGAGGCAGGCAGAGAGAGGGGGAAGCAGTGTCCCTGCTGAGTGGAGAGCCCAATGTGGGGCTCAATCCCAGGACCCTGAGATCATGACCTGAGCTGAAGGCAGGGGCTCAGCCCACTGAGCCACCCAGGTGCCCATCATGGCACTCTCTTCTAGTCTGCCAAGTTTCTGCTGAAAAATCAGCTGATAGCCTAATGGGTTTCCCTTGTATTTAACTGCTTTCTTTTCTCCTGCTGCTTTAAAATTCTCTCTTTACTACTGCTTTTTTGCCATTTTAGTTACTACACGTCTTGGTATGGACCTCTTTGGGTTGATTTTGTTGGGGGTTCTCTGTGCCTCCTGGATCTGGATTTCTGTTCCTTTCTCCAGATTCAGGAAGTTTTCAGCTATTATTTCTTCAGATAAATTTTCTGCTCCCTTTTCTCCCTGTTTTCCTTCTGGGATCCATATAATGCAAATGTTAACTACTCTTGATGGTATTGCTGAGTTCCCTGTCTTTTTTCATTTTGCGTTATTCTTTTTTCTCTTTGCTGTTCAGCTTGATTTCCATTACTCTGTCCTCCAGATCACTGATCTGTTTTTTGCTTCCTCTAGTGTACTCTTTATTCATCTAGTAAAATTTCTCCTTAATTAAACTGCTTTTTGTTGGATCCTGTGAATTTTGGTATGTTGGGTTTTGTTTTCATTCAGGTCTAAGTATTTACTAATTTACCTTTTGATTTCTTCCTTGATCTGTTGGTTAAGATATGTTGTTTAATTTCTCTGATTTTGTGATTTTTCAATGTTTTCCCTTCTGTTACTGATTTCTAACTTTATCTTACTTGGTCAGAGAAAATACTTTGTATGATCTTTATCTTTTTTTTTTTTTTTTTTTTTTTGTATGAAAGAGTGAGCGCACATGAGTGGTAAGGGAAGGGCAGAGGAAGTGGAAGAGAGAATGTTAAGCAGGCTCCGTGCCCAACATGGACCCAACACAGGGCTCTCAGCTGCACAATCCTGAGATCATGACCTAAGCCAAAGTCAAGAGTCAGATGCTTAACTGACTGAGACACTTAGGTGCCCTGATCTTTAGCCTTTAATATCTGTTGGGACTTAATTTATGGGCTGACACATAGTCTATCCTGTACAATGTCCCATGTGCACTTGAAGAATATGTGTATGCTCTTGTTGGGTAGAATATTTTGTATATGTCTCTTAGATCTAGTTGCTGTGTTTAAGTGTTTTGTTTTCTTGTCTTCTGTCTAATTGTTCTATCCATTATTGAGAGTGGGATATTGACATTTCCAGTTATCATTATAAAACTTTCTCCCTTCAATTATGTCAGTTTTTGCTTCATATAATTCAATAATCTGTTATTACATGTATAACTTTATAATTGTTATAGCTTCTTGTGGTGTTAAATCTTTAATAATATATAATGTCTCTTTTGGTCTCATAACCTTTTTTTTTTTTTCCCCAAGATTTTATTTATTTGAGAGAGAGCGTGTAAGAGAGGATACAATGGGGTGAGGGGAAGAGGGAGAGGCAGACTCCCTGCTGACCAGGGATTCCAGTGTGGGGCTCGATCCTGGGACTTTGGGATCATGACCCGAGTGCAAGGCAGATGCTTCACCAACTGAGCCACCCAGGCACCCCCTCTTATAACCTTTTCTGATTTGAAGTCTCTTGTTTCTGATGGTGGTATTATCCTCCCTGCTCTCTTTTCGTTACTATTTGCGTGGAGTATCTTTATCCATTCTTTCACTTTCAATCTGTTTTTATCTTTGGATCTGAAGTGAGTCTCTTTTAGACAACTTACAGTTGGGTCATGGTTTTTAAGGCATTCTGCCAATCTCTGTATTTGATATGAGAGTTTAATCAATTTACACTTAAAAAGTAATTACTGATAAGGAGGGACTTATTTCTTTCATTCTATCTGAATTCTATATACCTTATAGCTTTTTTTGGTCTCAGTCCCTATATTACTGTCTTCTTTTGTGTTTAATTTCTTTTTTGTAGTTAAATATCTAAATTCCTTTCTTATTTCCTTTTGTGTAAATTATATAGATATTTTCTTTGTGGTTATCAGGGATTACGTTCAGCTTCCTGAAGTTAGAGCATTCTTATTTGAAATTATACCAGCTTAACTTTGTTACTCTACAAAGATTCTGCTCCTCTACAGTTCTGTCCCCACCCATTTTGGTTACTGATGTCACAAAATTACATCTTTGTACATTGCATGCCCCTAAACACAAACTAATAAATTATTTTAAATGTGTTAGTCTCATATGATTATGTAAGAAGACAAAATGTGGGGTTAGAAACCAAAGTTAAAGTAATACTGCCTTTTATCATTGTCCATGTATCTACCTTTCTTAAGATCTTTATTTCCTCATACAGCTTTGAATTATTTTATAATGTCCTTCTGTTTCACCTGTAAGACTCCCTTGAACATTTCTTTCAGGCAAGCCTAGCGGTAATAAACTCCCATTTATTTTTCTGGGAATGTCTTAATTTCCCCCCTACTTCTGTGACAATTTTGTTTCTTTTAGCTCTTTGAATATAAGGGTCCATTGCCTTCAGGCATCCAAAGATTCTGATGAGAAATCTGATTATAAACTGACTGAGGATCCCTTGTATGTGACTAATTGTTTCTTTGATGCTTTCAAGATCGTCTCTTTGTTTTTGTAGAAAATTTGATAGGTCTTGGCATGGATTCCTTTGAGTTCATCTTTGTTGGATTCTTTTGAGCTTCTTGGATGTTTATGTTCATGTCTTTCATAAAATTGGGTGGCGGTATTACTATTTTTACAATGTTAGCCATTCTAATAAGTATGTAATGGGGTGTTATTCATTTGCAATTCTCTAATGGTATATGATGTTGAGTGTCTTTCATATGCTTATTTGCCATCTGTTTATCTTCTTATTCAGATCATTCACCCCACAGATTGGCTGCTACTTAGAGCTTCTGCGCTTTCGTGCCACTGAAGGTTTGGCGCGTCTTCTCTCACAGTGGCTGCTCCTGCGGAACCCTTTCACAGATTCAGCCTCGCACGTCCCATGGCGTTGCTGGCTTCCTCCTTTGTGCCCCCGTCTTTCTCTCCCTGTTGTTCATCTTAGCTTCTCTGATCTCCTGTTGTGTTTGTATGTTTTCAACTTTTCTTTCTTCTGCAGTGCTAAACGCTTCTCTCGGGCAGGAGTGTCTTTCATCCTTTTTTATGTCACCTGCACTTTTTGAATACCGGGCAGCTGGAGCTAAGGCCGTGTTGCAGAAGGAGGGTGACCAACCATTCCTGTTGGCCTGTAGCTGGCCTGCCTTTAGCACCGAAGGTCCCATGTCTAGGGAAATCCCTTAGTCCTGGGTAACCTGGGACAGTTGGTTACCGTGTGTAGATGGTTCCTAGGATAAACATTCGAAGATGTCTCTATAATGAGTAGCATCGCTGCTTCCGTCTTTGTGCCCTTGTTAGACTCTGTGCGTTCTTTTGTCTTAGCTTCTTTGAGTCCCAGTTGCATTCACAGATGTTTAAGTTCGCTTTTCTGTGCAGTGGTGAACATTTCTTGTGGACAGGATTGTGTTTCATTCAAGTTTTTTTTTAAGGATTTATTTTATTTGCGAGAGAGACAGAGCGCACAAGCAGGGGGAGGGGCAGAGGGAGATGGGGGGAGAGAATCCTCAAGAGACTCCCCGCTGAGCGTGAAGCCCGACACGAGGCTTGATCCCAGAACCCCGAGATCATGCCCTGAGTGAAATCAAGAGATGGACACTTAAATGACTGAGCCACCCAGATGTCCCTTCCTTCAAGTTCTGTCCCCTGGACCTCGCTGACTATCTGGCGCCTGCTCTTCTCACATGTTCAGTGAAAGGCTGACTGACTGAATATACATCGATGGAATGTTTTCAATAAATGTTTGCTTTCTTCACAACGTAGAATATAAACAATGGGCATCCTAGGCAGCTTGTTGTTTCCCAGAAACTCAGGAAAGAATTGAAGATTAAATAGGAATATGCTCTTTCAGGGACCATTGTCATTCGTGGATGTGTTTGTGGACTTCACCTGGGAAGAGTGGCGGCTGCTGGACCCCTCCCAGAAGCACCTGTACCGGAGTGTGATGCTGGAGAACTACAGCAACCTGGTGTCCCTGGGTAGGAACTCCCTCCCCGAAAGGACTGTGTCTAATCTCCAGGCTTCCCCTTGGTTGCTGAAAGCTGGGTGGCTTTTGCAATGTTCTTAGTGATTTTGGATTTATATTTAAAGGCCAGATTTTCTTAGTCTCCTTTTGGCATCAGAATGTGCTAGTTGAAAATGGTCTTCACTTTGCCATGGGGCAGAAGGGCAGCTTTATCATGCTGCCTCAAAACTCTACCCACTTCGTGAACTTCGTGACTCTTCTCCCTTTGTGAACAGGGTTCGAGGTAGTTTTGGTCCAGGTTGTTTGTGATTTTCCATTTATAGGGTATCAAGACAGCAAACCCGACATCATCTTCAAGTTGGAGCAAGAAGAACCGTGGATGATGCCGGCCCAAATCCCTAGTCAAGGCCATCCAGGTGAGTGATGAGGATATTTAGATCTTCTCTTCCTTTCCAGAATTGATGTGAATTCTGACATGACATCCACCTCGTGTTTGTACTTTTTGTCTCGTTCATAACCATTCTTTCATAGTTCATCTCTTTCCCTGTGGCATTCTCTGTTTCCTGCGTACTTTCCCAGGAGAGTAGACTCATCTTGTTATGCAGTCGAACAGGCTTTTTCTCTGTATCTCTCTTGGTGTGACTTTCACTTTTCCTTCTACCTTCTTTCTTTTAAATTACATTTTTAAAATCTTTTACACTTACAATCAACAACCATAGTCCCAATGTCCTTCCCTGTCCTTCAAATCTACTCGAAGTCATCACTGTCCCTTCCAAGTGCACTCCCGCCCCCTGGATATTAGTTACTCTCTCTCGAGCCCTTCGCCTCCCTCATGGGACACCCACGGAACCCCCTCACACACAGCTTGACCAAGTGCTGTTCTTTCCATGCTTTACTGGCTTCTCTTGTTCTCCCCTTTGAGTCCAAAGGCACTTTTCATAGTCACTACTTTTCTATATATTGTAACCTTGGAAGACATCCATTCTGAAGCTTTGAGCTATTTTTCTCTTTTGGCAATTGGCAGCCTGGCCCTGTTTCATCCGGCCTTTGGCACCGGGTGTCTTCCCTGCATGTGCCACTCCTTTGTCTCATTTTCAGAAACTGGAGTTGTTGGTCGCATTGCTCAGTAGCTACATCGAACTTTCTTCTCACCTTTCTCATCCTTTATTCTTTCTGCTCTGCTTCTAGCTCTTTCTCTTGGCACTGGAGAGTCAGCGTAAATCTCCTTTGTACACAATTTTCTTCACTAGGGTTGTTGAAATCTCTTAATATGAGGATATTTCCTAAGAAGAAGTCTTTTAAGGCTCCCATGGTCCCAGTTCCCACCCAGAACAAGGCCAATATCTCATTTCTTGATCATTCTAGTTACTAACCAAACGTACACATCTGCCTCCTTTTGTTCATCTTGGTACTGCTGTAGGGTAGGTTTCCCTGACGTGGTCGCCCCGTCACAGGCATGCCATAATGGGCCCAGTTAGTCGTTGTGTCGCTAGGATTGCTTCAGCTGCATTTCCGATTAATCCTAAATCAGTCTATGAAACAGAAGTTATTTATTGCGACACATCACAAAAAGTCCTGAAGTGGGGCAGCTGTAGGGTTGACTGAGTGATTCGGTAAATCACCAAAGGTCCATCTCTGCCCTGCCACTCCGAGTACCCCAGCATTTCCTTCAGGTTCACTCCCCTCGTGGTCACTGATGGCTGTTACCATTCAAGCCAACACCTGCAGATACACCAGCGGCCAGGAGCGCAAGAAGAACTGCTTTTCCCACACGGCTCTTTCTTTCTAATCAGGTGGTAAAGCCTATGCCAGGAAGTCTCAGCAAACTTGTGCTTGGTGGGCTAGGTTTTTGTCCCAGGTCCCGGTCTGCAGAAGACTCTGGCAAGGGAAATGGGCCCGGCACTGTTGCCTCAGATAAGTGGTGCTTCATCTTCTGGGGTGGGGGTAGAGATAGCAATGGAGAAGGGTCCCCAGTTCCCCGAGTGAGGCACATGGCCTTAAGGATGGGTTTGGAGGAACAGTCAGGTTTCTGCCAGTTGGGACAGGGGAGGAAGGATCGCTGGAGGCGGCGCTGGCAGCCTTCATCTGCCTCTTCGGCCGGGCGGCTCCCCGTCAGACTCTTCTTCCAGTCCGTACATTTTCAAAAATATTCCACCATTCCGGTTTTCCTTTTGTGCTATATTAGCGGAAGTCTTGGATCCTCGTTCACAGGTAACATCTGGTAACGTGCAGTTAAAGATTAGTTATTTATGTGCAACCAGCCAGACAAGTCCACAGTGGGAGAGACACGTGTAGTGTAGAAAACACTGAAAAAAACTGAAGACTGAGCTAACCCCAATGAAGTAACTTTCAGTAGAGTGACTGGGGTGTAAGGAGAGACAGTGTGTATATGCTGGGGAGTGTGGAAGAAGGTGAAGGAGTGGGGTGAAGGAGAATGAACTCGCCGCACTGTTATTCTGAATAATCATCACTGGGGGAGAAGTCAAGGTGCGGTAGAATAAGCTGGTTATTTTGAAATACAGAAGCAGATACCATAAAAAAGAGCTAAAGGGGATGAAGGTGGTTTTTCCTGCGGGAATAGAACACTGAGGGGGGCAGGGTGAACAGAATGCTGCTGACGACAAAACCCAAAAGCCAGAATTAGAAAGTAGAGCAGCAACAAGACACAGTACTCAGTCCTCAGGCACAATGTCAAGTATTTGGGGGCTGACCAGGAGAGACTGGGTGGACCCGATCTAGACGTCCTCAAGTAATGTGCTGACCAAGGCAACAGATAGGAAAGAGCATGAACAGAACTTGGCCGCAAGTCGGGCTTGGAGGTGGCAGATCAGAGGACCTTAATACCTCATTCCAGGTTTTCCTGCCTCTCAAGTCTGATCCCTCTTCGTTTTGTAAAGAGCGTCCAGATTGTATTTTCCCAAGCACCAGTTCCCAAGTGGGGGAGTTACTTCACCTAGATGCTCTGAGAAATGAACATTGGGAACTTTGGACTATCATCATAGCTTGAGAGGGAGTGTTACTGGCTGTTCTGTGGTTCTAAACTCAGAAATGTTTCCATCAAGAAGAAAATAGGCCAGAGAGCAATAAATCTTTGCCAGGGAATCAGATTTGCTCATGCGTTTGGCTAGTAGTCTTATCCTGTAGACTTTCAGAGCTCATGGACGCTAAATCTGTCCTAACACTCTACCCTGTAACCCTTCTGTGGCTGGAAACATAACCCTCCTACTTCCCTGCTTAGCCATAGCTCTGACGTCTTGATTTCCTAGGAAACCTTAACACATTTTCTGTTGAGCATTCTCTTTGCAACAATAATGGCAGATAATGATATTATGGTTGGTATCTTAAGGGAAATTTCAGAGAATTCCAGAAATCAGGAAATGATACCAAAGCCAATGAATGGAAGACAGAATTTTCTTTACTTAAATATTGTTTAACCATGATTGAAGATGATTACTGGCTGTGGTTCAAAAGTAATCCCTGGAAACTCCACTTGTACCGACAGAATTCAGATTCTGAAGCTATAGAATAGTATTCTCCCAAACAACCATCTTTTTTTTTTTTTTTAAGATTTTATTTATTTATTTATTTACTTATTTGACAGACAGAGATCACAAGTAGGCAGAGAGGCAGGCAGAGGGAGAGGAGAGGAAGCAGGCTCCCCGCTGAGCAGAGAGCCCGATGCGGGGCTCGATCCCAGGACCCTGAGATTATGACCCGAGCAGGAGGCAGAGGCTTTAACCCACTAAGCCACCCAGGCGCCTCCCCGCCCCAAACAGCCATCTTGAGTGTAGCTGCAGAAGACAACGGGAAAGGGAACTATGCTCAGAGAGCAGAACCGAGGGCTTACCAGGCCACTGGCACAGCAGGAAGTCCTTGCGCAACCAGGTGTCAGCCCGCTGTGAGCCGGTGCCTGCTGTGGGGCATTCGCTGTGGCTGCTCCCCCAGAGTGGGGACTCCTGTTAGATCAGTCTTCAGTTTTACATTTTTATAACTATGTCATTCCTATTCACAGGTGAATCATGCAGATATGCAACGGCTAATTTTTGTTCACACGTCAGTTTTTTCTTTTGAGTTGTTCTATTTGCCTGCTGAGTTTTCTCTCTTCTTAACATTTGTGTATTTATCATTAACCCCTGTGCTATGTTCAGCCGCATTAATGATTCTGGCTCTTCCTGATGAGGTCGCTTCATTGTCTCTTGATGTGCTTCAGCGTGACCCTAGTTGACCTCATACCCAGGCTGTACTACAGTGTTTTATCCTGGAGTCTCCTTTTAGATTTTATTTTCCATATTTCTTCTGTGTTATCTTTTTTCTTGGTTTGTTTTGTTGGAGCACCTCTTTGAGTAGCTTCCTGTGAAAGAGTGCACGTAACATAAAATTTGAGACCTGTGTCTCTGAAGAGGTTTATGCTTTACTCCTGAATGCTCTGTGTTTTGTCCCCTAATGATGCTGATGGCATTAGATTAAAGACAGATGCTGTTCTCACTTTGATCCTTTATACCAAACAGTTTTTTTTTGTTTCTCTGGAAACTTTATTCCCTGTTGCTTGTCCTCAGTGTTCTGAAACATCACACTGATTTTTTTCTTGGGTGTTTATTTTCATGTATTTGGGTATGCAGTAGAACTTCATTCCCAAGAGGACTGTAAAGTGATTTGCCATGTTTTCTGAGTTTCTCCTGAGTTCAACACAGTGTTTGGCACATAATAGGGATTCAACAATTTTTTGTTGAAAGAATATAATGCCGAGGTGCCTTCCAACTGGTTTATATCTTTCTTATTTTTACTTGTGCGTATTTTACCTTCTTTACCAACATTTTAAAACTTAAAACCATCCCTAGTCATTGTCAGTTTTCTGTGCCTATCTTCATTTTTCATTTTGTTTGTTCTCCCTGGCCAGGAGTTTTGGCACATTTACACTTGAGATTTTACTTATATTCAGAGCCGATATATGAAACTCAAAGTATACTCTCTTGACATGGCATTTTAAAGGTAATTTTATACTCTGCGAGGTTCATGTTATTTTTAACGTACAACTGTTTTCATTGCTAGAAAAAGTCGGGGGAATTGATCGTATGGAATGGCGTCAGGAAAATCAAGGCAAGCTGGAAAGTGTGGCCAAAGGCTACGAATGTGCTACATTTGGAAAACTGTGCCTTCTTAGTACAAATTATGTTTCTTCAGGACAAAACCTTCATAAATACGTCACACGTGGAATGAGTTTTAAATATAATACAGATTTCCATAGTAATCATGCTGGAAAGAATAATCGTAATGAGTTTCATGCATATAGGGAATCATTCCACCGTTCTAAACATGAGCAAACTGTTATTGGAATAAAATACAGTGAAAGTAATGAATCTGGAAAAATTGTCAACAAGAAGTCACAACTCGTATGCCAACAAACGTACATAGGAGGAAAACCTTTCGAATGCACTTTTTGTGGGAAGACCTTCAGCAGTAAGTCCTACCTTGCAGTGCATCAACGAACTCATGTAGAAGAGAAACCCTACAAATGTGAGAGATGTGGGAAAGACTTCAGCAGCAAGTCCTACCTCACTGTCCATCAGAGAACTCACACAGGAGAGAAACTCCATGAGTGCAGTGACTGTGGGAAAGCGTTCAGTTTCAATTCACAACTCGTTATACATCAGAGAATCCACACCGGAGAGAGTCCGTATGAGTGCTGCGAGTGTGGGAAAGTATTCAGTAGGAAAGACCAGCTCGTTTCACACCAGAGAACTCATTCAGGACAGAAACCCTATGGTTGTAGTGAATGTGGGAAAACTTTCGGTTTGAAGTCGCAGCTCATTATACATCAGAGAATTCATACAGGAGAGAAACCCTTTGAATGTAGCGAATGTCAGAAAGCTTTTAATACGAAGTCAAACCTTATGGTACATCAGAGGACTCATACAGGGGAGAAGCCCTATGGTTGTAGTGAATGTGGAAAAGCCTTCACTTTCAAGTCGCAGCTCATTGTACATCAGGGGCTTCACACAGGAGTAAAGCCCTACGGGTGCGTCCAGTGTGGGAAAGCCTTCAGCTTGAAGTCGCAGCTCATTGTGCATCAGAGAAGTCACACAGGAATGAAACCTTATGTATGCAGTGAATGTGGCAAAGCCTTCAGGAGCAAGTCGTACCTCATTATCCATATGAGAACTCACACAGGAGAGAAACTCCATGAGTGCAGTGACTGTGGGAAAGCCTTTAGTTTCAATTCACAACTCGTTATACATCAGAGAATCCACACAGGAGAGAGTCCGTATGAGTGCCATGAATGTGGGAAAGCCTTCAGTCGGAAGTACCAGCTCATTTCACACCAGAGAACCCATGCTGGGGAGAAGCCCTATGAATGCAGTGACTGTGGGAAGACTTTCGGTTTGAAGTCACAGCTCATTATACATCAGAGAACTCACACAGGAGAGAAACCCTTTGAATGCAGCGACTGTAGCAAAGCCTTTAATACAAAGTCAAACCTTATTGTACATCAGAGAACCCATACAGGGGAGAAACCGTATGGTTGTAGTGAATGTGGAAAAGCCTTCACTTTCAAGTCGCAGCTCATTGTACATCAGGGAGCACACACTGGGGTAAAACCGTATGGATGTAATCAGTGTGGGAAAGCCTTCAGTTTGAAGTCGCAGCTCATTGTGCATCAGAGAAGTCACACTGGAGTGAAACCCTATGGATGCAGTGAGTGTGGCAAAGCCTTCAGGAGCAAGTCGTACCTCATTATCCATATGAGAACTCACACAGGAGAGAAACCACATGAGTGCAATGAATGTGGGAAATCCTTCAGTTTCAATTCACAGCTCATTGTGCATCAGAGGATCCACACAGGGGAAAATCCCTATGAATGCAGCGAGTGTGGAAAAGCCTTCAACAGGAAAGATCAGCTCATTTCTCATCAGCGAACTCATGCAGGGGAAAAACCTTATGGATGCAGTGACTGTGGGAAAGCCTTTAGTAGCAAGTCCTATCTCATTATACACATGCGAACTCATTCAGGAGAGAAGCCGTATGAATGTAACAAATGTGGGAAGGCCTTCATTTGGAAGTCACTACTCATTGTACATGAGCGAACTCACACAGGGGAAAGCCCTTATAAATGTAGCCAGTGTGAGAAATCCTTCAGTGGAAAGTTACGGCTCATTGTACATCAGAGAATGCACACAAGAGAGAAACCCTATGAATGCAGTGAATGTGAGAAGGCTTTCATTAGGAAATCTCAGCTCATTGTACATCAGAGAACTCATTCAGGGGAGAAGCCCTATGGATGCGATGAATGTGGGAAAACCTTCTCGCAGAAGTCTATCCTCAGTGCGCATCAGAGGACTCACACGGGAGAGAAACCCTGTAAATGCACTGAATGTGGGAAAGCCTTTTGTTGGAAGTCACAGCTCATTATGCATCAGAGAACTCATGCAGATGAAAAACGTGTTGATGAGTTAAATGTAAGAAATTTTCTTCCAAAAGTCAACTCATAGGAAATGCCAGCAAATCATATAGAAGAGAAACTCTGTGAGATCATCTCATTGTACACCAGGAAACTAACACTGAATAGAAACCTGTGAATGCACAGCATGGACAGGGACGCCCACAGAAAGCTGCTTTTTACACACACCCTCCCCACCCCCACCCTCAGTAAATACACACAGGAATGTTATGAATTCAGTGAACCCCATGGAAGTTTTCAGCAGCAAGTCATACCTTTTTTTTTTTTTTAAGATTTTATTTATTTGACACAGATCACAAGTAGGCGGGGGGGGGGAGGGGAGTAGGCTCCCCGCCGAGCAGAGAACCTGATGTAGGGCTCGATCCCAGGGCCCCAAGATCATGACCTGAGCCCAAAGGCAGAGGCTTTAACCCACTGAGCCACCCAGGCGCCCGAAGTCATACGCTTTTTAAAGCATGTACAGATGAGGAACCATAACAATGAAGTGAATATTGGAAAGTTATTTTTTTACTGTGATAAATTTGCAAAGAGGAAGTTTCATAAAACAAGTGAATATGGAACACACTGCTTTGAAATTCGTATTAAACAGGAGGATTTTTTAAAACAGTATTTTAATGAGAAAAATGGAAACCAACGAATGGCAGAATTATCAAAATCACATATACTTTATGTATCAGAAGCTCATACTTTGGAGAAACTATACTATCAATTAGGGAAGTTCTTGATAGAGGAAAGACAAACTTCCATTAAAAAATTAATAATATGTGTTGGTAACAAAAGTCTCAATACAAAGCTTCCCCTTACTGTTATTTTGATTAATTTGGAAAATTAATTTCCTTTACAAATTAATGTGAGGGAAATTGTGTTCCAAATGTTCCAAATTGTTAGGAAAGGTTGGAGAAAACCTCAACTATAAATGATAGGCATGCCCCAAATGGAATATATATATTTTTCCAAGTAAATAAATGCAATCACAATAACCAGAAATACATTGAAAGACCTACAGGGATATTTAGATGTTATCTTCCTTGGTACTGTGTGAGTTTTGTGTAGTTTGGCATTTTACCTGTGAATGTCACATATGAGAGGTAAGTTAGGTAGATACATGCCATTGTCTGGGGACTTGTACTTTGCATAGCAACATTGTTTTTAACAAATACAACTTGCTACTAGAATGATACGATTTATTAAAAATCCACTTCAATACTTCAAACCTTCCCTACTACTTTGTAGCCTTTGTAAGTGGGCCTGGCAATGACTTCTTTAGTTACGTACGTCGGTATAGTGCCAAATCAGGTGCTTGTGTAGCTGGAATGTGTTCTGCCCCCACCAGTTAGAACATCTTGATTTTCTTGAAGATAATCTCTGAGCGTAGGAGGTCATGGTGGGCTCATCACTCGTGGTGCCCTGCGGAGGAGTCGGCATGATCATTAAGGTAGGCTAAGATATTCATTCCAGATTTCAGATTTCTGATGGACTCCGTAAGTACCAGAAAGAAAACTGAACTTTTGTTTTCTGGTAACATTTTCCTGCAATTATTAATTATACAGACTTTTATACAGACTACCCATGGTAGCTTTAGTTATTGTCACTTTACAACTCTAGCACACTTGTCTTTTTATTTGAGTCCCCGGTATGTGTCTTAGGCAGACATGTACGTGATGCCGCGGAGATGTGTGCAGGCACACTTTACTGGCTGTGCTTTGCAGGGAATTCTTTTTCCCCGCCAAGTGAAGGCTTTTGGCAACCCTGCATTGAGCCAGTGGGTTAGTTTTCCCACAGCATTTGTTACTTCATGCCTCTATGTCACATGGTAGTAATTCTGGCAATTTTCCTCACTTTTCATTAATTCTTATGTTGATCTCTCATTACTGCTTGTGATTTGCTGAAAGCTCAGCGTGTTTTAGCAATATTCCTAAATAGGGTGTGTACGTTCCTTTTTTTTTTTTTAAAGACATAATGCTTTTGCACTCCTAATACACTACAGTACTACAGTGTAGTGTAAACATAACTTACATGCATTGAGTAACCAAAAAAAAAAAATTCATTTGACTCGGTTTATTGCTTCATTTGCTTCATTGTGGTGGTCTGGAATGGCCCTGCAGTATCTCCAAGGTAATTAATGCCTGTTTGTATAGCTGGAGAGTCAGGGTAGTAAAAAGTCATTCTGCCACTTGCCTTCTTACGAAGTCCGTTTTCCTCACCAGTTTGTGTACATGAAAGAGCATTTACCTGAAAAGAGTTGGGACCATAGCATTTGGGACTGTTTTGGAGGAATAGGACTGTTCCAAACCGCAAGTATTTCTGAAAACACCCTCCACTTTCTTCTCTGTACTTCAGGAGGGAGTCCCATCTTTTACCCAAAGAAACTGTTGCTTCTTTGGAGGAGATATTTAGTGATTTCTGAATGGCTGGTCCTTATAATATTCAGTTCATTATACAAGATCCGGTCTAAAGATACGCGGGGTGAAGAAGGATGGTTCACAGAAGGGAAGAGAAAGTTGTATAAAGAGGAAATGCCAGATATTTGTAAAGTATATCCCCCAAATCTGGAAAACATGAGTATGTGTTTTGTCATACATGTTCTGAGGATGATTCACACATAATAAAGAGTGAATACCTCAGAGAAAGTCTACATTCAGTGTATTACTACCCCGTGTCAGTTAGATTTTTAAGGTTTCTGATTGTGTGAGGCAAATCCACATGCGACATGTTACCCAGTAGGTGCCAGAAATGGTGACGTAATGTTGAAGACAGAAATGAAATATTGTGGGAAAGGCTAATGCTAACATTAAGGTCTTAATCTGCAATGAAAAAGAAAATTTAGGGCACCTGGCTGCCTCAGTCTTTCGAGTGTGCAACTCTTGATCTCAGGGTTGTGGGTTTGAGCCCCGCCTTGGCAAAGAAAAGAAAAAAAGTTTGACATTTAACAAAATGAATAGACCTGTGACTAGTGAACAAAAAGGAAAAGTAAAGGTTGAATCCCTGGCTGGTTCCTGGCTTGAAAATCTACTCAAGTCTTTCTAGCCCTGCCCCAGCGCCAGAACAGAAAGAAATTCCACAGACGTCTGGCAATAGTCGGTAATTCTCAGGAAAAGTCAAGGAACAATAACTAGCATTTTACAGGTTTTCCCAAAAATTGACGTGTGGGGGATAAATGACGCAATTCATATTTATGGACATCACAGAAAATAAACTAAATGTTATTATAGCAAAACAAATGAGTAACATGGAGGTTTTCTTTTTCTAAAGTCATGACAATAGTAAGTGTAGCAGACTGTTTTTTTTTCAAGATTTTATTTATTTATATGACAGAGATCACAAGGAGCAGAGGGTGAGGGAGAAGCAGGCTCCCCGCCGAGCAGAGAGCCCAATGTGAGGCTCGATCCCAGGATCCTGAGATCATGACCTGAGCCGAAGGCAGAGGCTTAACCAACTGAGCCACTCAGGCGCCCCATCACTGTACTTTTCATAATGCCAGTGCACCCAGCCTAAAAGCCACATTTCTCCACTGTCTTTGTAGCAAAGTATGATCTTACTGCTAAATTCTGAGTAATGAATTAGAGATTCCTGGCAGTGTCTAATGGGAAGGTTGTCAAGAAGAGAGCTGGGAAAGCCTCTCAGTGTCCTGTAATCATTCCTCACTTCAATACCCAGCACACGTGGTGCTTGGAGCTTGAGCAACCGCTGTGGAGCCTGGTGCGTCGGGAAGAGAGAAGGCGTCTGCTGCAGGGCTATCTGGTATACCAGCCCCACACCACCAGCACTGACGTATCTGCTATGTAAGGGGAAATGAGCTGTCTTGTTTAATCCTCCTTTTGTTGGGTAGGAAGAGAGTTGGTTCTGTTATATGCAGTGGAATGTGACCCTATAAAAATACATTATGATGTTTGGGGATTTAATAATAGAAAATGTTACCATAAAATTATCCACACTTCCAGATTTAAAAAGATGGCCATATGATTATCTCAATGTGTGTAGATAACACATTTGATGGAATTTAGTACCCATAGGTTATTTTTAAATATTAAATTAGGAATGGAGGGGCACCTGGGTGGCTCAGTGGGTTAAGCCTCTGCCTTCGGCTCAGGTCATGATCTCAGGGTCCTGGGATTGAGCCCCACATCGGGCTCTCTGCTCAGCGGGGGAGCCTGCTTCCCCCTCTTCTCTCTGCCTGCTGCTCTGCCTACTTGTGATCTCTCTGTCAAATAAATAAAATCTTTTAAAAAAAATTAGGAATGGAAATTAAGTCCTTTACCTTTGCAAGGAGTATGTTCCAAAAACTGACAAATGTTGCACTTAATGGTGTGTGTGTGTGTGTGTGTGTGTGTGTGTACACACACTTTATATTAAGAAAATTACACTGGTGCTCATGACTTTTTGAACAGTGTATGAACATTCTAGCCAATGTGTGAAAAGAAAGTAAGGAATTGGAGATGAGGGCAGAGAAAAAAAGTTCCATTGTTTGGAGATGTTGCCTCTATAGGAAAGCTAAAATAAGTTTCAGGCAAATATTTAGAATTGCAAATAGAGTAGGACTTGTACTGGACATATACCCAGTTTTCAAGAATCAGTTGTGATGTTCAGCTTCTGGTTAAACTGCATAATCTACAGCCCCCTAGAAAACAGAACCCAAGCCCAAATGAACATAGCAGTAGAGAGTAGGGAACACTTTATGTAAGAAAAGGAGAGTTGCTGCTCTCATTCTCAGTGAAATGCAGGAAGAGAAGAGGGCCAGCATGGCATCGGGGGGTGAGACATGCAGATGGTTGACTATGGACTGGGGTGACACATTAGAATTCTGAAGCCCCTTGGGAACACCTGGGTGGCTCAGTTGGTTAGGCGTCTGCCTTTGGCTCAGGATTGTGATCCCAGGGTCCTGGGATTGAGCCTCGCGTCGGGCTCCTTGCTAATTGGGGGTTCTACTTCTCCCTTTCTCTCTGCCTGCTGTTCCCCGTGCTTGTTCTCTCTCCAATCCCCTTGCTGTCAAATAAAGAAAATCCTAAAAAAAGAGGGAAAAAAAAAAAAAAAGAATCCCAAAGCCCTAGCTCTGAAGAAGTGTGTAGCCAATTCTTTGCCATGGGTCTTCATGGAACCTTTGGTAGAGAAAGCTTTAAAAAAAATCTTGTCAAGATGCCAGGTCCTCCTCTAAGGTGGATACTACTGAAGGCAGGAAGGTGGACAGGGCAACAGTTGAGGGAGATCCCTTAGAAGCTTTCTGGACTTTTGGCTGAGGGAAGGATAGAGAATTGAGAACACACTCTCCCTTCCCTGCCCCCCCCCCCATAAGAGAACCATCACAGGCACTCAGATCATTCTATTAGAAAAGATGGGAGAAGGGTCAGGAGAACTGAGAGACTCCACAGCATTGTAGACCTTCCCAGAGGACTGGGGTACTGTCCTCAGATGAGCCAGAGACTAGAAGTAGCGCTGAAACATCTCTGGGAGTTTGGAAATGATAGGAATTGAAACGCAAAGAGGCCTCACCAACCTACGAAGCTGTCCAGCTCCAAGTGAGTCAAGGTGGTAGTTCACACAGTTTTGAAAGCTGGCAGCTTTGAAAACTAAACATAGGACTATAACTCTGCTTTTCCTCTCCTAGCTGTATACCCAAGAGAACTGAGAGCATGTGTTCACTCTAAAAGGTCACAAGAATATTCATGTCAGGGGGAGGAGCAAGATGGTAGAGGGGTAGGAGACCTAAATTCCATCTGGTCCCAGGAATTCAGCCAGATAGTTATCAAACCATTCTGAACACCTCCAGATTCAATAGGAGATTGAAGAAAGGAAGAGCAGCAATTCTATGAACAGAAAAGCAACCACTTTCTGGAAGGCAGGACAGGCGGAATAGTGAATGTGTGGCAATCTATGGAAAGATAGACCATGGGGGCGGGGTTGGGGCAGGGGGCCTCCATCAGCTGACTCCAGCAAGTCACAGCAGCGCAGCACAGAATCAGAACTTCTGGAGTCAGCTCCACTGAGGGACGTTGCTCCAGTGGCTCAGCAGGGTGTGGAGCCCTTGCGGGGACAGTGTGGTCTTAGGTCCCACGGGGTCACCGAAAGACCGGGGGTGTCTGAGGGTGGCAGACCCGCTGGGTATCAGAGCGGGGAAGCCAGCTCCAGAGACGGAGCCGAAGAGTTGGTTCTCAGTTTGGGCTTACCTTAAACTGTGATCTGAGGCACAGTTGCGCCACTGCTCTTTGAGCAGGGACCGCACAAATGGCAGATCTTGGGAGACTTCAACATCACAATTCCGGACTTCAAGGAGGAACAGTGCAGGAACATGCTGCAGGAATCTGCTGGGTTCGGAGACTCCAACCGGGGCCATGCGCCAGGGACAGAAATGCTTAGTCACAGTCCGGGTGAGCTCGGAGCGCAGCCGGAGACCAGGGAGACGGGAGGTACTGACGGCTTTTCTCCGAGGGCGCACAGGGGAGCGGGGCCCTGAGCTCTCGGCTCCTCCCGGGGGACTGGGCAGCCCCCATCTTCATTCCCGTCCTCCAGAGCCCTACGGAGAGCGCTCAGGGAACAAAAGGTCCTGAGAGCAAACACGAGCAGATGACTTACCCGGCCCCTGGCAAGGGCAGTGCAATTCCATCTTGGGCAAAGATACTAGAGGATCACGGGCAACAGGCCTCTCCCCCAGATCAGCAAGAACATCCAGCCGAGACCAAGTTCACTGATCAACGAGAACTGCGGAACTCCAGAGCTAGGGGAAAGCAACACATAGGATTCATGGCTTCTTTCCCATGATTTCCAATGATTTAGTTTTTCAAAGTTAAATTTTTAAAATTTTCTTTATTTTTCTACTTTTTTTGAATTTTTCTTTCCCTTTTCTTTTTCTTTTTTCTTTCTTTCTTTTTTTTTTTTTTTTTGGCTTTCCCTTTTCAATCAACATCTTATCAATTCCTTTTTAGGTGTCTTTTCTAATTTTCATTTTAACAGTCATATTCTATCAATTATATTTACCCTTATTTTTTTGTATGTATATGAGTCTTTCTTTAAATTTTGGGATACAATTTCTTCCAACAGACCAAAATATACCCTAAATCTAGTGTACAGCTTTGTTCTAGTCTCTTGCCTGATCACATTCTCTCCTATTTTTTTTTAATTTTCTTTCTTTTTCAACCAACTTGTTATCAATTCTTTTTAAAAAATCTTTTAAAATTTCAATCTTTACAGTCATATTCCATCCTTTCATCATATTTGCTCTTATTTTTGTATATATGAAAGTTTTTTTTTTTTTTTTTGCATTTGGGAGGCAGTTTCTTCTAACAGACCAAAATACACCCAAAATCTAATGTGTGGCTCTGTTCTATTCACCAACATGATCATACTCTCTTTTTCCCCTTAATTTTCCCCCTGGTTTTGGGTCTCTTCTGATTTGTTTAGTGTATATTTTTCTGGGGTCATTGCTATGCTTTTAGCATTTTGTTCTCTTATTCATCTGTTCTTCTCTGGACAAAATGACATAATGGAAAAGCTCACCTCAAGAGAAAGAAGCAGCAGTACCAACTGCCAGGGGCCTCATCAATATGGACATTAATAAGATGTCGGAACTAGAGTTCAGAACGACAATTCTAAGGATACTAGCTGGGCTTGAAAAAAAACATAGAAGATACTAGAGAATCCCTTTCTGGAGAAATAAGAGAAGTAAAATCCAACCATGTTGAAATAAAAAAAGCTAATAATGAGGTGCAATAAAAAATGGAGGCTCTCACTGCTAGGATAAGTCAGGCAGGAGAGAGAATTAGTGATACAGAAGAGCAAATGGTGGACTGTAAAGAAGCTGAGAAAAAGAGAGACAAACAACTACTGGACCATGAGGGGAACGTTTGAGAGCTAAGTGATACCATAAGATGAAACAATATGAGAATAATTGGGATCCCACAAGAAGAAAGAGAGGGGGGAGCAGAAGGTATATTGGAGCAAATTACAACCTAACCCTAAACCTAACCCTAACTCAAAGCTGGTGGCATCACAATTCCGGACTTCAAGCTCTATTACAAAGCTGTCATCATCAAGACAGCATGGTACTGGCACAAAAGCACATATAAATCAGTAGAACAGAATAGAGAGCCCAGAAATGGACCCTCGAATCTGGTCAACTACTCTTCGACAAAGCAGGAAAGAACATCCAATGGGAAAAAGACAGTCTCTTCAACAAATGGTGCTGGGAAAATTTGACAGCCACATGCAGAAGAACAAAACATTTCCTGGACCAATTCCTGAACCATTTCCTTACACCATGCACAAAAATAGACTCAAAATGGATGGAAGACCTAAATGTGGAACAGGAATCCATCCAAATCCTTGAGGAAGAACACTGGCAGCAACCTCTTCAACCCGAGCCCCAGAAACTTCTTCCTAGAAACATCGCCAAAGGCATGGGAAGCAAGGGCAAAAACTGAACTATTGGGACGTCATCAAGATCAATAGCTTTTGCACAACAAAGGAAACAGTAAACAAAACCAAAAGACAACCGACAGAATGGGAGAAGATATTTGCAAATTACGTATCAGATAAAGGGCTAGTATCCAAAATCTAGAAAGAACTTATCAAACTCAACACCCAAAGAACAAATAATCCCCAAGAAACGGGCAGAAGACATGAACACACGTTTCTGTAAAGAAGACATCCAGCTGGCCAACAGACACATGGAAAAGTGCTCAACATCACTCGGCATCAGGCAAATACGAATCAAAACTACAGTGAGATCCCACCTCACACCAGTCAGAATGGCTAAAATTAACAAGTCAGGAAATGACAGATGCTGGCGAGGATGCGGAGAAAGCAGAACCGTCCTACACTGCTGGTGGGAATGCAAGCCGGTGCGGCCACTCTGGGAAACAGTATGGCGGTTCCTCAGAAAGTTGAAAATAGAGCTACCCTATGACCCAGTGATTTGCACTACTGAGTATTTACCCCAAAGATAAAAATGTAATGATCCGAAAAGGCATGTGCACCCCAATATTTATAGCAGCAATGTCCACAATAGCCAAACTATGGAAAGAGCCCAGATGTCCATCAACAGGTGAATGGATAAAGATGTGGTAGATAAACACACAATGGAATATTATGCAGCCATCAAAAAAATCTTGCCATTTGCAATGATGTGGGTTGAACTGTCGGGTATCATGTTAAGCAAAATAATTCAATCAGAGAAAGACAATTATCATACGATCTCACTGATACGAGGAATTAGAGAAACAATACAGAGTATCATAGGGGAAGGGAGGGAAAAATGAAACAAGATGAAACCAGAGAGGAAGATAAATCGTAAGAGACTCTTAATCTCAGGAAACAAACTGAGGGTTGCTGGAGTGGAAGGGGGTGAGCGGGATGCGGTAGTTGGGTGATGGACACTGGGGACAGTATGTGCTATGGTGAGTGCCATGAATTGTGTAAGACTGATGAATCACAGACCTTACCCCGAAACAAATAATACATTATATGTTAAAAAAATAGTCATGACATTTTTACTGATAATATATGAAGAGCAAACAGTTAAAATTTCCAACAGTCGAATGGATAGACAATTTGTGATACAATGAAACCACAGAAGTCTACACCACAATAAAATGCCCACCTGACAGACTCATTAGGAATGTAGCTAGTACTGGCCCTCCCAGTCCCTGACCCCTGCTCCACCTGACCTACCCCTAGAGGCCAGGAAGGTTTGTAGCAGGTGAAGGGGCCTCATTGAGCACAGCACGACTGCCCAGCCACCTCAGCCTGAGGCACAGGAAAACTCAGTAATACCCATCTCGTCTTTTTCAACAATTTTGTTATTTGTTCATTGTGTATTCTCCAGTGTTAACTTATATTTTTAAAATATTGTATCAAATTATTGTTTGTCTTGATTATGGAATTTGTTTATGCTTCACTTGCCTCACCCTGGTCCTGGCCTTATTTGGAAAATAAAGTGCTCTGTAACACAGCCTGAACCTTAATAGTAGCTTCTAGACTAGAACTAGTCTAGAAGGATCTAGACTGCATGGAGTGTGGGCTCCCCATCTGCTGTGTCATTGCCCTGACATGGGGAGGCAGGAAGCTAGAGGACACAAGCATGGAGGCATGCCTCGGTGGCGCTGGTGGGCTTCTGGACCATGACCCAGAAGAGGACACTGCAGCACTTTGACCCATTGGAAGATGCCCAGCTGGAGATGCAGCTCGTCACTTACTGAGTTTTTGAAAGAAAAGTCTTCGCCCCTTTAGCAGGGCTTAGTCTGAACTATTTCTGTCACAGCAAAACCAGGAGCCATTTCCAGTGTTCCCTGGGAAGGTGCTTTAATATGAAGGTCCTGTTTTCCCGTTTCCTGCCTACTTTCAGGAGGGCAATGGTGGCTGAACCACGCTCATCCTCTTGTTTATGTTCCCTTAGTCCTTCACAGAACTTTACCCAGAACATCAGGTGCCCCCCACCCCAGATTCTCTCTGTCAGTGGTCTCTTTCCTGGGGTGTTCCGTGGGAGACTGGCTCCTGCTAGTCCTGTGACTGACACAGTTCATTGATACTCCAAAAGTGCTTCATTTTAATCATCGTTACTTAAATACACTATTTTTTTTAAAAGATTTTATTTATTTATTTGACAGAGATCACAAGTAGGCAGAGAGGCAGGCAGAGAGAGGGGAGGAAGCAGGCTCCCTGCGGAGCAGAGAGCCCAATGTGGGACTCGATCCCAGGACCCTGAGATCATGACCTGAGCCGAAGGCAGAGGCTCAACCCACTGAGTCACCCAGGCGCCCAAGTACACTATTTTCTTTTAAAGAGCACTGACAAAACGTTCTCGAATTTATTGTCACATTTCCTCTTCAGAGCAGTCCTGTGAGGTTGACATCCACATTTTACAGAAGAGGACACTGAAGCGTAGAATGCAACTAATGAGTCATTGAACACCATATCACAGTCCAATTTGTACACTATTTGTGACACATTTAAAATCTGGTAAGGTAGATTCATTCATATTACATTTACTCTTTAGAAAAACCTGATGGTGGCGCCTCACCAGCTCAGTTGGAGGAACATGTGACTCTTGATCTTGGGGTCATGGTTTTGATTCCCACATTGGGTATAGAGATTACTAAAAATAAGTAACTTCGAGGGGTAAAAGTTTCTGATGATTCTTACATTTCCCCCCGCTAGCTGAATACATTTTTTAAATCCCTGATCCACAGAAGCCTGGGAGGCAAACTAGATCAGCCTCCTAAGAACCCCTGTTTCAGCCTGAACCCCTCTTCCCTCCAGGGAATTACATTCATCACCATGGGCTCCTCTGATTCCATCGAGCTTTTCAGTTCACTGGAGAGCAATCAGGGATGTTTTGATTGAGGATCTAGTGTGTCCCAGAGAAAGAGCCAAGACTGCACCGACAGGAAGACTTCGCCGTAAAGGGGAGGGCGTGATGCAGCAAGTCTCATTTCCCCCGTTCACCCAAATTAGGGCTGCGGCAACCTCACTGTGAAGTTGACTCTTGAACATGCAGGAGTTAGGGATGCCAACCCTGTGAGTTCAGAATCCACATAGAACTTTTGACTCCCCCAAATCTTAACTGCTAATAGGCTACTGTTGACTAGAAGCCTCACTGATAACGTATTTTATATGTTACATGTATTTTATATTGTACTCTTATTTTTATTTTATTTTTAAAAAGATTTTATTTATTTCTGAGAGAGAGAGAGAGAGAGAGAAATCACAGGTAGGCAGAGAGGCAGGCAGAGAGAGAGGGGGTGAAGCAGGCTCCCTGCTGAGCAGAGAGCCCGATGTGGGGCTTGATCCCAGGACCCTGAGACCATGACCTGAGCTGAAAGCAGAGGCTTAACCCACTGAGCCATCCAGGCGCCCCTTTATATTGTATTCTTACAATAAATTAAGGTAGAGAAGAGAAAATGTTACTGAAATCATAAGGAAGAGAAAATATATTTAATGTACTGTATTTATTTTTAAAAGTCCAGGTATAAAGGAACTCATGTAGTTTTTTTTTTAAGATTTTATTTATTTATTTGACAGATAGAGATCACAAGTAGGCAGAGAGGCAGGCAGAGAGAGAGAGGAGGAAGCAGGCTCACTGATGAGCAGAGAGCCCGATGTGGGGCTCGATCCCAGGACCCCGGGATCATGACCTGAGCCGAAGGCAGAGGCTTTAACCCACTGAGCCACCCAGGCGCCCCTCATGTAGTTTTTTTTTTAACATCTTTATTTATTCATTTGACAGAATGAGAGGGAACAGAAGCAGAAGAAGCGTCAGGTGGAGGGAGAGGGAGAAGCGGCTGTCGCCTCAACTCCCTGCTCATGACCTGAGCGAAGGCAGACGCTGAAGGGACTGAGCCACCCAGTGCCCAAGGCCCCATGCAGTTCTAACCCGTGTTGGTCAAGGATCATCTGTACTTGGTCGTTCAGGGCTGCTCCCTACACCCCTGTTCTTTTCTCTTTCCACTCCTTGAAAAGAAACTTAAAAACAGAATCCTCTTTTTGGGGCACCTGGGTGGCTCAGTGGGTTAAGCCTCTGCCTCCGGCTCAGGTCATGATCTCAGGGTCCCGAGATCAAGCCCCGCATCAGGCTCTCTGCTCAGCGGGGAGCCTGCTTCCCCTTCTCTCTCTCTCTACTTGTGATCTCTGTCAAATAAATAAATAAAATCTTTAAAACAAACAAAAAACCAGAATCCTCTTTTTATAAAAAGTAGTAAAGACATGGGTAGGCCAAAAAGAAAATTAAAATGCCCAAGAAAAGTAATGAAGTAAAATAATTCTATCACCTATGTCCAACCGGGGTTTAACAATGTGGCACATATTTTACGTCTGCACTTTTCAAACAGGTTCAAATCACTCAAACTCTTGTTACACGCCGTTTTCTTTGTACAATGCGTCACGATCACGGGCAGGTCAGCGTTCTTGCCAAGCATGATTACCAATAACCTCCCAGGAGCCCGTCCTCTTTGGGACGTGTGATTTATTGGACAAATCTTTCCCCAGATGCTTGGCTTGTTTCCAGATTTGCTCTTGAACAAACGCTGAAGTGTTGATCCTTCTGCCCAGGTCTTCTGCATCAGCTTATGCACGTAAGCTGGGGCGTCAGAGAACCTTTCCAGGAAGAACTGGACCCTTGACCGCCCGTTAAAAACCACCTCGAAGTCATCCTGGTCCCTCATGTATGGAGCGCACTTGCGTGTCAGAACGCACAGCTTAACCACCACCTGGGCAGAGGCTAGGCCGTGTCCAAGCCGGGAGGTGGGCAGTTGAGCGGCTTCCATCCATCTTTTAGCGGGTCTGTGAGAACTCGGGACCCGCCCCGGGGCCACCCTGGCTCCGATCTCTGGGTGGAACACGCCGTCAGGATGGCGTGGAGGTCAGCCCGAGCTGTCCCAGGTGGCCGCTCTAGGGGTGGGGGTAGGTGAACCTGCACCGCAGACCCCTGTGCCCTCTGCGGGGGCCTCTGTTCAGACCCTGCCTCCTTGGGGGGGGCTTTTGGATTTGAAAGGTGCCCTCCTCCCGCGGGGGCAGGGTGGGGTGCGGATCTCAGCACGGGAGGGGGACGTCTGCCCAGAAACTGTGAACTCAGCTGGGCTTTGGCTCCGCTGTGCACCCGGGCAGGTGGTGTGGGGTCACTCGAAGGTCACAGCTTTCTCCTGCCCCCGCGGGCACGAGGGTCGTGGTGCTTCCTCCTCCACCGCCAACCAGACTCTGCGCAGCCCACGACCCCGCAGGCCCTGGCCCCACTCCTTCTTGCACCTGAGGATGCGCAGAGGCTCGACTGTGCCTCCAAAGCCCCAGAAACTCCCGGTTACTCCAGAGCCCCCACGACCCCCCCCCCCCGGAGCTTCTCAGTCTCCCCAGAACCTGCGTAAAACCGGGCGGACCTCCCCCGCGCAGGGGTACGCCGGGGCGCAGGCCCAGAGGCCCGGGTCGTCGGGCGGAGCCCTCGCCCGATTGGCCGCGGCCTCGATACTTTGTTGCCACCGCGCCTCCTCCCCGGCGGTGCGGGCAGAGCACGTGCGGCGAGCGCGGAAGTGGGGCGCGGCGAGCGGCAGGGCGGGCGCCTCTGGGCAGGAATCTCGGGCTTTGCTGCGGAGCGGCGCACCCCGAAAGGTACCGGAGCGGGGGGTGGGCCAAGCCAGGCCGGGGGTGCCGGGGGCAGGGCGACCGGCAGAGCCACCCTCCCCCGGGTCTCCTCCATCCCTGCCTGGGGCCCCTCCGTGTCCTGGGTATCCCCCCCCAAGAGGCCACTTGGTTCTTGAACGCCAAGGTCCCACCCGCGGAAGCCTGGCTCTTAACCTCCGGCCTGGCCTCTCTTCCTAGAGCCAGTGCTGGGGCCGGGGTGGCGGGGTGGGGGGGGCTGCGCCGGAAGAAGCCGGGTCCTGCCAGGAGCCCTCCCCCTCCCTCCCCACCAAAGCCCCGGAACCTGGGCCCCCTCGAGGGACGCGGGATCTGGGGCCTCCTGCCCAACGCGATGGGGAGAAACGCTGGGCCCCGAGTTAGGATCTGGCGACGGGCGCCAAGGCTCAGACGCCGAGGTGTGGATGGGAGCGTTTCCCCCTGGTGGGCGGCCCTAGGGGCCGAGGAGGACCCAAGGGGAGGTGCCGGGCGGAAAGAACCAGAAACTGAGGCCGGATCCTCCGCCAGGGAGCGCGCACAGGCCTGCCCTCTGCGGGTCCGCGCGCGCAGGGCCTCGTCTCCTTGGGGAAAGCGGTTGGGTGGCATCTGCTAAACCCACGATGCCATGGAGCACTAGCCTTGAACCTCGCTTTAGGCGAGTCGTCTGGGAAGTAAGAGGAATTGTGACCAAAGGTATCCGGGTTACTATGCTAACGAGTGTCGGGGGGCGGACAGGTGTTGGAGCAGGTCTGGCTGCTACTGCCGTGTGTTCCCTGCGGGACCGTTCCCGTGGGTTAGGGAATGTGCCCGTGGTAGTGGCCAGATTGCGTCACGGCATAAGTAGTCTCTCTTTTGGTAAAAAATGGCTGTATGTATGCGTAGTCAGATTTTTATAAAAAAAAACTCATAAAGCCCTCAGATCCAACATGCCATAGCTTACCTCTATGTGTGCGGGGGGGATGGGCAGTGCAGAGTGGATGGACCAGGCATAGGGTGGCCCAGAAAATGGTTCATTCTTCTGTATGTATTTTTTGAAAGTGCGGGATTAGGGCAGTCTTTAAAATTTTGTGTTTTTCAAATATGTTTGTTTATTTTCAAGATCATAATAGTCAAAAGCAGATGGTGCTAGTCCTGCTCCGGTGGGCCCTGGGGCTCCTCTTTGTAGGAATGTCAGCAACGTCTGCCAAGCCCTTAGCTCAGGGTCACCCCCACTGCTCTGAGAGGACTTGGCATCCGTGGGCTGGGTGCTGGGGAAATCTAATGACCCCAATACACAGGATCGCTGGCCTGATGGAGCCCAGAGGAGTGAAACACGACACGATTATCTTGTACGTGTAAGACCGGGGCAAACAGAGAGGAGGAGACATGGGAGGACCAGGCTGGGACCCGTGGATGGGGCACAGACGAAAGGGTCCCAGGAATGAGATGAACCATTGCAGTGACAGCACCGGGCACACACATGAGGATTGGAAAGGGAAACTGTCGCAGGCACCAGTGCCCCTCTGCCTGTTCTCAGAGCGCTCCTGCCACCGTGTTACCAATGCCTGTGGCAAGAGGGGCCTTGCCCAGGTGTGGATGGGCATGTAGTCAGGCCGCAGGCAGTGCCGGCCACTGGCACGGCTGATGTCTTGATCGCAGAGGCCCGGAGCCCGACACAGGATGCAGAGTTTCCTGAGGCTGCTGAGGGAGAGCCGGGGCCCCGGGCCCCCCTTGGAGGGGCTGGTGACTCTTGCAGGCAGACTGTGCCGGGACCTCCAGGATGACCCAGCCCAGGTGCAGCCCTTGGTCACTGCCGTGTTGGACAGTCCCCTCCGCCTGCACCTCCTGGACAATGCGGATGTGGCCCTCGTGTGTGCCCGAGCGCTGGCCCAGCAGGACCAGCACCAGGCTGCTTGCCGCGTCCTGGAGGTAAGACCCATCTCGGGGCAGGGGTGGGGGGGGGGAGCCACAGCAGCCACCACCGTCCCCAACCCAATGGAAGCACCTACAGGTCGGCAAGAACCTGGGGAGACATTCTAGAAACCAAGCCAGGATGGTCCACTCTCTGTACAGAGTTCTGACTACCTTAGTAATTGGAGGCCAAACTGTCTGTCTGTGAGCTCCATTTTGAGCGGCGGTCCTGGCTTGGAGAGTTGGGATCCCAGTGGGTAAGACAGTCACACAGACCCGTGACCTCAGTCCCTTAGCTGCAGGCCCGTAGCTGGGCACGCAGACCGAAAGTACGGTCGTCACTCATCGGGTGACACTTGGGCGCACAACTCCTCTGACAGCGACGTGACGTGAAGCCGTTACGGTCTCTCGCCACTTAATGTGACCACAGGACGTTCTGCTACCTGAACACTGGTATGTCGGATTACAGCATGCTATCACATAGGACATGCCGGCATTATTTCCTAAACTCTGAGAAGTTCTGAATTCCAAAATACGGCTGGCTCAAAGGGTTTCAAAGAAGGGGTGCGAGGGCCTGTTTTTCCCTCTTTCACCCCATCATACAGCTGATGCGGAAGTCATGCTGAGTTTATTTTTAATTTTTTTTTTTGAGTTTATTTTTGAGATAGTTCTTTTTTTTTTAAATTTTTTTTATTTTTCTTTATTTTTCAAGATTTTATTTATTTATTTGAGAGGGAGCATGAGCAGGGGGAGGAGCAGAGGGAGAGGGAGAAGCAGACTCCCCGCTGAGCAGGGAGCCCCACGTGGGGCTCGATCCCAGGACGCCGGGGTCATGACCTGAGCCGAAGGCAGACTCTTCACGGATGGAGCCGCCCTGGCACCCCGAGATACTCTGTTCTTTCCAGTTCTTTCCGTTTCCACGCCCTCCGCCCCAGGCTGCATAGTGCCCTCGTGTCCCCTTGGTTTGTTCTTCACGTAGCCGCCGGAGGGCTTGCGGGCGCCGCTGAGCCACGGTGAGCCCCGAGCCCGCGTCTGCGCTTGCCCGCGGCCCGCTCTCCCCGCCGGCCGCTCCCCGAGCTTCCTCGGCAGTCGGCAGTCGTCACGGTGCTTCTGTGCTGTTGCGACAGTCCCGAGGCCTCAGGACCTCAGCACGTGCTGCTCCCTCTGCCGGCGGCTGGAGCCCGGCTGCCTGCGGGCTGCTGCCTTTCCCCCTCGCTGCTTTCTGCTGCAGACGTCTCCCCGGCTCGGCGGTGCCCCCTTTATCGAGCAGCGTAGAGCCTGGTTCCCCCTGCGGCTCCCTCCTCCGGTCTTTGTTCCGTCGGCCTCCCCGGCACTACGGCCCCTGAGGGAGGCCCCCCTCGGTTGTGCCCACGTAGCAGCGGGGAGTCAGCGGGGCTCCGTGTTTCACGTCCGTCAAAGCGAACGACCAGGGGAGACACGGGTTGTGGTGCCCCGTCGAGGCACTCGGTGGTGAAACGTGTGAATGACACCCGTGACGGAAACCCCCCGGAGAGGGGATGTAAACTCGGGCTGGACGGCCCTCAGCGTCTCTGAGGAGCTGACGTGTCGGGGAGACCTGAGAGAGCCGGCGGGGGCGGCGCACCAAGGAGGGGCACTTCCTGCCCAGGGCCACGTCCTGCAGGGGACACGTCTCCCTGACAGCTGTGCCCCAGGCTGATGGCTGCATCGTGGCAGCCGACTGGAAGTCACAGCCTCGCAAAATGGGCTTTTTCCGCTCTGTGGAGAGAAGGCTGAATGATTGTCGGCACCTCCCCTGCCGAGATGATGCTCCGAGAACATTGGAGTTAAAAGCGGCAACCACACGCCGGCCACAGGGCTGTGTCGAGGGGAGGCCAGCGCTGGGCACCCTTGGCCATCTCCCCAGTCTGGTCGTGTGAACGGGTCACGCTGGATTGGTGAGCTTGGTGGGGCGCAGACCAGAACCACTTCATTCCTCTCGGCTCAGGACGCGCTCCCCGAGCATTCGAGGGGCAGCCCCGCTGGGCGGGAGAGGAAGGTCTTTCGTGCAAGGTGGGGGTCAGCCCTCGGACCCTCAAGTCTGACCAGGTGCCTCTGACTGTGGCTCTGCCTCTCGTGTGTCGTGTGGCCCCGGGCCCATCGTTTGCCTTCCCCTCGCCTCGTGCTCCCCGTGTGGAAGGAGCGGCGGAGAGCTGCTTCGTGTGTGGGGGGGGCTGACGGGACCTCGCCCGGGCCCTCAGCCAGCAGCTCCTCCCGCAGGTCGGGTCGGGTCGGGGGGCAGTGCTCCGGGGGCAGCCGGGCCTCAGCAGGCTTTTCTTGGCAGGGGTGCCAGGTGCCTGGAGGCAGCCAGGAGCTGGTCCAGCTCTGGAACGACCTTCACTACCGTCTGGTCATGAAGCGGCTGGGCGTGGCCACGCTCACCCCAGTGCAGAAGTTCCGCTGCAGAAAGAGGTACGCCGCTGGCCTTTCTTTGTGCGGGCTCCCCAGGACTCCTGGGGGTGTTTCATCTAAAAGCACAGAGGGGCTGAGGTGAAGCAGAGACAGGGAGGTAAATGCAGGAAAAGTCACAAGAAGCGGTAACCGTCGAAAGGTAACAGGCTCTGGGACAGCCAGTGTGCCCAGCACTGAGCCACCCTCTCCAGCTGCTCAGCCGGCCGTGGAGCGCACCCCTCCTTACGCCTGCAGGGCGAGGAGGGCCACTGCCTTCCTGTGAGGGCTCTGAAGGCTCTGCAGGGAAGGAGGCAGCCGGTGGACATCCCGACCTCACTCTCTTCCTCTTGTCTTCTCCTCCCGTGGGAGATGCCCAGCACATGTGCCTTTGGTCATCTGATTCCCACAGACAGGCTCCGCAGGTGCCACGGGCCGGGGTCTTCAGCACCTCCCCTCAGGGCTGCGGGACCTTTCAAAGAGAGGTAAAGATGAGAGTGATGGACGCGTCGGGCAAGATGCATGGGGTGCTTAGGAGATTGCCCGGCACATGGGGGATGCTGGGTCCGTCTTAAGAGTAATTACCACCACGGCCGTTATCAGCACTAAGGAAACATTACAACTTCTAATTACTATTATTCCTTCATTACCACTTATGGATGAGGAAACTGAGGCACAGAAAGGTCAGAACTTGCCCAAGCCGTCACAGGAGAGACATGTAAAGCTGGGACTCCAGGCTAGACAATGAGACCGTAAAGCCTTTCTTCATCCTGGGTGTTGCCCCCTGACCAGGAAGGGCTGATGTCCTCTGAGTTCCCGGCAGCCCAAGTAATGGGATTTTTGCACCAGGGGCCTGGTAACCAGAAGCAGCAACGGATTCCTTCTGGATCAGAGAGAAATTTTTCCATGGTGTCTGTCAAAGAATGAGATATGTCCCCAAAGCCCAGTAGTTCATCAGCCTTATGGTTTTCGGGAATGGGATCCTTTCCCTCCATATAGTTGCCGATGGCCTGCCAGAGTACAGTTCAGTAAATGATTTGGGGATCAGTATGCGCTGTTTGTAAAGAGGCCCCTGATTGCTGGGTGCTGTCGGAGTTGCTGGGGATACAGCCTGAGCCCTACTCTCCCGGACCTGACACTCGGTGCAGACAAGGGACAGTAGAGAGGACACAAAGTAGATTCCATCGTTCAGAGCGGGAGTACTAGGCACAGAATGTGCTTAGTAGAGGACTGTACCACCTTCGTCCTTTGTTCTGGGGTGGAGGGTGCTGGACAGGCTCCTCTAAGCCTTGGCAGAGGAGGCCTGAATGTGGGGATGGCAGCCCTCGGAGGTGTAAGCACGGGGTGATAGTGGAGTTAGAGCGATGGTTGGTCCACCGGCTGAGGGTGGTGGTTTCTCCCGGAGGGGTGTCACCCACGGGTGGGTCGGCGTAGGAGCAGAGGCAGGAGGCCCTCGGGAGTCTCTGGGTGTGTCAGGACAGATTTTGGAGGATTTGCTGAGGAGCTGGAGGTGTTGGAGGTAAAGAGAGAATAAAGGCAGCCTGCGGGGCGCTTGGCCTGACTGGCTGGAACATGGTGGTTTCTCACTGAGATGCACAGAATTGGGGCCTGGGGGGAGATGGGGAGAGTGAAGGATCAAGCTCCATTTGGATGTGGCGTGTGTGGGACGCCATTTTTGACATCCACAGTGGTTTGCTTAGTTGGCGTTGGAGTATCTCGGGTGTTCCCCGCTGGTACCATTTGTTTCCTTTTGGAAAAATCCATGTGTCTACACAGGAGAGTGAGTCGCGTGACCGACCTCAGTCTCCTCGTCGTCCGCTCTCTAGAGCTCCGGGCCACTGGTCGGGGAGCGGTCCCGGAGAGCCCGGTGACGCCCGAGGGTGTGCAGGTGAACACGGGCGGATGCGGGGCCCTCGGTCCTTGCGAGGAGGGACTCGGCAGCACGAGCCTGGAGAGGAGCAGCCGCCGGCGAGAGGAGAGGACGCGTGGGGGGGGCGCGCAGTGTTTGCGAGCCCGCGAGGAAGCAGGAGCAGCGTCTGTGACCGCGTCCGCACTGTCCTTATCCAGGAACCCACCACCGCCCTCCCTCTGCCCCGACGGCCCGAAGAGCCGGAACTTTCCCAGAGAGGTTCGCCAGAAGCTGCACGACTTCGCCTCTGCCGTGAGCACCAACCCCAGCAAGGCCGAGAGGGTAAGAGCCGAGGAGGCGGCGGGGGCCGCCCTCCGCTTCGCTGCCCCCCGACCTCAGGTGACCCCCACCCTTGTGGCTCCCCCGCCCCCGGGCCTTCCGCGGGGCCCTCTGCTGGGGCGCCGGTGGCTTCTGGGCCTCTGAGCCTCCCTGGGCGACCGGAGCTCGCTGGCCGGCAGCTCCGGACCGTCCCGCCTGCGCACGTGGAGGGTCCGTGCCCTCCCGCCGCGCGGCCGGGCAGGGGTGCGGGGGTGAGGAGGCGGCGGTGGCGGAGCTTCCGGCGCCGGGCAGGCGGGTGTTCGCAGAGCTCCCCGCCCGTGGGGGCCGGCGGGCGCCCTCGGCAGCGCGGCCCCGGAAGCTGGAGGCACGGGCGAGCCGCCGCCCGAGCGAGTTAGTTTCCGGCTGCTTTGAAGTCGGGGCCAGTTCTCTTCCCCCGCTACTCTGCTCTGTCCAATCGGCGGGGGCGCCCCTGTGTTAGCTCCACCTACTGGTCGCCCTCATCCAATCGGCAGGGCGTTCCCGAGTGGGGGCTTGCCCAGTCAGCGGGGCGTTCCCCGTGCCTGCCCCGCCCGCCGCGTTCCCTGTCCAATCGGCAGGGCTCTCCCAGCGGTACCCGCGCCGGCGCCGCGGGCTGGCTTCCGGCGCTCGGCGACCTGCGGCGCGGGCGACGGCCTGCGGCGCGCGCCGGCTCCCTGCGTCGGTCCCGGGCCCCCGCTGCCTCCCGCCGGGCCGCGGCGCCGCTCGGGCGCTCCCCGTGTCTGGGCTCGCGTCCGGCTGCGGCTCCGCGAAGGAGCCAGGGCGGGGTGGAGGGCGTCCCGCCTCGGAGGCCGCGCGGGGCGGGAGGCGGGACCCGGCCCCTCGGGTCGCCCTGGGCCCGGGGGCGGCGCTGGAGGCTCTGCTGTTTGGGGGCAGGAGAACCTGGCCGTGGAGATGAGCCTGAGCGCAGAGCAGGTGTACAACTGGTTCGCCAACTACCGGCGGCGCAGAAGGGCCCTTCTCCAGCGTCGTCCGCCAGCCCCGGAGGACGCGGCGGTGGACCTCCGCGTGAGGGAGACGGCTCCGGAGCCCCCGCAGCCCCCGGGCCGGCCCCGCCTTGGCCCCGGAGGTGCGGCCCGGCCTCAGTGGCCAGGTGAGAGGCTCCCGCGCTCCACGCTCGGCCCGGCACGCTTTTCCAGGGCTAGGCCTAGTGAGCGCCACACTGCTAAGGGACGGGCCCCCCACGGCCAGTCGGCACGTTGAGGACGTCCTCTTGTGTGAGCGAGACCCCCGAAGCCGGGGGTCGGGGTGGGCTCGCAGTGGGCGTGAGTGAGGCTGCAGCAGCTGTTCTGCATGTAGAGGTTACTGTGTCCGGGCCGGGCGCCCGCGAGCAGACCTGGGAAGCGAGCCAGCCGGCATGGTGGCGGGTTCTCGGGGTTCTAGAGACGCGCTGGCTTCAGACAGGAGAGCTGTGAGCGGCGCACGAAGGATACTGTAATGTTGCGGTAGTAGCACCCTTTGCCCGCAGGCAGGGCTGCTCTTAACCCGCTGGGAAGGAGGCTGGGACGCAGAGCTCCAGCAAGCCTCCCCACCACCTGATTGACTTTCAGCAGGACCGGAGGAAGATGGGCCTGCACAGTCCAGGGAGACCACTCAAGGGCCGTGGGAGTCGCTGGCTCTGGCCCCAGACTTTTCTGGAGACGAGACTCTGCCGAAGCCATTGCCTCCCAGGTACTGCCATCCGCACAGCCCGTGGGACCATCTCCGTGTTTACTTTCCCCATCCTGAGTGGGTGACCGGGCCTGGAGCGCACATGTGGATGTTGGGGCTGACGGTGGGACCACGTCAGTGATTGCTGAGAGCAGAGAGACCTCTGTGATTCTGGGGTGGGGAAGCCGCTGGGAAGGAGGCCATGTCAGGGAACTCCCACTTGCTCTTTGGAGCCTGGCTCGTAGCCTGACTTCATGTATGTGCTGGAGAAGGGGGAAAACAGAGTGGGAAGGAACACATGCTGGCTTACTTCGCAAAGCCAAACCCTAGCTTTTGCTTCTTTCTTACTGTATTTTGTAGTGTTTGTATGTTGTTGAGTCCGTGACAGGTAATAGTTCTTGAATTCCTGATTATGCACCAGGCACTGTCCAAGCCTGGTCCCTCACCTGGGATGAGGCATGAACCTGGTGTAAGGGCAAGGAGAGTGCTGGCCATCGGCAGGACTAGGTCTGAGAGAGGGGCCAGGTTCCCCGTTGTGTAACCATCAAGCTGTGGACACTTTTTCCGCCTACCATCGTGCCATCGGCATCTCTCATGACACTCCCTGTCTGCCCTTCCCGTGAAGGCTGGCACTGCCTAGGTGTGTGAACTTAGGCAGGTTCCTGTGAGCTCTCAGTGCCGTGCGTGTCTCATCTGCGAGATGGGGAGGGGTATGATGCAGGTGGTTGCAGAGATGACAGGGCTAGGGGAGGGGATCGCAGAAGCCCAGGGGCACCATCTGAGACACACCGAGTGGGCAGTATCGAGTCTTTAAATTATTATCAACTGCTGCCTGGTGTTCCTGTAGGTCAGCCATCGTCACTCACTCCACTGCTAGGGTCTTGCTCATCGTTTCCTGCTGTCGGTATTGTGGAACAGTGCTTCGTTGAAGGTCCTTTTAAATCAGCAGCTGATGAGTCTTAGTATTTTTTTAACTGTTGTGGAGCCCTTGCTCCACAGGTAGAACAGCGAAAGCAGTGTGATTCGGGTCACGGTGGGCCAGAAAGCCGTCCGTGGCTGAGTTGAGTTGGGAGCCTGGATTCCCAAACGGGACTGGAGTTTCCTCCCGGTCCTCTCTTCCCTGGCCTGAGGGAGTCTCTGCCCTCCAAGGGACGGTGTTTGCTGTCTTTCCCAGGTCTCTGCAGGGCAGTGAGATGTACCAGGAGGGGCCTGGCCAAAGCCCTGCCACTCTCCCCCACATCTGCCCAGGCCCTGGCCTCTGCCCTCTGACTGCTGGCAGTGACATGCTGGACTCTTCTCTGGCTGCCCCTGAGTCATGGCTGATGTCCCTCGCACTGGCATCCTCCAAGGAAGTTTCCTTCCAGACTGGGCAGCTGGTCCATGGGCATGGGCTGGACCTCACGATGCGCCCTGCAGATGCCACTGTGGCTGTGTCCATCACTGCCCTCGGTGAGCCCAGCTCCACAGGTGGGTCCATGGCACAAGATGCCACAACTAGTCGGGTCTCATTTGAGGGGGTGTGGGAAGGGGAAGCACTCTCCTGCTTTTCTAGTTTGCAAAGTGAAATGTGCATATGACTAAAAGTAGGACGGTGAGGAAAGGGTTAAAATGAAATGAGACAGCTGCCACCCTGCACTCCCATTGCAGTCCACCTGACTTATCTGTCACCACGTGCTGCAACAGAGGACAGGTCACCGCATCTCATCATCTAAGTATCATTTCCTTAGTTTCATGTTAGTTATCGTTGTAGCTATAACTACCTGTAGAGAGTATGTATTTAGATACATGTTTGTCTACCAAATTGAAAAGCATCTTGTGACACTTCACCTTATATGGAGGCTGTTGGCACCGTCAGTTTACCCATCACCTAAATTTCTTAGTCTTCTGTGTTTATATCTTCACTTTCTTGGGGTTTCTAATTGTCTTCCTTTTTTTTAGATTACCTGTTTTTGTCACACCTGTAACTTCTCCCGTTTTTCCAAGTGTCTCCTCTGAAGACTAGTGGCTGGGAGGTCTCCTTTCTGTTTCCACCCAAGTGATGTTTCCCTAGACCTGGGGTGGAGTCACCACCCCAAGAACACTCCTTTCATTGCCTCCCGGGTTTGGGTCAGTGTTTTCTGAGTTGTAGGTCTTGTCCCGTCTTCACTGACTTTCTTGTTATGTTTGAGAACGTCTTCACTGAGCAAGAAAGGGGGCTTGTGAGATAAATTTTCTGATTCTTTACATGCTGTGAAATTATCCTTAACCTGCTCTCACATTTGATGAATAAATTAGCAGGGACAGAATTTTGATGTTAAATTAAATACTCTCCCGTAGATATCTGCAGATATATTTATATCATTGTTTGTAGCATCTGATGTTCATGTCATCTTGTTGGCTTTTTTGCAGATCACATATTGTTACTTTCTTGGAATTTTTGTTTGTTTGCTTGCTTTAAGTCTGGGTGTTCTGAAATTTCACGGTGATGGTTCGAGGTGTGAGTCTCTTTAATTCACTTTCCTATTAAGCCTTTTGATTTAAAGAACATGTAACAATGTATTCTCTAAGGTTTGGGTATTTTTTGGATAATATTCCTTGATAATTTTCCTCCTCCATGTTCTTCATTCTGTTTAGAACACAAATCTTGCCGGGGTTTTGGAAATCCTGGGCCTGTCTCCCCAAGTGCTTACCTTTTTCTTACGTTTCTTTTCTTTTTCATTGTATATGCTTGGGGGTGTTAGTGTCTGTCTTTCAAAACTCCTAATTTGATAGTTATACTTTAAGAGAATTCCAGGCTCTTTTTTTATTTGAACTTTCCTTTAGTCAGGGGTTGTGTTACTTTTTATAGGTGCGGTATCCTTTTTTCCCCTGAGTGTTCAAAATAAAAAGTTTCAAAATTAGGCTTTGTTGTGTGAAGGCGGGAATATTGGGGCTGTGGATTCTGGCCCTACCTTGAGTAGAGAAAGGTGAGGGGCCGGAAGGAGGAAGAGCCCTGGAGACTCATTGCTCTGGAGGCAGCTTTTCAGTTGGATCATATCGGTCCTTCATTTGCCCCCGTCTTCCCCTGTGAGAGACCTGCGTTTGCCCATCCCGTATTTACCGCCAAGGCTGGGGTGGGGTGGTCGCTGGCCGCATTCACATGGGGGCGAGGGGAGCTGGTGTTCACACCAGGTCCAGCACAGGTGAGAGGTGACGTTCTGTATGGATTGGTGAGCCTCCCTGCCCACTGACCGCCTGAGCACCAGGATGTTGCCCTGCTCTCCCTTTCCCTAACTTTCTTCACCCTCCCTCCCACTTTAAGATTCCCAGGACTTGATCTGTATCCCACCTTGCTTTCAGGCGCCCTACCAACAAAGGGTGGTACTTGCGTCCTGGGTCTGCAGAACGGGGGGGTCTCCCCCCACTTACTGCTCCTCTCCTTACGCTGCTTTTGTTCTGGGCTTTTGGCTTCTTGTCTTCCTTTTGGGGGAAGAAGATGTAATCTAGTGATCTTTTAAGTCTGAACCAGCAATGCTCAGATTAGCCCTTCAGTTGTATTTGACATACCTCAGAGTATTTCTAGAGTTCTGCAGAAGAGAGGAAACAGCAGAAAGTGGGGATAGAATCACGTAGTGAATGGTCGGGAAAGTTCCTTTGGTCTGAGATCGGGCTGCAGGCTGAACGTTCGGTGGTCACTCTGGCAGACAGTGGGGGGTGGAGGCGGGACAGTGCATGCCCAGCCCAGCTGGCCTGTTGTTTTGTCTGAGGTCAGGGAGTCTGACGCTAGGCTTACCACCTGGTAGACTCCTTACCTTCCCTCGCACTGAAGTGTCTGCTGGCCCAGAACTGATCCGATCTACCGTGGCTTATGTGTAAGAGTGAGAGACATACGGGGATGACCTCGGCAACATTTTCTATAGAAGGGGGAGCAGGGTAAGGTAGTGCCACGTCGCATCTCTGTGAAATCGTGGTGCGGCGTGAGATGGAAGGTGGCAGTGGATGTGGCCCAGTCTTTGAAGAGCCAGCACGAGGCAGACTGAGAAGTTCCACACGGCAGCAGTGGCCCTGGAGGCCCGCCTAAAGTCTGGGTGGATGAAGCAAAATTTGAAGTCTGCAAAACTGGACTTTGCTTTTGTTTCCGGAAGCCTAAAAAGGCTATTGAGATCAATAGCTGTGACTCTTCCTCAGTAAGGGAGGTTGAGGCTTGGGACCGGCCAGGCTGGACGCTGCTTCTCTGTGGAGGTCTCGGTCTTGGTGCTTGTGGGCCGTGTTCTGTCCTCCCAGCACTGGGGTGTGGAATTTGCTTCTGTGTAGGATTCGCTGACCCACCTGCTGGCAACCCCCTGAGCATGTACCTGGAGGAAGGTGCAGGCACCAGCGGCGGCCGGGCAGAACAGCAGGCGGGCGGCTTCCTGGTGACGCAGCCTCCCGAATTCCTCCCAGCCCAGAGGTGAGCCACACAGAGCCATGGGTGGGGTGTTCCGGGTTTATAGACTTGGCACCTCAGATGTGCAGATCGAGTCCTTTCCTTACGGGTTTCTGGAAAATACATCATCATCCCCACCCTGCCTCTACCAGAAGAGGGTGGTTTTTTCCTGAGACAGAAGAGCACCCAGAAATGTCAGAGGAGACCCAGGTGTTGGTGTTGTGGACTGTGCTCCCACTTTGCCTGGATCCCCAAGATCACCCTGGATCCCAGAAGCTGCTTTTTGGCATTTTGTTTTCACCAGGTGGAGGTTGAGTTTTTATCCTGATTTTATATTCCAAACTGTAGTTTGAAAGGTGCGTGAGAGAGCTGTGCGTAGCCTAGGTGCAGCAGGCTCTGGGTGTGGGGGCCAGGACGACAGGCCAGGAGAATCCGGGGGCTGGGAAGAGGGATTAGAGGAGCGTGAGAAGTCAGGGGTCCTCTGTCGGACAGGGAAGCTGCAGTAGGCGTTGCCGGGACTAGGTTCCCAACGTGCATAGTCTCCCCAGTCTGGGAGCTGAAGGCCAGGTGCCCAGCACAAGCAGAATTACAGGGCAGCGTGGGGGAGAGAAGGGGAGCGGTCGGTCAGGTCACAAGTTCTTGCTGAAACAGCCGGAGCGTGAGCAAATGCAGACTTTGCAGATGGACTCACTTTTCTATTCATGTCCAGGAACCTGGATGGAGAAAATGCCACTGTCAGGTCCCCTCGTGGCCGCTCACCCTTGCACTCTGGTGGCCCAGCCCATCCTTGCTCTGATGTGATGACCTTGAGTCATTCTCTAACAGTAGAGTCGTTGGTGTCGTTAGCCTTCAGTAAAGCACCGTGTTTAGACGATACAGATGCTAGTTTTCTGAGAGTGACTTCTGTATCTACCACGTGCTGAGCCGTGTAGATCAGCCCCTCCTGCTGCCACCTGCAGGACCATGGATCTGCTTTCTTTAGCTGCATTTTTAAAAATCTCACGTGAATGGAATACAGAAGTGTTAAATTTTGTGGAGGGGAGAGAGGGTCTAGCTTCTCTGACTCTGCTTGAGTGTTTGGGGATTTTACCCTGTCGCTCCGTGTATCAGTCCATTCGTCTCTGTGAGTTCTGTCCGTTGATGCGGACGGACCGTGGTGTTTGGATCCATCGCCTCTTGGTAGCCATCTCTGGGTTCCGAGTTTGGGGTCGCTGTGAGCGCTCCTGGGTGTGTGTGGGTCTGCCCGTGTGCCTTCATGTCTCTGGGGTGTGTACGTGCCTGGGGGGGAATGGCCATAGGTGCGTGTTTGTGTTTTGGGGGACTGCCAGGCTACTGCTGTCCTGAGTGGCTACACCTGGTACCTTCCCTGCTGTCCCGGCTGCTCGATTTGATTCTGATGGCTCCCCAGGGTTGCCCCTTGACCGCATCTTCCTTCAGGTTTCTCTTTGTTGGCCATCTCTGTGAGCCTCCTCAAGTGCTCTCTGCCTCACCCAAGCCACTTGCCTGGGGTGTCACACGGGTCCCTCTAGCACCGGAGGGCCCTGCGGGAGGACACTTCCTAAAGTGTGTCTTACCCCTGGAAGGGCTGCTTATATGCAGAGAGCTGTCAGGTCATGTTGCTCGCAGGGTGGACCATGACCTGGTGCCCCTCGATATGGAGCTTGTCCTGACGTCTCTTTTCCAGTCCGCTGGAGTTGGCACCGGGCCCTTCCTTCTCCAGCCCTGTTTCTGCTGTGCACCTGAGCCAACCCGTGCCCTCCAGCCAGGTGAGACCCTACCACCAGGGACTCTGGGTGTCCCTCTTAACTTTTGGATCCTCGGGTCATACCTTTGGAGTGAGTAAACCAGGCACGTGTCACAAGGGAAGGGATGCTTCAAGCCCGGACATCAGTGAATGGGGCCCGGGAGGTGGGTGCTGTGGGCTCGTGTTTCTTACTAAGTCCGGAGACGGGGTGTCCCGGAGTGGGGGTGGCAGGTGGGAAGGTGGAGCCGGGCAGAAGGTGTTTCCATGTGTAACGCTGTGTTGGCTTTCCAGGTGCAGCGGCCCGACGGCCCGGCCTCCAGCGATGCCTTCTGGGGGGCCAGAATGCTCCTTGAGCTGTCGGGGGGCAGCCTGGGCTGAGATGTCCCTTCGGGGTATCCAGCCAGTGCCCCCAGGGGAGCAGGTGTGGACATCGAGCCTTTCAACACATGTTACGTAGAGCTTTATTCCGACTGAAGAGAGGCCCCAGGGTTCCTTGGGGGGGGGCTGGTTTCCAGTGAGAAGCACTGAGGCTGCATAGCCCCTTGCCGTGTTTGCATAGTTTGGCCGCTCACTGTGTCAGAGGAAGCATTTGAGAAACGCTCTTAGCTCAGAAGTGCAAGGGGTCTGTTTCACTCAGGCAGTGGGAGAGTGTGGATTCGAGCTCCTGGGCATGTAGGTTATGGGCAGGGAAGGCCTTTCTGGAGATAGAGGAGAATGTTCCACTGCTGTCTGCGCTCCCTGCCCTATGACAAGGCCGAACTTCACCCGGTTAAGTTGGCGAGTGGGGCATGGGCAGTGTTGTGACACTTCTGTGTCTTGGGGGTGATGTGGTTGGGACGGCTCAGGCAGGGTGGGCCAGGGCGCCTTTTCCCTGCAGGTTGGAGTGCCCTGTGTTTGTAAAACAGATGTTCTGTTCAATTAAATTACAGTTCGATGTTCTGAACTCTCCCCTTTTACTGACCTGACCACATCTTGGACACCTGTCCCTGTCAGTCCTTGCCTTTCTGTCCCTGGCTGGCATTTTGTGGCCTGAGTGTTCATTGAGTGATGTACCAGTACCCTATTGATTTGATTGTTTCTAGTGTTTCTGGTTTATAAGCAGCACCACAGTGGGCATCTCTGCCCTGTGCCCTTCACCTGACTATTTTGTTGTGGGAAAAGGAATTGCCCTGGTGCTAGATGCCACCATGTCCAAGCGCGCAGGGCCCCAGGGGCTGAGTGTGATGTGACTCCTGATGCAGATGACTTTCTTTTTACAGGGGTGACTTTGACACTCAGGACTGTCACTGGCAGGAATAAGTCCTTGGTCCTTGCCTCACCCATTGTATCAGTTGAAAGTTGTATGCTGAGCAGTTCCTCTGATACATCAGGGAGCAAAGGCCATTTTGTGCTTGCAGGTGGCTCACAGGATGGACAGGAATAAACCGGCAGTCATGGGTGGTTGCTGAGAGGGTGGTGTGGAGCGAGGGATGGCTGAGAGCCCGGGATATGTGGTGCCTGAATGACAAGACACTGAGAGCTTCCTGAAGGAGGGGCAGCTGAGCTGAGACACCTGTGCTCCCCAACCACAGCCCCCCAGGCTCTCAGCTGTACTCCTCTCCCCTCACCTTTACTCTGTAGACCCTGGACCCATCACATCCCTTCCTCATCACCACATTGGTGCTGCCGAAGCACCAGCAGTAGTATGTACTTCCTTTCAGGGACACTCACTCTCATCCTGTTCCCTAGAATCAGGAATCTTTTAGTTGTCAAATATTTCTTTATTCTGAAACAGTCACAAACTTACAAAAAGTGAAAAATAGAGCACAAATTACTGAGCTGATGCCTGTACTCCATTTGTGTGTTTCCTTTAGATAAGGAATTCTGCATTGCTCTAGGAAGTCAGTGCTGGCCCTTCACTGCCTTCGTCCAGACCCCATGAAAGTCACTTGTCCCAGCAACACCCTAAGTGACAGATCACATCACATAGCCCATGCTGTGTGCTCTTGACTGTCTTACTGCCATTCAGGCCACAGCAGTGGACTTGAATGACCTTGACACTTTGGAAGAGTACAAGCCAGTTACTCTGTAGGATGTCCCCCAGAATGGCCATGTCGGGCATTTTCATGTTATTCGGGAAATTCCTTTTTGGATGGACTATCACGGAAGTGACACGAGGCACTTACCGTGTATTACAGATGGCACATGATTTTGGTTGTCCCATTATTATTGGTGCTCATTTGATCCCTTCATTAGGGTATTTCCTACCAACCTTCTCCACTATAGTTACTCTGCTTGTATATTTTGGGAGGTCGTGCTTTGCAGCTGTGCAAACATGCTGTTCTTCAAGCTTTCCGTTGACTCACGAATTTCTCTGGTGTGCTCCCATTTTCATAATCTGTGAACACATGACTAACCTAGTTCTGGCATCAGAATAGCACCAGCTTCCCTCATGTACCGTCACAAAGTCTACGCCTGTGAAGATTCGCTCTTCAGCCTTATGGGCCAGTCAGCCAGGTGGTGATTTGTTTTAATCACTGGGGTATGTAACTCATCGTGCATTACCTGTCACCATGGGAAGCACGGCTCAAATTCCTCCTGACCTCAGTCGTTCACAGTCTGCGTCAAATATCTGCACGGTTGATAAACCCTTTAGAGAGGGTTAGGGATTAACCCTGGGTTGCGAAGGCCCTTTGGCCTTCCATGGGAATGTGCGGAGCTCTGGGCCCGTCCCAGTCTTAGCCTTTCCTGAGCCACAGGGAGGAACCTATGTGTGAGGCAAGAGCCTCCTGAACAGGTTGTGCGAACACCTCCTGGGTAACTTCCTCCCCCTACCCTTTACAGACACCAGACTCGATCCTGAAAGTTCCAGAGCACAGACTCAGCCAGCTGGATTGTCTCCATTTTGTTGCAGATGGACTAAGGTCTCTGGAGCTGACTGTTAACTGGGACCCGAGCTCCTCTGGAGGGCCTCCTCTGCAGAGGTCAGATGTCCTGTGGGGCTGGAGGCCTCTCCCCCTCCCGCATGCCCAGCGCCTGTGGGAGTGGCCACTCCTCTCAGTGTCCTGCCACCCAGCTGCCACCCTGAGGTCCACCACTTCCATTTCTGCTGTCTTGACCCCAGGCCCCTTTGAGAGGAGGAATGTTGGCCCTACAGACTGTTCTGCCCTTACCCGCTTAGATCCTATGTCCACTAGCCAGCCTGGGTCTGGTGGGCGTAGGTGAGGTGCTGTGACCAGGTCGAGGGGCCTCTTTTTGTGCCTTGCTGAGGCACTTGCCCTCCTGAGATGACAAGGTTACGGTGGCTGTTTCAGATGGCTGACGGCTCTCAGAGGGGCCCAGAGGGGATGTCAGAGAGGCTTTCTGGGCTCTAGTAATGGCAGGGGGGATGTTCAGCGACCAGCTCCAGGGAGGCCAACTTCTCCGCCTCTCCTTGTCTACATAGTTGTGTGGGCCCCAGGAGGTTGAGAGCTGTGGCCAGACCTCCCTCACAATCAGGCCCAGAAATGATCACCCAGCAGTGGCCCCAGTGTATGAAGGGTCCTGCCTTCACCCCCACTGTCCATGTTGTGGAGACTGATGGAGAGGGCAGAGGGTGCCTGTATTGGTATCTTAGGTCAAGCTGTGTGGCTCAGAATAACAGATTTGGAGGTGTTGGGGCGCCTGGGTGGCTCAGTGGGTTAAAGCCTCTGCCTTCTGCTCGGGTCATGATCCCAGGGTCCAGGGATCGAGCCCTGGATGGGGCTCTCTGCTCGGCGGGGAGCCTGCTTCCCTCTCTCTCTCTGCCTACTTGTGATCTCTGTCTGTCAAATAAATAAATAAAAATCTTAAAAAAAAAAAAACAGATTTGGAGGTGTGATGTGCGTGATGTCATTGTCGTGAAGGCTCAAGGGAAGCTTTGTCCAGGTTCCGGTACTTCCTTGATTTGGGACTGCAGTGCTCCAGTCTTTTTTTTTTTTTTAAGATTTTATTTATTTATTTGCCAGACAGAGATCACAAGTAGGCAGAGATGCAGGCAGAGAGAGAGGAGGAAGCAGGCTCCTTGCTGAACAGAGAGCCCGATGCGGGGCTTGATCCCAGGACCAGGATCATGACCTGAGCCGAAGGCAGAGGCTTTGACCCACTGAGTCACCCAGGCGCCCCGAGCTCCAGTCTTCTTCTTCTTTTTTTCTTTTTCTTTTTCTTTTTTTTTAAAGATTCTGTTTAAAAAAGATTTTATGTATTCATTTGAAAGAGAGAGAGAGTGAGTGAGAGGGGAGAAGAAAGGGGGTCTCAGGGATGTTGGGGATTAGGATTTCTACATATGGGAGGGGTATAAAGATGGTGGAGGAGTAGGGGACCCTATTTCAACTGGTCCCCTGAATTGAGCTGGATATCTGCCAGACCATTCTGAACCCATGAAATCAACCTGAGATGTAAGAAAATATGTCTGGAGCTTTACAAACAGAATATCTCTGGCAGTTGGTCTTGAGGTATGAAGCGGGGAGCTGTGATTCTGCGGGCAAATAAGGAAGATAAACAGAAGGGGAAGGGATCCTCCGTGAACTTGTGCCAGGAAGTTGAGGTAACAAAAGTCTCCTGCCTGGGGACCGGGCACAGACTTGCAGACCAGTAGTGGCAGGGAAAGGACTTCGGGGCAGCCCCCCAAACAAACCTGGAGCGCTGGGTGCGCGCTTATGAACTGGGGGTGGTTTGCAGCTTTAGAAGCACAAAGGGCAGAGACATGCCTGGTCCTGGGAGTGACGGCTGGGGGAGCCGCTGTGGGGTGCACAACCCAGAACGCTGCGGTTTTTAGCAGCGGAGAAGTGAAGACAGTGTGGCCTGGAGAGCTCAGTGAAGAGCAGACTGTGATCTCTCTGCTTTGAGACAGAGGTTTGTATGTGGTCACTTGTCTGACACTCAGAAGGGATGTGGAAAGCTCTAGGGAAAGTCGCCAGAGAACAAAAGCCCCAGAAAACCTATGTTCACTGAGCCCACCTCCCCCCCCCCCCCCGCCCCCCGGGGGCAGGGCAACTCTGCCTAAGCCGTAGTTAACAGTGGGCCGAGTAACAGCACGGCAGGCCCCTCCCCCGGAAGACAGGCTGGAAGAACAAGACGCCGACAATCCCAAGGTCCCTATGAAACAGGTGTATCTTGCTTGGGTTGTGGTCAATACTTAGGACTCTGTACGTTCCTTCAACCACGCCTCAACAGAATGACTAAAAGGAGGAACCCCCAACAAAGAAAAGAATCAGAGACTGTGGCCTCTGCCACTGAACTAATGGATATGGATATAACCAGGATGTCATAAATTTACTTCAGAGTAACAATTATGAAGGTGATATCTAGACTTGAGAAAAATATTGACAGTATAGAATCTCTAAGGACAGAAATGAGGTCTAATCGGGCCAAACTTAAAAATGGTATGAATGAAATGCAGTCTAACCTGGATACTCTGACTCTCAGGGAAAATGAGGCAGAAGAATGAATTGGTGAGCTAGAAGATAAGATGATAGAAAAGAAGGAAACTGAGGTGGCATGGGAAAAAGAGTAAAGCCTGAGGGATCAAATGGAGAGATTAATGACTCAATGAAACATTCCAATATCAGAATTATTGGGATCTTTGGGGTGGAGAGAGAGAAAGAGAGAGAGATACATTTGAGCAAGTTGTATCTGAGGACTTCCCTAATTTGGGGAAGGAAACGAGTATTCATGTCCAAGAGGTAAAGACGACCCTTCCCAAGATCGATGAGAACAGACTGATGCCATGACATATAATAGTACAATTGGCAAATCTTAGATCCAAGGAAATGATCTTGAAAGTGTTGAGGGGGAAGAGATTTCTTATGTTAAGAGGGAGGAACATCAGAATAAGGTCATACCTGTCTACAGAGACCTGGCAAGCCAGAAAGGGTTGGTGAGACATATGCAGGATACTAAATGAGAAGAACGTGCAGCCAGGGTTACTTTATCCAGCAAGGTTGTCATTCAGAATGGATGGAGAGACAAGGATCTTGCAAGACTGGGGAAACTGAAAGAATATGTGACCACCAAGCCAACCCTGCAAGAAATATTAAGGGGGGTTCTATAAAGGAAAAAAGACCCCAAGATGATACAGAAGAGAAATTTACAGAGACAGTCTATAGAAACAAGGACTTCACAGGCCACATGACAAAATGATATCTTTCAATAGTCTCTCTTAATGTGAATGGCCTAAATGCTCCCATGAAATGGCACAGAGTTGCAGATTGGTTAAAAAGACCCATCCCTATGCTGTCTACAAGAGACTCATTTTGAACCAAAGATACATCCAGACCGAAAGTGAGGGGATAGAAAACCATTTTTAATGTCAATGGATCTTAAAAGAAAGCTGAGGTAGCAATTCTGCTATCAGACAAATTAGATTTTAAGCTAAAGACTGTAGTAAGAGATACAGAAGGACACTATATCATTCTTAAAAGGCCTATCCAACAAGAGCATCTAACAGTTGTATATATCTATGCCCCCCAAGTGGGAGCAGCCAACTACATAAACCAACAGTTAACCAAAATAAACATTGCTAATAATATGTTAATAGCAGGAGACCCCAAAACTCCACTCTCTGCCATAGATGGGTCATCTAGGCAGAAAATCAACAAAGAAACAAGAGCTTTGAGTGACACACTGGACCAGATGGACTTCGTATATACAGAACATTGCACCCTAAAACAGCGGACTACTCGTTCTTCTCAAACTCACATTGAGCTTTCTCCAAAATAGACTACATACTGGATCACAAATCAGGTCTCAATTGGTACCAAAAGATTGAGATTATTCCCTGCATATTCTCAGATCACAATGCTTTGAAATGAACTCAATCACAAGAACATTTTTGGAAGAAATTCAAACACTTGGAAGCTAAAGACCATCCTGCTTAAGAATGTTTGGGTCTGGGGCGCCTGGGTGGCTCAGTGGGTTAAAGCCTCTGCCTTTGGCTCAGGTCATGGTCTCAGGGTTTTGGGATCGAGCCCTGCATCGGGCTCTCTGCTCAGCAGGGAGCCTGCTTCCCCCTTTCTCTGTCTGCCTCTCTGCCTACTTGTGATCTCTCTCTCTGTCAAATAAATAAATAAAATTAAAAAAAATGTTTGGGTCAGGGGCGCCTGGGTGGCTCAGTGGATTAAGCCTCTGCCTTCAGCTCAGGTCATGATCTCAGGGTCCTGGGATCGAGCCCCACATTGGGCTCTCTGCTCAGCGGGGAGCCTGCTTCCTCCTCTCTCTCTGCCTGCCTCTCTGTGTACTTGTGATCTCTCTCTGTGTCAAATAATAAAATCTTAAAAAAAAAAACAAACCAGAAATATGGTAGAGCAGCTCAAGGAAACTAGAAGCTGGTTCTTTGAAAGAATAAGATCGATAAGCCATTGGCCAGATTTATCCAAAAGAAAAAAAGCAAGGACCCAAATTCATAAAATTATAAATGGAAGGGGAAAGATCACAACTAACACCAAGGGAATAGAAATTATTATCAACAACTATATGCCAATAAGTGAAGCAACCTGGAGGAAAAGGATGCCTTCCTGGAAACCTATAAACTACCAAGACTGAAACAGGAAGAAAGAGACAATCTTAAGAGATCAATAATCAGTTATGAAATTGAAGCAGTGATCAAAAACCTCCCAGAGGAGCGCCTGGGTGGCTCAGTTGGTTAGGCGAATGCCTTCAGCTCAAGTCATGATCCTGGAATCCCTAGATTGAATCCCACATCGGGCTCCCTGCCCGGCAGGGAGTCTGCTTCTTCCGCTGACCTCTCTCCTCTCATGCTCTCTCTGCCTCTAATAAATAAATTAAACAAACAAACAAACAAACAAACAAACCTCCCAGAAAACAAGAGTCTAGGACCTAATGGATTCCCAGAGGAATTCTGCCAAACATTTAAAAAATAACACCAATTCTCCTGAAGGTGTTTGAAAAAAAAGATAGAAGGAAAATTCCTAAACTCATTCTATGAGGCCAGCATTACCTAGATCCCAAAACCAGATAAAGACCCCATCAAAAAGGATAATTGCAATATCCCTGATGAATGAATATGGATGCCAAAATTCTCAACAAGATCCTAGCTAATAGGATCCAACAGTACATTAGAAGGATTATCCGGGCACCTGGGTGGCTCAGTAATTAAGGGTCTGCCTTTGGCTCAGGTTGTATCCCAGAGTCCTGGGGTCAAGCACCATATCGAGCTCCCTTCTCCACAGGGAGTCTGCTTCTCCTGCCTGTCCGCCTGCTTGTGTTCCCTCTCACTCTCTCTCTCTTTCAAATAAAATACCCCCCCGCCAAAAGGATTACCCATCACAACCAGGTGGAATTTATTCCTGGGATACAAGGTGGTTCAACATTCATAAATCAATGTGATAGAACACATTAATAAGAAAAGAGACAAGAACTATATGATCCTCTCAATGCAGAAAAAGCATTTGACAAAATACAGCCTTTCTGGATTAAAACTCCTCAGAGTGTAGGGATAGAGGGAACATTCCTCGATTTCATAAAAACCATCTATGAAAAGCTCACAGCGAATATCATTCTCAATGGGAAAAAGCTGAGAGCTTTTTCCTTATCAGTAATAAGACAAGGATGTCTACTCTCACCACTGTTGTTCAACATAATACTAGAAGTCCTAGCATCAGCAGTCAGACAAAAAAAAAAAAAGGTATTCAAATTGGTAAAAAAGTCAAACACTCTTCACAGATGACATACTTTATGTGGAAAACCTAAAAGACCTCACCCCCAAATTACTAGAACTCATACAGCAATTCAGTAATGTGGCAGAATAAAAATAATGCACAGAAATCATTTGCTTTCTTATACACTAACAATGTAACTGTAGAAAGAGAAATTAAGGAATTGATTCCATTTACAATAGCACTAAAACCCATAAGCTACCTTGGAATAAATCTAACCAAAGAGGTAAAGGATCTATACTCTAGATAGTGCAGAACACTTACCAAAGAAATTGAAGAAGACACAAAAAGATGGAAAACAATTCCATGCTCATGGATTGGAAACATAAACATTGTTTAAAATGTCTGTGCCATTCAGAGTAATCTATATTGTCAACGCCTTCCTGATCAAAATACCAATGGTATTTTTCAAAGCACTGGAACAAAACCAATCCTAAAATTTGTATGGAACCAAAAAAGACCCTGAATCACCAGGGAATTGATGAAAAACTAGGGGCGTCACGTTGCCTGATTTCAACTTGTAGTACAAAGCTGTGATCACCAAGACAGCATGGTACTGGCACAAAAACAGACACATAGATCAGTGGAACAGAACAGAGAGCCCAAAAATGGACCCTCAACTCTGTGGTCAACTAATCTTTGACAAAGCAGGAAAAAATGCCCAATGGAAAAAAGACAGTCTCTTCGATAAGTGTTGCTAGGAAAATTGGGCAGCTATATACAAAAGAATGAAACTCAACCATTCTCTTAAACCACACACAAAGATAAACTCTAAATGGATGAAAGACCTCCATGTGAGACAGGAATCTATCAAAATCCTAGAGGAGAGGAGAACATAGGCAGTAACCTCTTCAACATCGGCTACGGCAACTTCTTTCAAGACATGTCTCCAAAGGCAAGGGTAACAAAAGAACAAACAAAAGAACAAACAAAAGAACAAAAGAACTTTTGGGACTTCATCAGGATAAAAAGCTTCTGGACAGCAAAGGAAACAGTCAACAAAACAGAGGTAACCCACAGAATGGGAGAAGATACTTGCAAATCATGTTAAAGATATAAGGCTGCTATCCAAGATCTATAAAGAACTTCTCAAACTCAACACCCCCAAAAATACAATAAGTCAAAAAATGGAAAAAAAAATGGGCAGAAGACATGAACAGACACCTCTCCAAAGAAGACATATGAATGGCTAACAGACACATGAAAAAATGTTCAACATCATTAGCCATCAGGGAAATGAAAATCAAAACCATATTAAGATACCACCTTACACCAGTTAGAATGGCAAAAATTGACAAGGCAGGAAACAACAAATGTTAATGAGGATGTGGAGAAAGGGGAACGCTCTTATACTGTTGGTGGGAATGGAAGTTTGTACTGCCACTTTGGAAAACAGCATGGAAGTTCCTCAAAAAGTTAAATATAGAGCTACCCTATGACCCAGCAATTGCACTACTCGAAATTTACCCCAAAGGTACAGATGTAGTGAAAAGAAGGGGTACATGCACCCCAATATTGCATTGTCCACAGTAGCCAAACTGTGGAAGGACCCGAGATGACCTGAAACAGATGAATGGATAAAAAGGATGTGGTCCATATATACAGTGGAATATTACTCAGCCATCAGAAGGGGTGAATACCCTTCATTTACATCGACATGGGTGGAACTGGAGGGGATGAGTGAATGCTGAGTGAAATAAGTCAATCAGAGAAAGACAGTTATCATATGGTTTGACTTATATGTGGAACATAAGGAATAGCATGGAGGACATTAGGAGAAGGAATGGAAAGATGAAAGGGGGAAACCAGAGGGGGAGACAAACCATGAGAGACTCTGGACTACGGGAAACCACCTGAGGGTTTCAGAGGGGAGAGGGTTGGGGGGACGGGGTAGCTCGCTGATGGGTATTAAGGAAGGCATGTATTGCATGGAGCACTGGGTGTTAGACTCAAACAATGAATCATGGAACCCTACATCAAAAACTAGTGATGTACTCTATGGTGACCAACATAACATAAAAGAAAAACAAAAACACCTAACATACAACTGTTAAAAAAAAAAAAGGGACTTCGACATACGAAATTTTGTAGAACACAGTTCAACCTGTAACGGTTTCCATGCCTCTTGCCAGTGATCACCTCCCAAGGAGCCCAAGGCACTGTGGTGTCTCCAGTGTACCCCCCGGTGCGTGCCTTGGGCAGAAGACTATATCCTGCCTAGCCACTGGCTGCTGGGGCTGGGGTGGTACTGGATCGCCCACCCAGTGAGGGCTGGGATGAAATTGTTCTGACTTGGAGGTGCTGAAGTTTTGAAGGTAGGATGAAATGGAGGCCTCTCTCTGGGTGCTAAACCAGAGGGGACACCTCTTGGGGTGTGGTTATAGTGCCCACTGTGACCTGGGCAGACAAAGCACTCATAGCTCCAAGTTCCCAGATACAAAAGCCTCTTTGGCTCAGATATCCTCCCTTCCACTTGCCTGTGGAGCCTCAAGGTTTTGTGGGGAGCCAGATGCTGGTCAGCAAGACAGGCAGAACCCAGAAGCTATCTTTAGCATCGAGAGCAGGAGCCATGTGGACAGAAGTGCGATGGAGGCGCCCCCTGCTGCCACGAAGTCTGAAAAAAGAGAAGTCTCAATACCCCACGTGAGTGTAGGTCCTGGAGTCCCACCACGGGGACCCCCAGGTGGTGTGGAGCAGCCTCTGTGTGTAACAGCACGTGCTGCTTTGTTTTTCAAGGAGGTGAAATTCACATAAACTGAGCCTTTTTAAAGCATAGTACATGTATAATACTGTGCAACCATCATCTTTTTTTCCAAAGCCTGTTCATCACTCCAAAAGGAAATCCCATATCCCACAAATCACTGGCTCCCCCCCTTCCCTTTGACCTCTGGCAACCAGTAGTTTCTGTGTCTGTACCTTTACCTATTCTGGATGTTTTATATAAATGAATCACATAAGCTGTGACTTTTTGTGTTCAACTTTTTTCTTTTAGTGAAATATGTGTAAGGTTCGTACACATTGTACCTCACTCATTCCTATGGCTGACTCTTACTCTGCTATGTGGATTTGTCCATTAGCTGTTGGACATTTGTTTTGTTTTTACCTTTTCATCATTGTGAATACTGCTTCTATGAACATCCATGTGCAAGTTTTGGTTTGAATACCTGTGTTCATTTGTTTGTGTGCATATTCCTAGGAGTGGTATTGCTAAATCATATGCTAATTCTGTGTTTAGCTTTTTGAGATACTGCTAAACTGTTTTCCACATTGACTGTAATGTTTTATGTTATCATCATTAGTGTACTAGGGTTCTTTGTTTTCTGGTTTGGGATTGGATTTTATTAAATAAAAAATCAAAGAACGAGAAGGAAGCCTCCCTCTACCCCACCCCTGTGTAGTAGAGTTCTAATTTCTCCATATGCTCATCAACTCATGTCAATGTCTTTTTTTTTTTTTTTTTTAACAAATTACCATGTGTCTATTAGCATTGGATTTGGCAATCATTTCTTGGGTATGATTATCAAAAGCACAGGTAATAACAGAAAAAAATAAGTGGACTTGATCAAAATTATAAACTTAGGGTATAAAAGGACACTATCAAGAAACTAAAAAGATGACCTATGGAATGGGAGAAAATATTCGCAAATCATACAGGTGATATGGGTTCAGTATGTAGAATATTTAAGGAACTCTTACAACGCAACAACAACAGTGCGCAGGAGGGAGATTTGCTATGGCTTCCCTGAGACATTTTGTCTTCCATAGTGAACATAATCTGCTTCTGACTTTCTCAGTGGTTTATCTGTATTTTGTCATGTAGTAGTTCAGCACAACGTATCATACAAACTAGTTCTTTTCATCAGCGTTTTAGCAGCTCACTGTCATGGCACACCATAGTACTTCTCAGATTAGCGTTGTTTCTGGGAAAAGGCTCCAGCAGAGAAAGGAGAAACACCGAGACCATCTTGGCTGCCAGTGCTTGGAGGGACGGGCCAGTCCCTTGGGCACCCCAAGGCCAACTGTCCATAGGTTCTTGCCCTCATGAGAATTGTGCAGGTCCTTTTGTTGTTTCAGTGTTGTTTTTTCAGTTGAAAAAATATATTGACAACTGGAAAACATGTATGAAGACATCGAAGTTTAAATTTATGAGTACCCCAAAACAAAATTTATTAAAAATTTAGTTTTCTGGATTTAAGGGAACTAAGCTAATCTGTCATGGTTTTCTTCCGTTGAGAAATTCAGTTTATGTGGCAGTATATTTATAGTGGTACATAAGGTGTTTGTTTTGTAAATATTGACATCCTACATTAGATGAGATATGTAGACATATACCAAACTTTGATATTAAAATCAAAATTTGTTAAAGCTCAGGTAACTGTCCACGGTGAACTGTATGCCCATATGGCCCTGGGGTATTTTCCAAAGGGAGTTTAAGCAGCACTTCAAGCTTTTCTATCATAATTGTTCAGTTTCCATTTTCTTTATTTTCAGGTCTATTTTTTAAATGAGTACTTTTATTAAGAAATCACCCATTTCCTCTGGGTTACCGGTTTGATGGAGCATGCTCTCAAGGCAACTTACTCAGTTAATATTAACTCCGGTCACTGGCTGAGGTAGGGCTGGTTAGGTTTTAACCTGAAGTTCCTCTTGTCCCACATCCTTACTGTGTGTCCAACACAGGAGGAAGTCACTCTGTAGAGCCCACAGTTGAGGAGAGTGGGGCTAGTTTCACCTCTGTTCTAGATGACTGAGTAGTTTACCTGAATTATTTGGAAATCTTCAGCAGAGATTTGTAGTCATTAAAAAAAAAATTCTTTGTAGGGGCACCTGGGTAGCTCAGCGGGTTAAAGCCTCTGCCTTTGGCTCAGGTCCTGATCCCAGGGTTCTGGGATTGAGCCCCGAGTTGGGCTCTCTGCTCAGCGGGGAGCCTGCTTCCCCCCGCCCCTGCCCCACCTGCCTCTCTGCCTACTTGTGATCTCTCTCTGTAAAATAAATAAATACAATCTTAAAAAAATATTTAAAAATATTCTATGTAATCATTTATTTTTACCAGTGGGGACAAGTGGCTGGTTATCTTAGGCTCTTGGCTATACTTCGGGTCTGCCATGTTGGCTTGGTCAGCTGATTGCTGTTGTGATTATTGAGAGTTGTTTCCATTGGCTCCTGTTTGCCTGTGACATAATTCCATTTTTGTAGATTTTTTCTTTTTGGTACTTTGTTGCTTTCTGATACTTCAGGATTATCCTGGCTGCTATATTTACTGTTATAGTCATAGTGATGAGAGCGCAGGCGAGAAAAAATGTAGTTTGAATTAAATCTCCTTACAGCTTGCAACCCACTGACAGATGCCTGAGATGTGCAGGGGGTGCCACTCCTCAAGGAGTTCCGGGCTGCCTTAATGCCTTCGTGTTTATATTTCATTAAAGACTAAAAGGAAGTTTATCTTGACAATAGCTAAATCTTCAAGGCCCCGGTAAGATCCTCCTTTCAGCATGCAAAAATTCCTTAGAAACCTATATTATCTTCACCTCTCCTCCCTCCACAAAACTCAAAATATGTCATCAGTCGTCCCTCAGTCTTGCAGGCACAGCTCTTTCTGCCCACAGGTCCTGTTCCTGTGCTACAATAAAAAACACCTTTTTTCACAAAAAAAGTCTCAAGAATTCTTTCTTAGCAGTTCACTCATGAACCCAAAACTTCAAACTTTCACCAGTAGTAACAACTATTTCTTTAGAGAGCCCTGGCCCCTTTATTAGGGAATGGTATTCAGAACTTCAGTGTGGGGGCTAAAAGTGCTCAGCTCACAATGCAAGGAAATACACGCATGTGTTCCAGCCTATACAAAACTATAAAGATTTGTGAAAATAAACCTCATATATTTTTACAAAGTTTTTATTTAAATTCTGGCTACTCAACGTACAATGTAATATTAGTTTCAGGTGTACAACCCAGTGGTTCAACACTTGCCTACAATACCCAGTGACCATCACAAGTGCACTTCCCAATCCCTATCTCCCATCCAGTCCACCCCTCCCAACTTCCCCTCCAGCAACCATCAGTTCTCTACAGTTAAGAGTCTGTTTCCTGGTTTGCCTCTCTCTCTTCTTTCCCTTTGCTTATTTGTTTTGTTTCTTAAATTCCACATATAAGTGAAATCATATGGTACTTGTCTTTCTCTGCCTTATTTCACTTAGCATAATACTCTAGCACCATCCATGTCATTGCAAATGGCAAGATTTCATTCTTTTTTTGTGGCCAAGAAATAAATATATATATACATATATCACATCATCTTTTAAAAAAATTTTTTTATTTCTTTTCAGCGTAACAGTATTCATTGTTTTTTCACCACACCCAGTGTTCCATGCAATCCGTGTCACATCATCTTTATCCTTGGTCAGTCGATGGACACGGGCTGTTTCCATACTTTGGCTGTTGTAGATGCTGCTGCTATAGACATTGGGGTGCATGTATCCTTTGAATTACTATTTTTGTATTTGGTAAATACCTAGTAGTGCAATTGCTGGATTGTGGGGTAGTTGTATTTATACTTTCTGGGGAATGTCCATACTGCTTTCCACACTGACTGCATCTGTTTGCCTTCCCCAACAGTGCAAGAGGATTCCCCTTTCTCCACATCCTTGCCAACACCTGTTTGTTTCTTTTCTTATTGATTTTAGCCATTCTGACAAGTGTGAGGTGATAATCTTATTGTAGCTTTGATTTGCATTTTTCTGATGATGAGAAATGTTGATCATCTTTTCATGTGTCTGTTGGCCATCCACGTGTCTTCTTGGGAGAAATGTCTGTTCGTGTCCTCTCTTCCCTTCCCCTGATACCTTTTTAAAGTAGGATCCATGCAAGGCTTGAACTCGTGACCTGAGATCAAGACCTGAGCTGCGATCAAGAATCAGATGCTTGGGGCGCCTGGGTGGCTGCCAGGCCTACTTGTGCTATCTCTCTCTGTCAAATAAATAGATAAATAAATAATTAAAAAAAGAATCAGATGCTTAACCGGCTGAGCCACCCAGGCATACCTTCTGCCCATTTTTAAATTGGATTATTTGTTTTTTGGGTGTTGAGTTTTATAAATTCTTTATATATTTTGGATACTAAGCCTTCACCAGATAGGTCATTTGCAAATATCTTCTCCCATTCTCTAAGTTGCCTTTTAGTTTTGGTGATTGTTCACTTTGCTGTGCAGAAGCTTTTTGTTCTGATGAAGTCCCAATAGCTTATTTTTGCTTTTGTTTCCCTTGCCTCAGAGGGAAGGGAAGTGTCTAGAAGGAAGTTGCTATAGCCAATGTCAAAGAGGTCACTGTCTGTGTTCTCAAGGATTTGGATGGTTTCCTGTCTCACATTTAGGTTTTTCATGCATTTTGAATTTATTTTTGCGTGTCGTGTAGGAAAGTGGTCAAGTTTCATTCTTCTGCATGTTCCTGTCCAAATTTTCCCAGCACCATTTGTGGAAGAGACATCTTTCCATTGGATATTCTTTCGTCCTTTGTGGAAGATTAGTTGACGATATCGTTGTGGGTCCATTTGTGGTTTTTGGTTCTGCTCCATTGATCTCCACTGACAGGTAGTTGGGCCGCCCTGAAGGGGGAGTTTACTTGCACGTGGCACCCATTGTAGCCTGCATAACCAGTGGAAGGATTGTTTGCTCCCCTCTGTGTTCCATCCCGTGACACTCCCACACAGTAAATGATTGAATCTGGATAGATTATGATTTACTCACGTGTTGTAAAAATCCACAGGTTTGGAAAAATGCATAATGACAGATATCCATCGTTAAATATCCTATGAAACATTTCCAACCCATCACTCTGTGACCTGTTAACAATCTTTCTAGTTTTGCCTTTTCAAGAATGTCTTATAAATGGGGCACAGTGTGTAGCCTGTTCAGACTGGATTTTTTTCACTTAGTACAATACATGTAAGATTCATCCGTGTTTGTATAGGGTGATGGTTCATTCCTTTTATTGCTGAGTGGTATCATACAGAAAGTATAAGGGAGGAAAAACAGTGTTTTTTTCAACCCTCCTAGGTTCCTGGCTGAGATCCCTTCCTGTAATAAAAAATTAACAGAGAAAAACTATTTTATTTTATTTTTAAAAGATTTTTATTTATTAGAGAGAGAGTGAGAGAGGAGTGAGGGACAGAGGGAGTAGCAGACTCCCTGCTGAGCTGGAAGCCTGATGCAGGGCTCCATCCCAGGACCTTGGGATCATGACCTGAGCAGAAGGTCATGATCAATCAGATGCTTAACTGACTGAGCCACCCAGGGGTCCCGAAAAACAGTTTTTTAAAAAAGATTATTTATTTATTTGACAGACAGAGATCACAAGTAGGCAGAGACACAGGCAGAGACAGAGGGATGGGGAAGCAGGCTCCCTACTGAGCAGAGAGCCCAATGCGGGACTCGATCCCAGGACCCTGGGATCACGACCTGAGCCAAAGGCAGAGGCTTTAACCTACTGAACCACTCAGGCTCCCCCCGAAAAACAGTTTTAATAGCATATATACATCTTACATACATGGGAGATGTTCAGGAAAATGAAATAACTCCCCAAAATGGTCGAAGCCATGCCCTAAATGCCATCTTCAGCTAAAGGCAAAAGAAAGATTTTGGGTGGCAGGGAGGCCAGTTATAGGGGTTTATCGGGCCAGGCACAGGGCATGCGGGTGTAGTTATTATGCAGATTCAAGTCTGCGCCTTCTTCCATTGAAGTGTCTTGAGCTCTTTAGTCCTGCTTCTGTTCCCAGTACACGGAGGATGTCATTATAAATGGAGCTTTCCTTTATAAGTGTAAAGGTTGCTCACCAAATAGCAACTTCTACTAGGTTTTCAGAGATTTTCCCCTGTCTGCTCTTTCTTTAAATTTTTTTTTTTTTTAGATTTAAAGAAAAAAATTGACAGAGAGAGAGAGAGAGAGAGAGAGAGAGATCACACATAGGCAGGCAGAGAGAGGGGGAAGCAGGCTCCCCACTGAGCAGAGAGCCTGATGCGGGGCTCGATTCCAGGACGCTGAGATCATGACCTGAGACGAAGGCAGAGGCTTAACCCACTGAGACACCCAGGTGCCCCTCTTTCTTAAGATTTTTTATTTATTATTTTTTAAATAAGTTTAATTCATTTCTTTTTTGTGTTTATTTATTTATTTATTTTAAGATTTTATTTATTTATTTGTCAGAGAGTGAGTGAGCGAGCACAGGCAGACAGAGTGACAGGCAGAGACAGAGAGAGAAGCAGGCTCCCTGCCGAGCAAGGAGCCCAATGTGGGACTCAATCCCAGGACTCTGGGATCACGACCTGAGCTGAAGGCAGCCGTCCAACCAACTGAGCCACCCAGGCGTCCCATTTTTTATGTTTTTATTATTATTTATTCATTTGACAAAGAGAGAGGGATCACAAGTAGGCAGAGAGGCAGGCAGAGAGAGAGGAGGAAGCAGGCTCCCCGCTGAGCAGAGAGCCCGATGCAGGGCTCGATCCCAGGACCCTGAGATCATGACCTGAGCCGAAGGCAGAGGCTTAATCCACTGAGCCACCCAGGTGCCCCTCTTAAAAATTTTTAAGAAGATTTATTTATTTCTTGTAGAGGTGGGGGGCAGGGGCACAGGGAGAGAGAATCTCAAACAGACTGCACTAAGTGCAGAGCCTGGTGGGGGGCTTGATCCCCCAACCTGATACTGTGACCTGAGATGGTGACCTGAGATCATGACCTGAGCTGAAACCAAGAGTCAGAGGCTTAACCAGCTGTGCCCCCCAGGCGCCCCTGCTAGTTCCCAAACTTAATCAGCCCAAGTCCATCCTGGGGCCGGAGAGGTGTGTTCGGCTTTCTTCACGTGGAGGCATCCCCGTTTGCCCATGGATTCCTCTCTTGAAAGATTTCCTGGAAGGGATTATGCTAAGCAAAATAATTTAAGTAACAAGACAGAGGAGCGTAGAGCAAGGGAGGGAAAAATAAGACAAGATGAAATCAGAGAGTGACAAACCACAAGAGACTCTTAATCATAGGAAACAAACTGAGTGTTGCTGGAGGAGAAGGTGGGGGGCTGGAGTAACTGGGTGTGGGACATGAAGGCGGGCACGTGCTGCAGTGAGCATTCGGTGTTATGCACAACTGATGAATCACTGATCTCTACCTCTGAAACTACTAATGCATAATATGCTAATTGAATTTAAATAAAGTCCAGGAAAAAATTAAAGAAACAAAATTTGCAATTATGAGCGTTTCTCTGGAAGCCAAAATTGTGTAATAAATTGTATAGTAAATAAAGAGTTATTGTTGAGATTAAGCTGGATTGGATTAGCAGTGAATGTCAGCGCTAATATATCCAATGGCTCCTTAGGGTGCTGTCAAAATGGAAAGTTGAAAATACGAGGGATTTAATCTCCTTTTACTTTTGGGTAGACTATGGTGGGACTTCTGTGTTCAGTTCAGTGTTCAGCCCATTTCAAGAGGGCCCTTAACAAACTAAAATGTAACCACTGTTAGGAGTTAGTTGGACAATTAGGGACTCAAGGCCAGAGTCTCCAGCAAGAAGGTGCGGAGGCAGGACGGCTAACGTAAAGTGGCACCGACGTTCTGTCTCTCGGCTTAGACAGGACCACACTGATGTTCTGCTTTGTAGCCTTTGGAGATCTGACTTCTGTAAATTGTCCTAAAAGAAGACAATTAACCACAAAAACATTTGTCAATATCATGGGAAGGGGGCAGTTAAGACCTAAGCCCCCAGATGTAAAAAAAAAAAAAAAGACCCTCAGTTCGTGGACATGAACCAAATAGGTAGATAGACACGTGACCACACCCCTGACAGGCATGACTCAGCACACCCTGCTTGCTTAAGAAAGTTCTGCAAAAGAGCTCATAAAAACCCCTAAACTTAGAGACTTGGAGAGCAGCCCGCTCAGGCCCCCCTCGCTCCCCCGGAGCTTTGTACTCTTGGGCTTTCTTTGTACTCTTGACTCTTCGTAAACTGGGCCTTGCCACCCACCACTCTCCGTTTGATCTACCTCTTCATTCTTTGAAGCAGCATGACCCAGAACCCGGGCACCGAGGGGACACAAGTCCTGTAACACCGTGATGGTGAACATTCAAGACCATGAAGGGATCTGTAGATCCATCGGAGGTTGTAGGTTTCAACATGGACTAGACAGTCGTTTAGCGGTGCCGTTACCTCATTCAACAAGCGTTCACTGAGGACTGAAGTTGGACTAGCTTCTTTTTTTTAAAGATTTTATTTATTTATTTGTCAGAGAGAGAGGGAGAGAGAGAGCGAGAGCGAGCACAGGCAGACAGAGTGGCAGGCTGAGGCAGAGGGAGAAGCAGGCTCCCTGCCGAGCAAGGAGCCCGATGTGGGACTCGATCCCAGGACTCCAGGATCACGACCTAAGCCGAAGGCAGCCGCCCAACCAGTTGAGCCACCCAGGTGTCCCTGGACTAGCTGCTAAGACTATGTAAAACCAATGTACTGGGTTTTTTCCCAGTCATAGACATACAAATGACAGTGGTGTGATGTATAATACAATGTTCATTAGATATATTCATATCTGTGTTGGTGTGACCAAGAAAATCTAAATAAATATATTTCCCTGAAAAAAAATAATGAAAAAGTGAAGGGTCAATATATTGACACCCTTGTTAGGGAACCTGGAAAGAGCCTCAGAGGGCCTCTATCCAAATCCATATATTTCTCTTCCCTCTGATGATGACTTTGTTAAAATCAGCGTTTTGATATCATTTTTAGCTGTGACTGTAATTTTTGACTGTGACTCTAGCCTCACCACCCATATGTGAGTTCCTAAATAGCCATTTGTTTGATCTGTGTTTGAACTCCTGTAGAAGGATCTAGTCCTTTGTAACTTGTGTCATGTCCTCAGCCCTTTTGTGTGAGAAACATTGTTTCAATTTGTTTAGCGTTAGTTTCATTCCTATTGTTGTCGAGTGCTCTTTTCTATGAATAGGCCACACTTGACTCACTTTGCTGTTGATGGGCATTTGGATTTTTCTAGGTTTTGGTTAATACCAACAACACCGCTGCGGAGCACTGGTCTGTGCGTGTCTTGCCGGGTGACTGAGTGTTACCCTAGATAAAATCACTTCTAGGAATGTGAGCACGAGTCAGCGTCACTAGGCAGTGCCACACTATTGTGAAAGCGATTGGAGCGTGAAAGGCGGCAGCAGAGCGCGTGGCCTGGGGCGCAAAGCGTTGACAGCAGGTCTGTCATTCCCTCCCACTTCAGGACACCCAGTGTCTGCCAGTTCTCCCTCTAATTCTCAGGATGGAATTGAACTGGTATGGGAATAACGGGGAGGATGCAAATGTAGGAAGTTTTGTAGCAGGAAGGACTTAATCTCTGTAGGCTAAATATGGGAAGCGAAGCCAGAACTTACTGGTCTGTGAGAAACGGCCTCTTTCGGTTTTTCTGTAGTGATGATTTAAACCATGTGGAACTTAGGTGCAAAGACTAGTTGACTTTTAGTAAGCCATGTATGTTTTACCAAAAAGAGATAACTTCTTAAACTTGTTTGAGTACATCATCAAAACCTATGGATATCACCAGAAGAGTGTTTTTAGAGAATTTGAGATTTTTGTTACCCTTCACCACTTTAGAAGTTTGGTAGAATTTGGTTGCCTTCCTTTGTATTCATGCTAAAGATTAGAATGTGCGTAATTCATAGCTCTGTGATCCCATAGAAGTTAGTTTTGAATGAGATTAAATTAAGAATTTATTGGGTTGACTGGGTGGTGTAGTCAGTTAAGCATCCCACTCCTGGTTTCACCTGAGGTCGTGATCTCAGGGTCAGGAGATCGAGCCCAGTGCAGTCGGCTTGAGATTCTCTCTCCCTCTTCCTGCCCTTCCCATGTATGATCTCCCTCTCTCCTCTCTAAAATAAAGAAATAAATCTTTTTTAAAAAATAAGAATTGGGCACCTGGGTGGCTCAGTGGGTTAAAGCCTCTGCCTTCGGCTCAGGTCATGATCCCAGGGTCCTGGGATCGAGCCCCGCATCGGGCTCTCTGCTTGGCAGGGAGCCTGTTTCCTTCTCTCTCTCTCTGCCTGCCTCTCTGCCTACTTGTGATCTCTGTCAAATAAATAAATAAAATATTAAAAACAATAAAAATAAGAATTTATTCACATATTTACATTTATCATTAAGGAACGGATTGCACTCTTACTTATCTATTTATATGTGAATATTTGGGCAATTGTGAGTACAAAACCCTAAGTGTTTTGTAAAACCTCCAGGTCATTCACAGATGAGACTAAAGTACCTGGGGAGTCCTAGGCAATTACTTGTCTGCTATCAAAAATATGAAATGACAAAAGAGACAGATGAGATCTCCTTTGACATTGTCCTTGATTGTCATTCTCCCTGAGGATGGCCATCTCTGGACAGCTTAGTGACAGGGGCTTATTAACAGTGTAGGGTTTCTGTTCCCCAGAGGCATCATCCAGGGAAATGGATTTGGTTCTCTTGCCTGACAGCCACAGCCGACTGTCACAGCACCCTCTCGTGGGCTCACAACGGTCTCACAGTCACCAGGCAGGTCAATGTATTTGGGGAAACCACCATGAGAGTTTGCAATTGCCTTCGTCTCCCAACTCCTAGAGGCAAAGTGGGGATCTCTGGTATCATGTGAAGTGATCGTGAAAACGTATCCTTTTGCTTAAGGAGCATCTGTGGGTGGGGAACCTGGGTGGCTCAGTTGGTTAAGCATCCTGGGATCGAGCCCCAGGTCAGGTTCCTCGCTAAAGAAGGAGGCTGCTGCTCCCTCTGCCTCCCGCTCACCTTGCTGTGCGCGCTCTCTCTCAGACAAATAAAATCTTATTTTTTAAAAAAATTTTATCTGTTTTTTCAGTGTTCCAATATTCACTGTTCGTGTATAACAGCCAGTTCTTCATGCAGTCCGTGCCCTCCTTAATACCCACCACCAGGCTCACCCATCCCCCACCCCTCTCCCTTCCAAAACGCTCAGTTTGTTGCTCAGAGTCCACAGTCTCCCATGGTTCGTCTCCCCCCCACGCCCGGTTTCCCCCATCTCACTTCTTTCCTTCTCCTAATGACCTCCATGTTATTCCTTATGCTCCACAAGTAATTGAAATCATATGATAAAATCTTAAAAAAAAAAAAGAAATATAGATTCAGTATGTGTTCTTTCTTCTGGAAAAAAAAAAAAATAGACCCAAATAGTCATCATGGCTTCCTGAGTACCTGTCTTGAGAGTCATCACACCGGCTCTTTGTGGAATTCTCCCTCTTAAATGTCCGAATTATGATGTAGATATTATCAGTCACATTTTCTAGATGGTTAGACAGGGGCTCAGAGACGATTCGAGTCACAGAGGATTTTGATGTCAGAAACCTAAGTGGGATCCCCAGACTGACTTCAAGTCCCTTGGTATCTCTTACACGGTGCTGTTTCCCTCTTACCTCTGGTCTTCTCAATCTGGAAACATCTCGAGTCTCAGGATTTTCTTGTGTGGTCAACTGGAATGAACTCAGCTGGCCTGTTTACCTCTGCCCATCATGGTCGGTGGAGGACCTTACCTCTGAGTAAGATACTAAAAAATCCCTAAGAATAGAGACACTATAGTATTTTTCTGATATTAAAGTTACTGAAAGTACTATCTTTTTAAAATTGATTCAGGCTCTGGTATGTTCAGAATGTGCTGTAAGACAGGTCTGAGATGGTATTTAAAACCCCTCAGCTCAGCCTCTTCTACAAAGTGAGACAGTGCTCAGAAACACCGCTAACTATTCCCTTATCCACGACTCCTTACCTTGCAACCTTCGTAATGTTTATGTGGCATGACTATGACTTACATTAGTCAAAATCTCCAGGGAATTTATACAGTGAGTCCAAGGGGGCACTTCATGTTTAAATTAGTGTTGTGACAATGAGCTACTCTGTTTTATTCTGTAGTCCAAGGGAATGGTGCCAGACATCACTAAGATGTTGGGAGGTTCTAAAATTGTGACTTTAAATTATCTGTGTGCTTCAGAGATTTGGGCAGAAGAAAGGGAGGAGCTCAGCTTCTGTGAACACCTCTGTTACCTGTGTTGACCATGGAACAGGTAACCTTCTGTAGGCATCATTTTGATTTCTTGGTAGGTTTGTTTACTACATGGGGGCCTTTTTTGGGGTATTGGTGGTAGAGGTTCACTGACTGACCTTGGACTGTCACCATGCGATGGGGGTCGACCTGGCCAATGGGATGGAGGCCGTGTGGCATGACAAGAGCCACCTGAGCAGGTACCTGCTGGACCACAAACTCACCAAGATCCTATCCCCAGAAGACCCATTTTTCTCCCCATCACCATTTTCTCCCCTGAACCAGCTTCTGGACAGCTAACCAAAGGGGTCAGCCTCACCCTGCAAGAAATAATCAGTGGCGTGAATGCCTCAGATCCAGACCTGTGTTTCCAGGCCACCCAGGCAGTCAGGAAAATGGTTTCCCAAGAAAAGAACCCTCCTCTAAAACTGATTGTTGAAGCAGGGCTCATCCCCAGGCTCGTGGAGTTCCTGAAGTTGTCACCTCACCCCTGCTTGCAGTTTGAGGCAGCCTGGGCTCTGACCAACATCGCTTCCGGGACTTCAGAGCAGACTCAAGCTCTTGTGGAAGGTGGGGTCATCCCACCTTTGGTTGAGCTCCTGTCTTCCCCCCACATGATTGTGTGCAAACAGGCGGTGTGGGCTCTCGGTAGTATTGCAGGTGATGGCCCAGAATTCAGAGACCTCGTTATCTCGAGTAATGCCATTCCATATCTACTGGCCCTCGTTTCATCAACCATACCAATCCCGTTTTGCGGAACATCACGTGGACCTCGTCCAACTTGTGCTGGAACAAGAACCCTTACCCTTCTGTGAAAGCCGCGAAGCAGATGTTGCCTGTCCTGTCCCACCTCCTGCAGCACCAAGATAGTGAAGTTCTTTCAGACACCTGCTGGGCCCTGTCCTACCTCACCGATGGCTCCAACGAGCGCATCGGCCAAGTGGTCAACACGGGGGTCCTGCCCAGGCTGGTCCAGCTCATGAGCAGCTCAGAGCTCAGTGTCTTGACCCCCTCCCTCTGCACCATGGGGAGCGTCGTCACGGGAACAGATCACCAGACCCCGGGGGCCATCGACGCGGGCATGCTGAACGTGATGCACCCCGAGTCCTCCATCCAGAAGGAGGCAGCTTGGGCCTTGAGCAACGTGGCCGCGGGGCCTCGCCAGCGCATCCAGCGGCTGATTGCTTGCGCCATGCTGCCTCCATAGTGGCTCCGCTAAAAAATGGAGAATTTAAAGTCCAGAAAGAGGCTGTTTGGACCGTGGCTAACTTCACAACTGGAGGCACCAGAGACCAGTTGATCCAGCTGGTCCACTCCGGCGTCCTGGAACCCCTGGTGAATCTGCTTACCATCCAAGCCACCGAAATTGTTCAAATCATTCTTGACGTCCTCTCTTTTATCCTCCAGGCAGCGGAGCAGCTTTCAGAGAAGGAAAACCTGTGTCTTCTGATGGAAGAAATGGGTGGCATTGATAAAATTGAGGCTTTGCAACTTCATAAGAACCGCTTTCAACATTATCGAGAACCATTTTTCTGAGGGAGAAGAAAGTGGCACAATATTACCAGCCCTGGACCAAGATCATGAATTCTTAAACGCTTAACAAAAAAAATATTCTTAAAGCTTAACAAGAAAATACCAAGGCCCCCCGATTCCAAAACCAAGGAGCAAACCCTAACAAGGAACTTAAGAACCTCCTAGGTCTTGGCATGGCACAGGTGTAAAGCATTTTAAACTAAATGTTAACAAAATTTCCCACACATTCACCTCCATCTATCAAAACTGCCGTTAAACTGCTTATTAAAAAACAACAACAACACAGGAGCAGGTGTAGGGGCAGGGGTTGGGATCGGGGCGGGGACAGGGTCAGCAATAGTGGCCAGTGCAGGATCCAGAGCAGGAGCTGGGTCCGAGACAGGAACAGGAGCACAGGCAAGGGCAGGGACAGGAGTAGGAGCAAGGGAAAGGGGCTGGGTCTGGGGCGGGAACAGGGGCATAGGCAGGGGCAGGGGAAGGGGGAGTGGTCGTGGCAGGGCCAGGGGAGGGGACGGGGGCAGTTGAAGGGGAAGAAGTAGGGGCAGGGTCTGGGTCTTGGGCAGGAAGAGGGGCACAGGTAGGGGAAGGGGAAGCAGTCCTGTCAGGGGCAGGGGAAGGGGCAAGGGAAGCGGCAGGACCAGGGGTAGGACCTGGGTCTGGGGCAGGTGCAGGGGCAGGGGAAGAGGCAGCAGGCCTGTCGGGGAAAGGAGAAGGGTCAGGGACAGTAGTAGGAGCTGGGGCAAGTGCAGGGGTGATGGCCGGCGCAGGGTCAAGGGCAGGAGCTGTGTCTGTGGCAGGAACAGGGGCCCAGGGAAGGGCCGGAGAAGGGGTGGGCCCAAGGAAAGATCTGGGTCAGAGACAAGAACAGGAGCCCAGGCAGGGGCAGGGGAAGTGCGAGTAGCTCTGGCAGGGGCAGGGCAAGTGCGAGTAGCTCTGGCAGGGGCAGGGCAAGGGGGAGCGGCAGGAGCGGGGGTGGGGGCAGGAGCCGGAGCCAGCTCTTCCTGGACAGCATCAGTGTCTCTGTGGTCAGGTGCCCGGTCACCCGTTGGCTCCTGGTCTCCGAAGTCTCTGCAGTCACCATCTCCCCCTCCGGAGCTACTGAATTTGGACTGGGTCTAGCTCCTCCGCTGGAGTATCTGGGAGAGGAGAGAAGCTCACCCTTGGGCCTGCCTCTCCCTATGCTTTTGCAGAGACAGGGCACAGCCCAGGGCCTCCCAGAGAAGCCGCAGCCACGAAGGAACCCTCCCCGGGACGTCTCCCCGACTGCAGTCCCCCCCCCGGGCGCTCCAAGCCAAGTCGTCGCTCCTGGCCCCACACCAGCCTGTGGGGGCTTCTCCCTGTGGGGCCCGGCACCGACCCCTCCCCACACAGCCACAGGCACCCCTTCCCAGCCTTCTCACCCTCGGCCTTGGCCTCCGTGGGCTCCGTGTCCAGGACCGTGGGCCAGTGGAGTACCGGGGGCCGTGGTCTGGGAGGGACCGGAGACCTTCCCAGGACCGGGGACTCCTGGGTCAGGGAGGAGCGCGTGTCTTCCCGCCTCCTTCCGATGTCATCCGTGGCCTGCAAAGACAGAGACGGGGAGTGTACAAGAGGCGTCAGAGCCCTGCCCGGCCATACCCACCATCCTCCTGCCCAGTCCCCCTGCTGTTCCCAGATCACACACAGGCTTGTGTGTGCACAGCCCCGCACCTGGGTCGGTGACCCATCCCTACAGGGTTCTCAGGAGAAACTCTGGGCAGAAGGGTGCAGCCCCCACAGCCCGACACACCAAGCCAGCCTTCACCTGGGGTGTGAACGTGACCTGCCCACCAGCAGGCATCTGACCCTTCATCAGCCTGCTCCTGCTCGGGGCATCACCATCCTCCATGAGCTCTCTTTACACACACACACACACACACACACACACACACACACACACACATGGGGAGGAGACCCGGGGCTACACAGGTCGATCAGAAGGTGTGGGGCTGGCTGACGCTGAGCCTCCCGGTGTCACCTTTTGGTTCTTCCTTCCAAATGCCCAGAGGCGATGGGGAGCCCTGACACGACCTCCGGGGCGAGGGGAAGTGTTTGCCGGGCGTGCTGTCCCTTGCCTGCATCCTCTGGAATTTGATATTCAACACAAGAACATCTTGTTTGTTTGAGGATCTCCAAAGAAATGAGCTGGGCAGGGGGCTGTCTCCGGAATGTGGGTGCCTGGATACGTGGGTTCCAAATTCTGTTGGGCTCTGTTGTCAGGGAAGTGAGGTCACCACTGCCTGGGGGCTCCTGACCCGACTTCCTCCTCACACCAGAGCTCCCTGAGGGCCCCCCTCCCCCAGATTCTCAATGTTCACCCTCCATCCATGCCCCTTCTATACAGTGACACCCACACAGCCTACCCACAGCCCCTGGGAGGCTTGGGTGCAGCTGTTGTCCCCGCTGTGAGGACACAGAGCTGGGTTCAGACCGGGCTCCTGCTCCTGCCCAGGACTGTGTCCCCAGACACACCCTGGGGCTCTCAGGGCCTCCCCACTCTCCCCCTCTGCACATTGGGGGTGTTCTGGCTTCTACTTCTTGGGATGCCATCAGGGGTAGGACCTCTACATATATTCCATACCTGCTCTCCCAGGAGGCTGGTGCACACACTTGGCAATGCAAGGGTGAGCCAGGGGCTGGGCAGGGCATGGAACACAGCCCAGAGGGGCCTGGACCTGCTCTGGGATCCAGGCAAAGCGACCCTCCTTCTGCCTGTGTCCCATCACCCGTGGGAAGGTTGCAGTGAACAGATTCTGACCTTGGTGACACAGACTTCCAGGGACTTCCATTAGGTTTCAGTCCAAGTGCGTCCTCTGTGCCCATGTGCTGGGCAGTCTCCACAGTGGTTTCCGGGCATTCCCGAATCCTGGTCACACATCCCTGTGGAGTCCCTCCCCTCAGGGTGGATGGCCTGTGTGACTGTGAGAATGGGACAAAATGTTTAGATGTAATTTCCAAGCTGATTGAGGAAAGTCTGTGACTTCTCCTAGTTCTCTCTCTCCTGTGTTCAGTGTCTGTCTCTGTCCTTGTCTCTGTCTCTGCTTTTGTGGGTCTCCCAGGAACAGGATCTGTGGGCTCCGGGGGTGATGGGAGAAAGATCAGAAGCGTCCCTTGTCCCTGTTTCCCTCTCCTGGGCTGGTGCTCGGTTCCTTGCTAAGGCCTCCTCACCCCGAGCAGAGCACTGACTCTGGAACCTCTTCCCAATGGGGACCCTGAGGCTGCAACAAGGAGGGTCCGGACCTTGGTCCTCAGACCAGGGGTCTCGTGCTCTGCCACATCACGCAGGCCCACCTCGTCAGCCCCCCACGCCTCCAGGCCGTCCTCTGCTCGGAAGGACCTCGAGGGAGTGCAAAGCATTTTCCCAAGCCTGGGAGCACGGTGGGTCAGGGCTGGAGATTCACGGTCAACAGGCTCTTCTACAAGCCTGTGGGAGCCTAGGGACACCCTGTCTCTGTGGCCCCATTGATAGAAGAGTAAGGGGAGGCCTTTGGTGTTGTAGCCCTGTCCACACTGAGGGGGGGTACCTCTTCCTACTTCCAGTAGTCCAGGGTGGTGATGGACACCAGACCCCAGACCCTGTCCTCACCCAGTGCCCTGGCAAACCCCTGGGCCCCTTGCAGACCCCTTGACCATCAGCCCGTCCTGTCTCCCCTCCCCATGCTATGGATCTCGGTCCTTGCCAGGAGTCCTGATGCCCCTGACCCCATGGCCCAGCTTTCTCCAACCTCTTTCTTCTTTCCCCCTTGTCATCCACCTTTTTCCCAGGGTGTACTCCCCTTCTGACCCCTAGCTTGGCAGTCAGAGTGGTGTGTGTGTGTGTGTGTGTGTGTGTGTGTGTGTGTGTGCAAGCACGTATGCTTCTACCTGTCTGGGGATGCCTGAGGTCCTGTCCCCACATGGGACGGGGTGGGTAGCTCTCCCCGAGGATCTGAGGGGCTCTCCCCCTCAAAGAAAACCTCATGGGAGGGTCGGGGCTGGCCTAGGACTGGAGGGAAGCTCTGCTCCTCGGACTCTGTACCCGTCTTTTGTCTTGGGCCAGTCCCTGCCTCTCTTGACCCCAGGTTCCCAACTGTCCCTGAGGATTGGACATGGAAATGCTTGAACTTGGCCTTTCCTCCAGGGGGAGGTGGAGGTGGAGGAAAGGTGCACCAGGCACACAGACCTCCATTCTGAGAGGGCAGCTGTGCACAGGAGACCTGCACACGGCACCTGTTCCATGACCCAGCCTTGCGGCGGACGTGTACGCGACCCGTAGCTCCGTAGTTGACCGGTCCCCCATGTTCCCTCACCGCTGCCAACTGCTCTGTGGCCCCAAAGTCCGCTGAGCGCCAGAACCATGCCTACCCTGGGAAGCGAGGCTCAGGGTACAAGGCCAGGTGGGTTGGACATCTGGGGATGCAAAGGTCACCGAGTACCCCCCACCCAGCTGGTCTGGAATTCAGACTCCCTCCCAGGGTCCCGCTAAATGCGGGGTTGAGCCAGAGGCCTTGGAGCCACCAGTGGAGGCCGCCTCAGGGCAGGGAGATCAGTCCGCCCCTTCCAGTTCTCTTCTCCTCCTTCTGCTTTGTCTTCCTGGTTGTACCCTGGGACAGAGGTCTAGCCTGTCCCTGGATTCAGCCCTGGCTAGAGTCAGAGGGGTGGGAAGGAGGACAGGGAGGAGGGGGCCACCACCAGGATGCCCGAGGGTGAGGGTGTTGTTACCGTAACGAGGGAACCTGTGGACACTCATGGATTTCAGCCCTTTTTAGACATAAGCAGTGGCCCCAGGACTCGGCCCCTGCCCCCTCCTTCACCAACCCAGAGGGCCCGCATTTCCCCCAGCCCAGTCCTTGTCTGCAGCCGGTCCTCCCTCCAGCCCCAGGAAATTCAGCTGCTCCAGGAGGCATCAAACTCATTACAAGTTGGAGCCGAGCCAGCCCTACGGGGCCTGGTTTCAGGTCCTGGAGCCCCGCAGTGAGGAGAGGTGATATGGGGCAGGAGCAGGGAGAGGGCAGAATGGACTCTCCCTGGGGGCCACGGCTCCCTGGTCTGCATAGACCCTGTTGTGTGCCGGCCCCTGGGCGCCCAGAATCCAGCCCCCAGGCAGGCTCTGGGAGGGAGACCACAATGTGGCTCGTGCTAGCTCAGACTGTCACTCTGTCCTGTAGCTACAGCCTGTCCCACCAGAGGGACTCCCTCTCCTAGTTGGTCAGCAACACCCTCAGAGCCAAGAAGAACAGCCCGTCATCCAGCTCAGGGGCCAGTGTGTGGCCGGGCAGGCGGGGGAGGGCTCGCTCTGGGCTCAGGGAGTCGCTGGCTGGGCTGGCGGTGGCTCGGGAGGGCTGGCGTCCCGGCCCCTCTGCTGAGCAGCCCTGGGACTGGGGTCGTTCGCCTCCCCTCGCTGGGCCTCGCTCTCTGCCTCTGGGCAATGCGGTGACCCCGAATGATCAGTCCGGTGGCAGGAACATATGCGATGCTGGTGACTGACCTGTGGTGGGCACAGAGCCCGGGCTGCAGAGTGCAGCGGGGGGTGGCGCACGGTGCTGCCAGTGAGCGGCCTCCCCCCAAAGCCATTCAGCCCTTCCGCGCGGCCGCCAGGCCCCTGGGAGGCCACACTCCCGACACCAGGTCCCTATGTGTGGCTCTTCTTCAGCAGTGGGACGGGGTGGGGACCCTGGGACATGGGATCAGCTCCTCACTCTGAGGGCAGGAGAGCAAGGAAGACTTTTCCTGGGGTCCCCCAAGGCCATGTAAGAGGGGAGGTGGCTGCCCCCAAGCAGTACGTTTGAAATTCTGTTTCTGCTAGAACCTGAGAACTGGGGTTTGGTTCTTTCACTTGCTGGGCTGACAGGACACACGCGCTCTCCACGAGTCCTCCTCGAATGAAGAGCTCGCGCAGGGTCCCGGGCGTCCTGGACTTGGGAAGGGGGCGGGGCCGGCCCCCTCTCTGGCTCCTGAAGGAGACCCGTCCTCTCAAAGACAGGATTGATTCTAGTCGTGATCCTGGGCCAGGATGGGAGGCGGCCCCTTACGGCTCCTGACTCTGGGGCTGAGGGGGCCCTTCTCAGGCGCAGCGACGCCCACTGAGAGTGGGGGCTTCAGAAAGAACACACGCCCGGACCAGGCCTTGCCCCAGGGGGGTGGCTGCCTTCCCCAGCTCTGGAGGAAGAGGGACATCCGCTGCTCCTGTGGGCGTGGGGTCCTCTGACCCACGAGCAGGCACTGGAGGTTTCTAGTCTGACTCTGGAAGTGCACCAGTGGGTCAGTCACTATCCACACACGAACACGGACGACATGCTAAGGAAGTGCCGAAGGTGATCCTGTGCCAATGGCCTGTGGCCGGCGGGGCTGGCAGCTTCAGAGCCCTCCAGCGGGCCCCCTTTCCCTGGACGGGAATCCCCCCGGAGTCTCTGTCTTCAGCGCTCTCTTCCTGCTGGTTTCAGGACCAAGGGAGAGACTGTGGTGTGGCTTAGAAGGCTCCAGCCTGGCCTCCCTCCTTTTGCACACATCACTGCTGCCCAAGAAGCGGGGGCTGCTGCTCCCCTACTGCCCCACACAAGGCTGGTTTAAGGCACTCATTCCCTCCATGCCCAGCTGCTCTGGCTCTGTCACATACACAGCGGGCACAGCTGCCTAACTCGGCCAGGGGTCCCAGCAGAGCTCTCCTCTCCTGGGATCAAGGTTCATATTCTTAGCCAGAGAAGGAAGCCCCATCTGTCCTCTGCTAGGGAAGGTGAATTCCTGGGCCAGGTGGATCTCAGATGCCAAAGGACAGGGGGAATCTCCTGCATTTCCCCCGGGAGAGAAGGGTGATGGACACCCCTGTCTGGGAGAATGGTGAGCAGCAACCATCCTAGGCCACAGGGGCACCCATCACTTAGCAGCGCTTATACTCGGACTCACCCCTGGAAACTGGCACAGGTTTTCATAGATGTATTTTCAACAGAGTTCAACACAGCAGTGGTGGAGATAGCAGCGGATGAAACAACGCTAATGCCTATGGAGGTGGATGGTGGCTCAGTTAAGCCACTGAGTCTTGACTTTGGCCCAGGATGTGATCTCATGGTGTGGGATCGAGCCCAGTGTCGGGTCTGTGTTCAGTGCAGAGTGGGTTCATGATTCTCTCTTCCCCCTCCTGCCTCTCCCACCACTCTCATGCCACACACACTCTCTCTAAAATAAATGAGTAAAATATAAAAATGGAATCATACAGAATGTACTTTTAAAAATTGTAAGGAATTGGGGGCGCCTGTGTGGGTCAGTGGGTTGAGCCTCTGCCTTTGGCTCAGGTCGTGGTCTCCGGGTCCTGGGATCGAGCCCCGTGTTGGGCTTTCTGCTCGACGGGGAGCCTGCTTCCCCCGCACCCCTCCCGCCTCTGCCCGCCTCTTTGCCTGCTTGTGGTCTCTGTCTGTCAAATAAATAAATAAAAGCTTAGAAAAAAATTGTAAAGAATTGAACATCGATTTTTCCATTTTAAGCATTTTCAGTATGAAGTCCGGTAGTGTTAAGTGTATTGACACTGCTGTGAAACAGATCTTGAGGACATTTCATCTTACAAATCTGAACTTCTGTTCCCATTATTTGTTTTTCATGTAGAATGCACATTTATTTATTTATTATGTTCAGTTAGCCACATAGGGTACAACATTAGTTTTCGAGGTAGTGTTCAATGATTCATTAGTTGTGTGTAACACCCAGTGCTCATCACAACACGTGCCCTTCTTAATACCCATCACCCTGTTACCCCATTTCCCTTCCCTTCTGTAACCCTCAGTTTGGTTCCCAGAGTCCAGAGTCTCTCATGGCTTGTTTCCCTCTCTGATTTCTTCCCATTCAGTTTTCCCTCTCTTGCCCTGTGGTCCTCCATGTTATTCCTTATATTCCTCACATGAGTAACACCGTATGATAATTGTCTTTCTCTGGCTGACTTATTTCACTCAGCATAATCCCCTCCAGTTCTATCCATGTTGATGCAAATGGCGGGTATTCACCCTTTCTGACGGCTGGGTGATGTTCCATTGTATGTATGGACCATATCTTCTTTATCCGTTTGTCTGTTGAAGGGCATCTCGACTCCTTCCACAGTTTGGCTATTGTGGACGTTGCCGCTATAGGCTATGCTGTGTCCCTTCTTTTCATTACGTATGTATCTTTCAGGTGAACACCCAGTAGTGCAATTGGCGGCCGTACCAGCTTGCACTCCCACCGGGAGTGTAAGAGGGTTCCCCTTTCTCCACATCCTTCCCAACATCTGTTGTTTCCTGTCTTGTTAATTGCTGCCATTCTAACTGGTATAAGGTGGCATCTCAGTGTGGTTTTGACTTGAACTTGCCTGATGGCTCATGCTGTGGAGCACTTTTTCACGTGTCTTTTGGCCGTTTGTATGTCTTCTTTGGAGCAGTGTCTGTTCATGTCTTCTGTCCATTTCTTGACTTGATTATTTGTTTTTTTGGGGTGTTGAGTTTGATAAGTTTGATAAGTTCTTTATAGATCTTGGATACCGGCCCTTTATCTGTAGTGCCATTTGCAAATATCTTCACCCATTCCATGGGTTGTCTCTTAGTTTTGTTGACTCTTTCCTTTGTTGTGCAGAAGCTTTTCATCTTGATGAAGTCCCAAAAGTTTATTTCTGTTTTTGTTTCCCTTGACTTTAGAGACATGTCTTTTTCTTTAATATTTTTATTTATTTATTTGACAGAGAAAGACACAGGGAGAGAGGGAACACAAGCAGGGGGAGTGGGAAAGGGAGAGGCTGGACCTCCTGCTGAGCAAGGAATCTGATTTGGGGCTTGATCCCAGGACCCTGGGATCATGACCTGAGCTGAAGGCAGACGTTTAATGACTGAGCCACCCAGGTGCCCCTAGAGATGTGTCTTGAAAGAAGTTGCTGTGGCCAAGGTCAAAGAGGTTACTGCCTATGTTCTCCTCTAGGATTTTGATGGATTTCTGTCTCACATTGTGGTCTTTCATCCATTTTGAGTTTATCTTTGTGTATGGTATAAAAGAATGGCCCAGTTTCGTTCTTCTGCATGTGGATGTCCAATTTTCTCAGCACCATTTATTAAAGAGACTGTTCTTTTTCCACTGGATATTCATTCCTGATTTACCAAAGATGGGTTGACCATAGAGTTGAGAATCCATTTTTGGGTTCTCTGTTCTGTCCCACTGATTCATGTGTCTGTTTTTGTACCAATACCATGCCGACTTGATGCTCACAGCTTTGTAGTATAGCTTGAAGTCGGGCATCGTGATGTGATGATCCCAGTTTTGGGTTTCTTTTTCAACTTTTCCCTTGCTATATGGAGTCTTTTCTGGTTCCTGTTTGTTCCAGCTCTTTGAAAAATGCCAGTGATATTTTGATAGGGGTGACATTGAACGTGTAGATTGCCCCGGGCAGCATAGATATTTTGACAATGTTTATTCTTCCAACCCATGAACATGGAATATTTTTCCATCTCTTTGTGTCTTCCTCAATTCCTTTCATAAGTGTTCTGTAGTTTCTAGAGTATACAGCCTTTACCTCTTTGGTTAGGTTTATTCCTAGGTATCTTATGGTTTTTGGCACTGTTGTAAATGGAATTGATTCCCTAACTTCTCTTTCTACAGTTACATTGTTAGTGTATAGAAAAGCAACTGATTTCTGTGCATTGATTTTGTATCCTGCCACATGACTGAGTTGCTGTATGAGTTCTAGTAATACGGGGGTGGAGTCTTTTGGGTTTTCTACATATAGTGTCATGTCATCTGTGAAGAGAGAGAGTTTGACTTCTGTATCAATTTGAATGCTCTCTATTTCTTGTTGTTTTCTGATTGCTGATGCTAGGACTTCTAGTACTATGTTGAAAAATAGTGGTGAGAGTGGGCATCTTGGTTGTGTTCCTGAGCTTAAGGGAAAAGCTCTCAGCTTTTCCCCATTGAGAATGACATTCGCCATGGGCTTTTCATGGGTGGTTTTTATGAAATTGAGGAATGTTCCTCTATCCCTACACTCTTAAGAGTTTTAATCGGGAAAGGATGCTGTATCTTGTCAAATGATTTTTGTGCATTAGTTGAGAGGATCACATGGTTCTTGCCTTTTTTTTTAAATTAACGTGCTCTATCATGTAATTGATTTGCAAATATTGCAAACATTGAACCAGTCTTACATCCCAGGAATAAATCTGGCCGTGATGGATAATCCTATTAATGTACTATGGGATCCTTTTGGCTAGGATCTTGTTGAGTATTTTGGTATCCATTTTCATCAGGGATATTGGTCTGTTATTCTCCTTTTTGATGGGGTCTTTGTCTGGTTTTGGGATCAAGGTAATGCTGGCCTCACAGAATGGGTTTGGAAGTTTTCCTTCTGTATGTGTATATATATATATATATACAGGAAGAAATAAGACCTATGCTTCTGAAGCTGTTTCAATATATATATTGAAATATATATATATATTTCAATATATATATTATATATATATTTCAATATATATATTATATATATATTTCAATATATATATAGAAACAGCTTCAGAAGCATAGGTCTTATTTCTTCTGTAAATGTTCAGTAGATTTCCTGTGGGAATCCATTTGGCCCTGGGCGCTTGTTTTTTGGGAGGTTTTTGATTACTGCTTCAATTTTGTCAGTGATTTTTGGTCTCTACAGATTGTCTACTTCTTCTGTTTCGGTCTTGGTAGTTTATAAGTTTCCAGGAAGGCATCCATTTCTTCTAGGTTGCTTAATTTGTTGGCATGTAATTGCTGATAATAATTTCTAATAATTCTTTCTCTTTCCTTGGTGTTAGTTGTGATCTCTTCCCTTTCATTCATGATTTTACTAATTTGGGTCCTTTCTCTTTTCTTTTGGATAAGTCTGGCCAGAGGTTTATCGATCTTATGAATTCTTTCAAAGAACCAGCTTCTAGTTTCTTTGATCTGCTCTACTGTTTTTCCGGTTTCTATTTCATGGATCTCTGCTCTAATCTTTATTATGTGTCTTCTCCTGCCTGGGTTGGGTTTGATTTGCTGTTCTTTCTCCAGTTCCTTAGGTGTAAGGTTAGCTTGTGCATTTAGGATTTTTCTACCTTTCTGAGTGAGGCTTGGATGGGTAAGTGTTTCCCCCTTAGGACTACCTTTGCAGTATCCCATAGGTTTTGAACCAATGTGTTCTCATTCTCACTGGTTTCCATGAATTGTTTAAGTTCCTCTTTAATTTCCTGGTTCACCCAAACACTTTCAGCAGGACGGTCTCTATCTTCCAGTGTTTGAATTTCTTCCAAAATTTTTCTTGTGATTCAGTTCCAGTTTCAAAGCCTTGTGGTCTGAAAATATGCAGGGAATAATTTTGATCTTTCAGTATCCGTTGAGACCTGATTTGTGACTGAGTATGTGGTCTATTCTGGAGAACGTTCCGTGTGCATTTGAGAAGAATGAGCATTCTGTTGTTTCAGTTTCTGAGTTTCTGTTGTTTCTGCTTCGATGATCTGTCTATTGCTGAGAATGGCGTGGTGAGGTCTTTTACTGTTAATGTCTGATTATCAATATGATTATTTTGGTTAACAGTTGACTCATGTAGTTGGCTGCTTCCACATTGGGGGCACAGATATTTCCAATGGTTAGATCTTCTTGTCGGATAAACCCTTTAAGTAGGATACAGTGTCTCTCTGCATCTCTTACGATAGTCTTTAGCTTAAAATATCATTTGTCTGATATAAGAATTGCTACCCCCATTTTCTTTTGAGGTCTCTTGGCATGAAAAGTGGTTCTCCATCCCCCCACTTTCAGTCTGGATGGATCTTTAGGTTTGAAATGAGTCTTTCATAGACAGCATACGGATGGGTCATAACTTTTTATCTAATCTGCAACCCTGTGCCATTTTATGGGAGCATTTAGGCCATTCATGTTGAAAGTGAGTATTAAAAGTTATGATTTTGGTGCCATCATATTGCCTGTGAAGTTGTTTCTACAGATTGTCTGTAAATTCCTTGTCTATATTACTCTTGGGGGTCTTTCTTTTATAGAATCCCCCTTAATATTTTTTGCAGTGCTGGCTTGGTGGTAACAAATTTTTTTCAGTTTCTGCTGGTCCTGGAAGGTCCTTGTCTCCATCCATTCTGAATGACAGCTTTGCTGGATAAAGTATCCTTGGCTGCATGTTCTTAGTACCTGGATATGTCTTATCTGCCCTTTCTGACTTCCCATGTCTCTGCGGACAGGTCTGACATTATTCTGACGTCCCTCCCTCCATACATAAGACATCTCTCTCCCTGGCTGCTTTCTGGATTGCCTCCTTGGTTCTAAGATTGGCAAGTTTTCCATTTTTAATTTTAATAGTGTATTTATAGACGATTTTGGGGTTTTTTTGTACACCATCATATTATCTGTGAAATGTCACTATTATCCCCTCAATTCTTATTATTTTTGTTTCTCTTGTCTTATAACATTTGGTAGATTCTCCAATGCAACATTGTCTAGAGTAGCATTGTTAGAAGATTTTAATATACCTTTCTCAATATTGATAGAAAAAGCAGACAAGGGGCGCCTGGGTGGCTCAGTTGGTTAAGCAGCTGCCTTCGGCTCAGGTCATGATCCCAGAGTCCTGGGATCGAGTCCCACATCAGGCTCCCTGCTCCTTGGAGAGTCTGCTTCTCCCTCTGACTTTCTCCCCTCTCATGCTCTCTCTCACTGTCTCTCTTTCAAATAAATAAATAAAATCTTAAAAAAAAAAAAGAAAAAGCGGACAAAACATTGGAAACAAATGTGACCTAATTGACATATATGGAACATTACATAATAAATGCAGAATACATTATTTTCCAGTGGTCCTAGAAGATTTACCCAAAGAGACAATATGTTGGGCCATGAATCAAGTCTACACATTCTAAAGCCTGAAATTAACTAGATTATATTCTTAGACCACAGGGGAATTGAGCCATAGTCATAATGAAAAGAAAACCGGGAAGTCCCTCAATGTTTAAAAATCAAATGTAACTTTGCTACATATCCTAAGGGTCAGAGAGGGAATTGCCGTGGAAATTCTCAACCTTTCCTACATCGGAGCTTGCAGACAATGACATTCTATCTGTGACAAGCACTATAAATAAGGTAGACCGGTGTTGAACCTTAAGTCAGAGTTCTGCCTGCCCCAGCCTCACCTGGGAGCCTTGGCCTGTGGCCCCTCCAGCTGCCCTTTCTGGTGGCCCTGAGCTAAGAGGGACAGCATGGCCATATGGAGATGGGAAGCTGCACAGGCCTAGCGATGGTGGCGTTATTGTGTTGTCCTCACCAGTCCCACAACATGATTTGTGAGTGAAGTATGACACAAGAGCAGCTTCTTGACCTTCCTGAACATTTGAAAATAATATTGTGAGTCATCTATTAGAAATATGGTTTCTTGGGGTGCCTGGGTGGCTCAGTGGGTTAAGCCTCTGCCTTCGGCTCAGGTGGTGATCTCAGGGTCCTGGGATCGAGTCCCGCATCGGGCTCTCTGCTCAGTAGGAAGCCTGATTACCCCTCTGCCTCTGCCTGCCCCTCTGCCTACTTGTGATTTCTGTCTGTCAAATAAATAAATAAAATCTTAAAAAAAAAGAAATACGGTTTCTTTTTCCTGGAAAAGAATTTTCCACAAATAAAATATATTTTATCTGTTAGAAACATGTGCTCTTTTTTCTGGACAAGAAATAGACCCAAATAGTAATCACGGATTCCTGAGCACCTGCTCTTAAGAACCATCACACTGGCTCTTTGTGGAATTCTCCCTCATAAGCCTCTAAATTATGATGTAGATATCATTAGGCACACTTTCTAGATGGTTAGACAGGAGCTCAGAAATGACTCAAGTCGCAGAGGATTTTAATGTCAGAAATCTAAGTGGCATCCCTAAATTGACTCTGAATCCCTTGTTACTCCATACACGGTACCATTTCCCTCGTATCTCTGGTCTTCTTGATCTGGAAACATGTCAAGTCTCAGGATTTCTTGTCGTGTGGCTCACTGAAACAGATTCAGCTGGCTTTTAAGCTCTGCCCATGATGATCATTAAGATAATTATCTCAGTGGAGGACCTCTGAGTGAGATACTTAAAATCCTTAAGAATAGAAACATTATCATATTTTTCTGATATTAAAGTCACTGAAAGAACTACCTTTTTAAAATTAATTCAGGCTCTGGTATGTTCAGAATATGCTGTAAGATAGATCTGAGATAGTACTTAAAAACACTCAGCTCAGCCTCTTTACAAAGGAAAACAGTGCTTGTAAACAGAGCTAAACTATCCCCTTACCCACAATGACTTATTTTGCAGCCATCGGAATGTTTATGTGCTATGACTATGACTTACATTAGTCAAAATCTGCACGGAAAGAACTAAGACAGTGCATTCAAGCTTTAGGGGGGCTTCATGTTGAAGTTAGTGTTGTGACAATGAGCTACTCTGTTTTATTCTGTAGTCCAAGGGAATGGTGCCAGACATCTCTGAGCTGTCAGGAGGTTCTAAAATTCTGACTTCTGTAGGCATCATTTTAATTTCTTCTAAATGCTTTTGTCTCAAGTTTCTCTCTTTAGTAGTAGTTAGAATGATAATGGAAATTTTTGTCTTTTTCCATCAATGTGCCCTGATCCCAGGGTCCTAGGGAAGCTAACCTTTGACATTTTACCAAGCTCAAAATGACTGGGCAAAACCTCAGAGCGTGGGCCCAGAGCGTGGGATGTTATACATCTGCTTGGAGAAGAAAAAGGTAACCAAAAAATGCCATTGCAAACATAAAGATAAGAAAAACAAAAGAACTGTAAGGACCTATTTCATATTTTTATTTTAGCCAGAGGCTTCCATTGAAGTTAAACAATAACTTTGTTGTTTAACCCTTAAACTGTCCCTGCTCCCCTTCCCCCAGGGGACTTAAAAACAAGTCCCGGAAACCAGTTCCAGGTAACAAAGCCCAGGTACAAGGGTGGGTCAGGCCAGGTGGAGACACCCGAGCAGTGGGGGCGCATACTGTCTCCTAGCTACCAAGGTGATGGGCTAGTTTCCATGGCTACGGTGGGGTGCATTGTAATTCAATTAGCCACCGGTGTGTGGCCAGGCCCAACCGCATGGCCTTTGCTCTATAAAAGTTAGTCTGGAAAGCAGGGAGGGGTCGTCCTCTCTGCAGGGGCGTCCCCGACCGGTCTGTATGAATGTCGGTCTGATTCTTTTTTTTTTTTTTTTATAAAGATTTTATTTATTTATTTGTCAGAGAGAGAGAGAGAGAGAGAGCGAGCGAGCACTGGCAGACAGAGGCAGAGAGAGAAGCAGGCTTCCTGCCGAGCAAGGAGCCCGATGTGGGACTCGATCCCAGGATACTGGGATCATGACCTGAGCCGAAGGCAGCTGCTTAACCAACTGAGCCACCCAGGCGTCCCAACGTCGGTCTGATTCTTGATGCTTGGCGTGAAATAAAGCTTTGCTTGACCTCCGCTTTGTATCAGTCTCGCTCCTTTAATCACAGACCCATTATTGGGGTACCCATTTTTGGGGGGACCTAACAAGAACCTCTCCTGCTCCAGTAAGATGAAAGACATACTGACTTGCACATACTGAAAACGTAAGAAAAAGTCTGTAACTTTCTGGAATGTTCTTCCTCATGATGATGTGTAACTCTGTATGTAAAACAAGATAGAATGAATGTAGAAACCTGTCCCAGATGTTCCTCCCCCAGAGCTCTCCCTTCCTTGTGAAGATCGTGTCTCCCAGGCAGCTGACCTGACTTGGGTTTGAATAAAACTCTCTTCCTTTCTCTCTAAAATGTTTAAAAGAGTTTGTTCCTTTAGTGTCAACAATAATAGTATGTTTTCTTTTTAAGTGAAAAACCAATGTTCCTCGTCCACACCTCCAACAGCACAGAAGGAGGGTTGTTCTTGTTCATCCTGGAGCTTCCCTGCAGACCGAGCACATGTGTGTATTTTCCAGCACAAATGGGCTCATCCTAGAAGGATGCTCGGAAGGTCTGAGACGCACTCTCCACTCCGTAGGTGAGACCAGAAGGTGAAGTTTCTCCCACTTAGAGCATTATTTATTGGGTCTTAAAACTGCCTTGGAAATGTAGGAAACCATTGCATTTCCTTTTAAAAAAATATTTTATTTATTTATTTGACAGAGATCACAAGTAGGCAGAGAGGCAGGCAGAGAGAGAGGAGGAAGCAGGGTCTCTGCTGAGCAAAGAGCCCGATGGGGGGGCGGGGGTGTGTGCTGGACCCTGGGATCATGACCAGAGCTGAAGGCAGATGCTTTAGCCCACTGAGCCACCCAGGCACCCCATGCATTTCCCTTTTTTTTTTTTTTTAAGCTTTTATTTATTGTTTGACAGAGAAACAGTGAGAGAGGGAACACAAGCAGGGGGAACGTGAGAGGGAGAAGCAGGCATCCCGCTGAAGGATGATGAGCATCTGAGTCAGATGCGGGGCTTGATAGGAGGACCCTGAGATCATGACCTGAGCTGAAGGCAGACGCTTAAGGACTGGGCCACCCAGGCGCCCCAACCGTTGCATTTCCTAAAGCCCAAGCCTGGGAAGGTCCGAGAGCAGCTGACCTTGCCAGGAGCCAGGAACAGCTCTGCAGGCAGGGCTGGTGCAGGAAGGGATGGGGCAGGCGTCTGAGGGTGGTCTGCAGCAGGGGGTCTCCAGAAGGGGCCGGTCGTACGGGGGTACAGGGCCCTGCCCACGATCCGCCCATGCCTGCCCCGCGCAGCCGGGTGTGTGAGGGAGGAGGCCCCGCCTCCGCGAGTCTGTGCAGAAGAAGGGCGGCGTGGGTGTAAGGGCGGGTCTCCCGGTACATGGAGGTGCGGCATCCGGTGGGCTCGGGGCACCACCCTCCTCGACTGACGACCACGTGAGGGTGGAGCTAAGTCTTCTGCGGGCAGATCCAGAGCTGCCTTAGGAGGCAGAGGAGTGGCAGGCAAGGGGGCGCTGGGAGAGTTCCTGGGCAGGGGTCCTGGCTCCGCGAATGTGGGCTGTGTGCTGGGGTGGGGGTCCTGGGGGTAGGGTCCTCGAAGGGCACATGAAGCAAGTCCATCATGGGGACTCAGATGGGTTTTCCTTTTCCCTTGAAATTCTCTTCTGCCCGATGTCCATCAACTGGCCCTCTCCCCTAGCCCCTGAACTCCAGGGCGCTCACTCACCCAAGCTTTTGTGGGATGGGTTACAGACATTTCAGGGTTTTCCGTGTTCCCCAGGAAGAGTGCATGTAAAGACAGCCCACAGTCCCCAACTTCAGTGGGGCGCCTCCTGTCCCCTGGCACAGTGCGGGCAATGGACCTTGAGCAGCGCTCCGAGGTCAGCAGGGTGTCCCCTGTTCGCTAGCCCCCATAGGCGTGGCACTAACAAGCCCCAGAACAGTTCCCCACCTTCAGCATTTTGTGCCCTGTCTGTGGGGGTGGTGGTAACGGGCTGTCAGGGTTGTGCACGAGGGTCCTCCAGAGGTCTGCCCCCCGGCACAGGTGCGGTGCTAACAAGCCCCAGAGCCAACCCCCCAGCTTCAGCATGGTGGCCCGTGTTCCCCGGGTTTGGTGGTAATGGGCTGTCAGGATCCCACTGGACGGTCCTCCAGGTTTCTGTCCCCCCAGATACATGTGTGGTAGTAACGGCCCCGAGCCATCCCCCAATTTTCGCATTGTGCCCTGTGTCCCAGGGGATGGTGGTAATGGGGTGTCAGGATCCCGCAAGAACGTCCTCGAGTTGGGGGCCTGGAAGCTGGAGGAAACCAGACCCCACTCAAGTTGCATGAGGAACAGGTGAGTTGAGGTGTTCCTTTGGAAGGATAATTTCATTTTTCCAAAAAAGACAAAGTCATTGGTCTACTTTGGAATGTTAATAATTACTACTTAAGAAACAAGTATGTGTTCCCAAAAAAAGGAAGGAAAAAGAAAGAAAAAGAAAAGGAAAGAAAGAAAAAAGCGGAGAAACAAGTATGAGTTTTCTCCTCTCCCAGGAACAGAAGCAGGGGTGGCGGCCTTAGGTCAGAGGCGCCTTCTTATCCCCAGCTGACAGCACTCTCCGATCTGACTCCACGAGACCCGAAGGTTTGAACAACAGCGTCGGAGTCAGGCAGGCGGCTCGTCACAGGACGCCAGCGTTCCGAGAAAGCGGCAGGTACATTGGGCGCAATGTCACTTACATGTCAGGACTGGAGGTAAAACTTCTTTTTAACCGAAAACCTTCTGGGCTTTTCTCTTTTCTCTAGTTGAGCCACGATGTCCAACTGAAGCAGCCGTCCGCAGTTCCGGATTCGGTGCAAGGGTTCCTTAGTGTCCTTGCGGGTAGAACAGCGCAGGGAATGCCATTTGCTCGTTCATTTACTGCGTACAGAATGTCACCTGCACATCTGCTTCCTAGGAAATCACTTGTATCAGAGAAGGAAGATGAGATTTGCTCCTAGTGTGTTTTTAGCATATAATTGGATCCTTCATCTAACAGCGTTTATTCCCTTGGCCGGGGGGATGGTCGAATGCCACCATCTAGAGTTCGGTGGCTTTCTGAGGCCAGATAGAGACTTGGATGATGTCTTGTCATTTGGCAAAGGTGAAGTTTCATAACTGATTCGTGTTTTCATCTAAAGAGTTCCAATTAAGGTAGAGGAAAATTAAAAATGATTCAAAGTAGGCTTTTACTGTTTAAAAGGAAAGCTTGACTTTGTAGTTGGACTCAATGTATCGTCTAGGTATCTTTTTTTTTTTTTAAAGATTTTATTTATTTATTTGACAGACAGAGATCACAAGTAGGCAGAGAGGCAGGCAGAGAGAGAGAGAAGGAAGCAGACTCCCTGCTGAGCAGAAAGCCCGACGTGGGGCTCGATCCCAGGACCCTAGGATCATGACCCGAGCTGAAGGCAGCGGCTTAACCCACTGAGCCACCCAGGTGCCCCTCGTCTAGGTATCTTGACGTGCCGCACTTTCTCTGTAGTTCCTTTGGTGGTGGAGTCAGAAGGAGAGTCTTTGGGAATTCTCCTGGATAGAGGCACGCTGGGGGCGTCAAGGGGCTTGGTGGGCTCCAGGAGCCCTGGGCTGAGTTCTGGAACTGCTTGCCTGATGCTGGGTGAGTCAGCTTATCCCCCAGAGTTTGTTTCTCATGAAGTTGCTGGAAGGTAACCTCTGTGGAAAGGCTTTTTACACAGAAACTTTCGGCCTAATGAAGAACAACTCACAACGAGGTGATTTGGGCTGTATTCTGTAAATAATAGTTTCATGACCCCCGTCACGGGCGATGATATTTCCCGCCCGAGGAGTGCTCAGAGGGCTGCAGCGAAAGACCGAGATCTCAGGACATGTTCGTGCTCCGTCGATCCGTGACTGACAGTGCGCCCAGGTAGGAAGGTGAGCGGAGAGAAATACGACACATTTATGAAAGCCTTGGGCCAGTGTCACTCTGACGAGAGGGGGGAGACCTGGAGCTCGGCAGCAGACGGGGCAGCTGCAGGGCTGGGGAGAGCCGCCAGGGATCCCGGAGGAGAGCGGAGCGCGCTCCGCAGGAGGGTGTGGGCAGGGCTGGCCCCAGGGGTGGCCGTGTGTCCTCCGTGTGACAGTGTGACAGGTCAGGGCTGTGAGCAGGTTCCTGGCTGAGGACAGGGGAGGCCCGGGTGGAGAGCTGGCAGGGCCCCTTTTTGTGTGCCACCGGCCTCAGCCAACGCACACGAGATCTCCGTCTGTCCCTGTCACTGCAGTTCCGACTGCCCCGCATTGCCGGGCCAAGACGCTGGGTTGGACTTCTGTCTTTGAGTGTGTGTGGTTTCAAAACTTAGATGATGGAAAAGACGGGTCGTCAGAACCTCTGTTCCTCTTGTGTTTCCTGCTCTCCTTTAAGTCACCGCCGTGAATCGTATGTGCCAGTGGAAGGGGCGATCTGTGCAGTTTTATTTCCTGTTTTATTCAGACAGTGGAAAACAAATCTTCTGAAATATTAAAAGAATGCTTTGTGGGTGTTCATGTTTTTCTCTTCCGTGAACCATATTCCAGTATTAGAAAATATTTCTTAAACTAAAACAGAGCCGCGGAGCTCTAATAGGGTGAGGAGGGCAAATGGAGACGGAGTGTAGGTTGTTGAGTAGCTCAGGGAGTGGCTCGTTGTGCTCCCAGAGAAAATCTCCTCTCCCTGGGGGAGGGGGGGTAGCTGTTCCCCTGGTGGCCCATCCTGGGCTCTGAAACCAGACCCGGTGAGTCCCCTGTGACCTGACCTGGGGAACTGATGAAGAAAACAGAATGAGCCCTGGAGGGCGCCTGCTTCCTTTGCACTCGGACAACTCCATTGGAGCAAAGGAACCCATCACCCTTGAGGTGTGTCAGGATCCCTGAGGGCGTGGGCTTTACTTTCTGTGAAGAGATTGTATCTTCATCCTTATCTGAACGAGAACCGTGTTGTCTGGTTATGGAGACCCCGGCCTTTATGTGACCACATCATCATTATTCTTGTTATTTTAAGCAATATAGACATTGACTTCGAGACCCAAATATCAAAAGAAAAAACACAAGGTCAGCTATATATATGAGGACTGAACTCGTGGCCCCTCTCATTAGCATGGGCGGTGTAGGGCTGCCCAGATGAGAAAGAACACGGGGTTCCATTTGTATAGAAGCGTGCTGTGCACACAGAGGGCTTTATTCTCTCCTTTCCCTTACTTCTCTGAAGGGAAAAGGAGTGGCGCCTGGAGCTTGGTTTCTGATCTGAAGGAATGGGAGACAAGAGATTTGAAAGGCCAGTGTTCATGCTGACGTGGTGCTCCGTGCCCAGGGAGTGAAGGTTTGAAGCCCGGACTTGGAAGCGCTGGTGTTCAGGGAGGATGTGGTCCGAGTTTTCCGTACAGAGTCACTTGGCTGGTTTGCCTCATTGGACCAGTTCCTGCCTTTTGAAGGGCAGCTTGAAGGTGGCTCGAAACCCGAGGGCACCGGAGGAATGATCTGGAAGGGACCCCTGGGTGGGCCAGTGTAGACAAACCCAGGGAGTTCCAGAGCTAACGATGGACACGTTTCTGGGGCTGGAGATGGCTTCTCTGTGAGCAGCATTGCGCTGGGGGGGAAAGCAGTCTCCGGGTCTTAGCAGTCGCCGTGTCAGCAGGTGTGGGCCTGGCCGGGGGGTCAGATCAGAGCCGGGAGGTTGTGAGCCGTGGCGGCGGCCTTCGCTCTGGACGCACAGGCCAGGTTGCTCCCGGGACGGGGCTCCGCTCCCAGCCAGCCCTCCCGCTGCGGATGTGATAGGAAACTGGCTTCCTGTCGGGTTCTCAGGCCCTCGTCTCAGCAGGGGGCTTGGTGGGAAGCAGCCCCCAGGCAGCGTTCTGGATTCTTGTCCAGCGGGCCCCTGGCTTCCTCGGACGAGGCACCGCAGGCGTCCTCTCCTGGCGTCTGTGAATTCCGAGGGCAGAAGCTCTTCCAGAGCCACACCCCGGAGAAACCCTGCGCTCTCCCGTGCTGGGTGGAAGAGGCCAGTTTTCCTTTCATTTCGGTTCCAGACCGAAACCTCAGCTCCTGCCATTAGGTTCCAAGGCCACACAACACACCCGTCTCCTTCAAGGTCTAGTTCCACACGGGGCCCTCACGTGTGAGACCGAGACTGAGTCTGGGTGGCTGCGGCAGGTTCTTCCCTGAAAACTGCAGCAAAGCCTGGTTTGTGACGACGTCCCCGGGAAGAGGACAGGTGCACCCCTCTGCCCCAGCACAGGGGGAGGCCGGACCTCAGTCACAGGTGGCTGGTGCAGGGGGGAGAGCTGTCTGTTTCCCAGGACCTTGGCCAGAGGGAGATGTGGCCGCTGGGAGGCTTCTCTGCTCAGTTTTCCCAGATGAGCACATCAGGCCAGGGGAGGACGTGTGTGTGCTCCCTGGAATCGAGGAAGGGGTCTGGTTCCAGGTTTCATGGGCAAGTGGCTTCCTCTTGAGGCTCGTTTTCCTGATGGCCTTCAGGGTGCCACAGGGGCACCCATTGTCCTGGGTCCCCGGCCGGGCAAGAGCTCTGGTCACCTCTTCCCCCGGGGCTCTGGACTACGAAATTGGAGCGAGTCCGTGGTGAAACCACCCGAGCAGTTCTCCATTTCCCCCTTGCCGAGACGGCCCGGTGACGGTGATAACTCCTCTGGAAACAGAAAGGGGACAGGGCTGGGGTGCTGAAGGGGAGGGGCGGTGGTGCTTGCTGGTCACATAGCGGCCAGGTGGGTCTTCGCTAGGAAGGTGGTGCTTGAGTCAAGTTTGAAAGAAGGTGAGTGACAGCACACCAAGAGCCTTATAAGGGAAAAGCATATGCAGAGCTGCTGGGGCAGGAGCATACCAGGCATGTCCAGGAGCAGCAGAAGGCCCCGTAGGCACAGGAGACAGCTTAGGAGGTGACCTCAGGGAGGTGACATTAGGGTGACAGAAAGCCATTACAGGGCTGTGACCCCATGGGACCCCGTTTCACTGGGCCATCCTGGCTACAGTGTTGAGAACAGATGACAGCGTTGAGGATGGACAAGGGAGGTCAGTGATGAAGGTTTTCCAGGAACTCAGGCAAGAGATGGGCTCCGGGGTGGACCAGAGAGGTGGCTGGGAGGGCTTAGTGCTATTCTGGGTACGTACTGAAGCCGGAGCTCACAGGGCTTGCCGGTGGGCTCGATGTTGGGAACGGGAGAAAGGAGGGTCTGAGGTAAGTCTGAGCTCTTGTGGGCTTTCCCGAGCGAGGCGAAGGAGGAGGTTTCTGGGGGAAGGAGGTCGTCTGTGTCCCACCCGCTGAGGAAGGTGCCGCTCACGGTGGACCTGCTGATGTTTGTGTCCGGGAGAACCCTGAACTTCTACCCCCTCAGCAACTTTCAAGCACAAGTCTCCCCCACTTTTCTCAATGTTCATGGTAAGACACTCGGCTTTTTGGAAAGACCTACATTATTACTCAGCTCCAGTTTCAGGAAGAAACCTAAAGAGGATTTCTCTCTTACAAAAAAAGTCAAAAAGTGGGCATTGCGTTTAGCATCTGTTTGGTGAGGAACCCCAACAGAGGCGGCATGCACCCCAACCGGCTCCTTCCTGGGCACTGCTCTCCACGTCCCGCTCCTGGCACTTTGAATTGTGTCTGGGAGCATCTGCTGTGCTTTCTCTCCAGTTAGTTTAGGCATCGGTAGGATGTTGTGTCCTGAGGCCCGGGAAGAGCCAAAGAGAAGGCACTTTTGGTGTCTGAGCACGCTCACTCACTTTTCTGTAGAAGTGAATGGTCATTCCTTTTTGCGTTTACACCATTTCTGTTGTGAAAGGTTTCCTAGGAACACTGTACTTTCTAGTGGGGGAGACCGTACCCCATCCTGCAGGGTTAGCTTTCATCTCCATGCTACAGAACATTCCATGACTTGGGGATTTTAGCACTCAAACATGGCACCTTTGGCTACCTTCACCTGTTTGCCCCCACCACCCCGCATCTGGCAACCACCCATCCGTTCTCATTATCGATGCGTTCCGTATTTTTTTTCCATGTGGAATGCCCTTGAGAGCTTCTGGTGTGTGTCTTTCTGTGTCTGAGTTACTTAGCATAAGGCTCCCAAGGTCGATGTTTCCATGTCCGGTTATTGTGAATAATGCCGCCACAAACATGGGAGTGTATCTCTCTTTTGGAAGGAGTGTTTTCTTTCCTTTCCTTCCCTTCCTCTCTCTCTCTCTCTCTCTCTCTCTCTTTCTTTCTCTTCCTTCTCTCCCTTCCTTCCTTCCGCTCTTACAGTTTATTTGTTGGGAAAATATTTTTCCTATCAGAATATATGCATTGTGGACTTCATTGGCGACATCTTCATACTCGTCGTTAGGACTTTTTTCTGACATCGGTGTTTTGTAAATGAGTAGCTAGATCTATAGCTTTCACCAGGTTGAACATTTGGGCAGAACCATGTGAGTAGTATTCTGTTCTACAGTCAGACACCAGGTTGTGTCTGATTGTCTCCTTTTGTGATGTTCTCAGTTTAATGATGGGTATCTATGTTTCCTTTGCTGTGGTAGGGTTCTTAAAGTGAATTTTATTTTTCCTAAAAGTGTGGATTCTAAACAGTCCTTTTATAATATATATTTATCTAAAACAGCTGTTGGGATCCGTTATCAAAGGAACGAGACTGAGACAAAGTGAAAGTTATGCAAAGCCTTATTCTGTGCCAAGCATTAGAAGTCAGACTGACCGGCCAGGGCCACCTCCGGAGAGAGCGACCCCCTCCCGATCTCACAGGCTGGTTTTATAGGGCATAACCGCAGACCCAAGGTACATGGCTTCTATTGCTAAGGCGTTTACTCCTGGAATCATAGCTGGAACCATACCAGGAACTACGGGGACGTTTATTCCTGGAATGAAGGCCGTGGATGTAAACAACAATACGGCTACCTCGGCAATGTGGAGTTGCTCTGGCTAAGCAGGCCCTAATGGTTAAACAGGTTTTAACATTAAATTGGCCCTAACACAGCATGTTTAAGAATGCATTTATTGGAAGCAAACATTGGAATGGGACAAAAATATTATTAATTCCCATTCAGAGTTAATAATTCTATCAGTGCTAAGTTGAAATATCCCTTTAATATATGAATGAATAAAGTGTGCCAAAAGTACTATGATAATCAGTTTCCGAGCTTTGTGTTGTGGTCCATGGACCTGTGTGTCTGCTTTTATGCCAGTCCCATACTGTTTTGATGACCATGGCTTTGTAATCTACCTTGAAATTGGAGTGTGGTGACTCGAGGTCACTTAGTCGCTTGTTTGCTTGCTTGCTTTGTTGCTTGCTTGTGTTCTATCAGTGAGATTATCTACTTATTTACCTTTACTTAGTTTGCATTTGTATTCTAAATGTTTTTCTTTCACTTTTTAATTTTGATCATATAATGTGTTATTTGTTTCAGGGGTCCCGGTTTGAGATTCTTCTGTTTTACACAGCACAGTGCTCGCCACAGCAACACCCTCCCCATGCCCAACACCAGCCACCCCGTTCCCCTACCCTCCGCCCCTTCAGGGGCCATGAAGGTTTCTCTCGTCTGAGGGTTTTCCCCAGCTCCGAAAGGCATGGTTTGCTCCTGGGTGGCAGGGGGACTCACGGGGTGTGACTCAGGGTTCCCCGGTTGGAGAGCTCAAGGGACAGGCCCCTGGGGAAGGAACACTGAAAACACAACTGGGGGTTCGATCCAGTGCCGAGGGAAATAACAGGCCTGAACCACCAGCGCTGGGGCGGGGACACTAGAGGGTGAGAAGCAGGAAGCCTTGGCATCGCGTGTGGGTGACTCGTGGAGGGCGTTCTCGCAGGGTTCGGGCCGCAACCATTTGGGTCCCCGGGCCAGGCCAGGCGCTGCAGTTGGCGAGCTCGCTGGGGATTTTCCAGCCAATTCTCACGAGCTTTCTGCCCAAATCGAAATCGGTTTGGGCAGAAAGCTCGTGAGAATTGGCTGGCGTTGGGCGGCGATTCAGGCCACACTGTCACCTGTGGTCTAGAGCCCTTTCTGGCTCGGTGCGTGTCGATACCCTGGGAAATGGGCCGTGACCACGTGGCTCTGTTGAAGGCCCCACGCAGGGGAGCTTTCCGGGGGCAGAGTTGAGGAAGGGGTTCGGGCTTGAGTCAGTCTCCCAGATTTCTGCTCAGTGTGGCTCTGCTGGTGGGGGACGGCCTGGGGGGGGGCTTGCAGGTGTCTCCCACTCTGAGGGTTTTCTGCAGCTCTGAATGGCAGGGTTTCCTCTCAGGTGGCGGGGGGACTCATGGGGTGTGACTCAGGGTTCCCCCAGTGGAGGGCTTGAGGGACAGGATCCTGGGGAAGGAAGACTAAAAAACCAAGGGAGGGTTAGGGCCCAGGCCTGGGGGGATGGCAGGCTCCATCTGCCGGCACCAGGGACGGTACCCCAGGAGGCTGAGTGGCAGGAGGAGTTGGTCTCACGTGACCTTGACTCACTGAGGACTTTCTCACAGGGTCTGAGCTACGACAACTTGGGATCCCAGGCCAGGCCCAGGCGGAGGCCCTGCAGACATGTGTCACAGGAAGCGAGTTCGCTGGGGGTTTTCTGGCCAATTCTCATGAGTGTTCCGCCCAAATCGATATCAGTTTGGGCGGAAAGCTCGTGAGAATTGGCCGGCGTTGGGTGGTGACTTGGAACGCACTATCACCCGTGGACTAGACTGATTTCTTGCTCGGTGCGTGTCGCTGCCATCCGGAAAACCGGCCGTGACTACGCTGCCCACCCGAGGGCTCCTGGGCAGGGGAGCTTTCCGGGAGCAGAGCTGAGGGAGGGCTCGTGGCTGGGCGTCAGTCTCCGACTTTTTGGCCTGGTGTGGCGCCAAATGTTGGGGATGGCCTCAGTGGGGGCATGAAGGTTTCTCTCGCTCTGAGCGTTTTCCGCAGCTCTGAAAGGCCCCGCTTCCCCCTGGGTGGCGGGCGGACTCATGGGGTGTGACTCAGGGTTCCCCAGTCGGAGGGCTCGGGGGACGGGCCCCTGGGGAAGGAACACTGAAAACACAACTGAGGGTTAGGTGCAGCGCCTAGGGGCACAGCGTGGCCGAACCGCCAGCACTGGGGTGGGAGCACTAGAGGGTGAGAGGCAGGAGGCCTTGTCCCCGAGCATGCACGACCCGTCGAGGGCGTTCTCGCAGTGCTCGAGGTACAGGGCCCCGGGGAAAGACATCTGAAAACCCAGCTCAGGGTTAGGTACAGCACCTAGGGTCATATTCTGCGTGATCTGCTGGCGCTGAGGCGGGCTCCCCTCAGGGCTGAGTGGAGGGCATCTGTCCGGCACTGCGGCAGAATCCGGCTCTATGGCCGGGGGCCGCCGGCGGTTGGGGTGGCTTTAGGGGGGCATGCACGTTTCTCCTGCTCTGAGGGTTTTTGCTCAGCTCCGATGGGCACGGGTTCCTCCTGGGTGGCAGCCAGAGTCCTGGGGTGTGGCTCAGGTGTCCCCAGTCTGGAGGGCTTGGGGGCCAGTTGTCTGGGAATGGAAGCTGGAAAAGCCAACATAGGGTTAGGTTTAGGGCCTAGGGGCATGGTAGACCCAATCCGCCAGTGCTGAGGTGGGTTCCCTGATGGGCTGAGTTGAGAATGGGGGCCAAGCGGCACGTCAGGGTCTGGGTTTTGATGTCGTGTGAGCCATCTGCGGTAATAGTGGCCTCAGGAATGCATGTGGGTCTCTCGCGCTCTGAGGGTTCTGGGCAGCTCTGAACCGAAGGGTTTCCTCCTGGATGGCAGGCGGAGTCCTCAGGTGTGGCTCAGGGGGTCCCAATCTGGAGGCATTGTTGGCCAGGTCTCTGGGCGTGGAAGCCTGAAAACACAACCTAGCGTTTGGGTTAGGGCTTAGGGGTATCCAGGCCCGATCTGCCGGCGCTGAGGCAAGAGCCCTGGGGCCTGAGGGGTACACAGGGGTCAGGAAGCACGTCAGGCTGTGAGTTTGTGACTGGGGAGGCCGTTGAGGTTGGGGTGTCCTCAGGGAGGCATGTGGGTTGTTCCATTCCTAGGGTTCTGCATAGCTTCGAATGGCGCGGTTTCCTCCTGGTGGCAGGCGGACTCGTGGGGTGTGGCCCAGAGGTCCCCAATCTGGAGGGACCGTGCCAGTGTGGCTTCAGACCTGTGGAGGGTGAGGGAGCTGCCTTAGGAGTCTGTGGAAAGCCCCGCAGTGCCAGTTCACGCCACTGGAGGGCGTGGTGAGCCGTGGCTCGAGAGAGCATGGTAGGGTGCAATGCTGCTTGCCGCCACTGGAGGCAGTGGCGAGCTGCCCTGGGAAACACCCTGGAAGAGGAGTCCGTGCAGCCTGCTGGCTCTGGGGGCCGTGGGGAGGTGCCGGGTGAGAGACCCTGGATCGTGAGGCACTGAGCTTGTTTTGACAGGACGGAGTGTTGAACTGAGGACTCTGTTTCCCCAGGCTCAAGACTGGCGGTGACAACCACTGGAGCCGGGCCCACACTCAGCACTGTGCCCCGTTGCCCGAGGTTCGATGGGAACGTGCTGTCAGGAGGGTTCCTCCCAGTGGGGGTCTGGAGCCGGGGAACCAAACTCGACACATGGTGCCTTTGGAAATGAGGACTTGAGTGTCTGTTTGGAAGAGTCTGTTTGCTTCTCCAAAAAGGACAAGGGCATTGGTTGGCTTTAGAAGGAAGTGAATGACCGCTTAAGAAACAAGCATGTGGGGGCGCCTGGGTGGCTCAGTGGGTTAAAACCTCTGCCTTCGGCTCAGGTCGTGATCTCAGGGTCCTGGGATCGAGCCCCACATGGGGCTCTGCTCAGCAGGGAGCCTGCTTCCTTCCTGTCTCTCTCCCTGCCTCTCTCCTTACTTGTGATCTCTGTCAAATAAATAAATTAAAAAAACAAAAGAAACAAGCATGTATCTCTTCTTCTCCCAGGAATCGGAGCAGGTGTGCAGGCTTTAGGTGGGAGGCACCTGCTTATGCCCACCTGACAACCCTTCTTCACTCTGGCTCCATGGGAGACCTGAAGTTTGGAAATCAGCGTCTGAGTCCGTCTGCAGCTTGTCCCAGGACGTCAGCCTTCAGAGAAAACAGCAGGCCCGTGGGGCACAGTGACACATCTATGCCAGGATGGGAGGTAAAAGTTCTCTTTCACCCCAGACATCCTGGGTGTTCTCTAATCTCCAGTGGAGCCCAAAAGTCACACAAACACAGCTGTCAGCAATGGAGAGTGGGTGCGAGGGTTCCTGAGTTTCCCTGCAGGGAGCACCTGGCAGGGATCTCATTTTCTCTGCTTATTTCTGGCTCCCAGAGGTATTTGGAACATCTCTTTGCTAGGCAATCCCTTGGATTGGAAAGGGAAGATGGGATGGACTCGGTGTGTGTTTGGGACCTAGAATGCGTTCCTTCACGTAACGGTGTTGATTCCGTGGGCCCTCGGCTGTGGTGGGATGGCCGGCGTCTAGAGTGAGGTGGCTGTTTGTGGTCTGGTAGAGGCTTGGAGGATGGCTTCTCCTTTGTCCAAGGTGATGTGTCCTAATGGATTTGTCCTTTGTATCCAAAGAGTTCAGATGAGAGCAGAGGGAACATTCAAAAGGATTCCAAGGAAACTTGGACGATTGAAAAGGGAAGCTTGACTTTCTAGTTTCACTCAGGGGACCATCTAGAGAGTTGGACATGTCAGCCTTTCTCTGCAGATTCACGGGTGGTGACGTCAGGAGGAGAGTCTTTGGGAATTCCACTGGATAGAGGCATTCTGATGGCTTCCCAGGGCATGGCGTCAGGAACCCTGGGGTGGATTTCTGGGACTGCTTCCCGGATGCTGGGTGACTCATGTTATCCCCCAGGTTTTCTCCTTCCTCCTTAGGAAATCGCTGGCAGGGAATGTTCGGCTTCCAGCGGACCCTCCTGCACTGTCGGGAGGCATGCGGGCTGTTGCAGCCACTCTGAAAAGAGCATCGTGGTTCCTCCAAAAGCTAAGAACTGAGCAACCCTAGGATCCAGCAGTTGCCTTTCTAGGTATTTCCATAAAGGGCACAAAAATGCACATTCATTGGGGTACAAGCACCATGATATTCACACCAGCATTATCAATCATAGCAAAACAATGGAGGGAGTCCCAGTGTCCATTCACTGATGAGTGACACACACACACACACACACATATATATATATGAATGTAGATATCTAATTTCCCACATATTCTTAAAGAAATAGGATCCAGGTTCAGAAAGAATGAAATCTTACCATTTGCAAGGATGTGGTTGGATCTAGAGTGGATTTAGCTAAGCAAAATCAGTAAGAAAAGATGAATAGCCTATAATTTGACTTCTATGGAATTTCAGAAAGGAAACATAGTGAGGGGAGAAGGAAGGTCTATGAGGAAAGAGACTCAAACTTAGAGCACCAACCGAGGGCAGAGAGAGAGGAGGGTTGTGGAGGAGAAGGGTTCAATGGGTGATGGCTATTAGGGAGGGCACTTGTTGTGATGAGCTCTGGGTGTTCTATGCAGGCAAGGAGTCAGGAAATCCTACCCCTGAAGCAAAGGAAATAACACTGCATGGAAATGAAATGGAACTGAAATCACAGATGGAAAGAAGAAGACCATGTTCTACTTCATGAAGAGTGAGGTAACAATGGAGTGATTTTTCACTCTCCCGTTCTGTCGATGATAATTTTCAAACACACTGTAGTACGATACACTAGTTTGTTTTCATAAGGAGCCCTCAGAAAGCTGCCAGGAAAGATTCAGATGTCGGAGTATGTCCGTGTTCCATGGATATGTTCCTTCCAGTTTGCCCAGGTACAAAGGTAAGTGGAGAGAAATAGGGCAGAAGAGGAAAGGAGGTGTGAAGCATTCAGGAGGTAGCCTTCCCCCTTTCTCAAGAAAGCCTTAGGCCAGTGTCATTTGAGAAGAAGGAGAGGGGATCCCAGAGCTTTGTGGCAGGCAGGGAAGTTCCAGGTCTATCTAGAGCTGACAGGGGTCCCTGAGGAGAGCTGAGCTAGGGGTGTGGCGGGCCCGAACTGCTGCTGCGGAGGTGGGTTCCCCACGGAGCTGAGTTGAGGATGGGGGTCAGGCGCCCCATCAGGCTCCAGGGGGCTGCAGAACATTGGGGCGTACTCATGGGGCCACGCAGATTTCTCCACCTCTGACAGCTCCGAGCAGCTCCAAATGGACTGGTTTCCTGCTGGGTGTCAGGCGGATTCTTACGGTGTGACAAAAGGGTTCCCAAGCCAGACGGCTTGGGGGACAAGCCCATGTTGAAGCCAGACGCCAGAAAACGCAACTTAGGGATAGGGTTATGGCCTTGGGGAATGGCAGCTCCAATCAGCTGGCACCGAGGCAGATTCACCTTGGAGTTGAGTTGAGGAAAAAGTCCTGCAGTGCGTCAGAATCGGGGCTTCTGGCCAGGGGGATCCCAGATGGTGGGGTGGTTTAGAAGAGTGAGAAGGTTTCTTCCTCTCCAAAATTGATACCGTTATGGGCAGAACGCTCCTGAGACTGGCTGGCGTTGGGTGGCCCTTCGGACCACCCTGTAACCCATGGACGAGGGCCCTTTCTCTCTCAGGGCGTGTCGCGGCCACCCGGAAAATGCGCCGAGGCTACACGTTCCACCCGGGGCCACTGGTGCAAGGGAGCTTTCCCAGAGCAGAGTTGAGGGAGGGGTTGTGGCCGGGTGCCGCTTCTGAATTTTCGGGCCGCTAGGGCCCCCAAGGATGGGGCCGGCCTCAGTGGGGGCACGGAGGTTTCTCTCACTCCGACGGTTGTCCGCAGCGGTGAAAGGCACCATTTCCGCCGGTGTGGCAGGGGGATGCATGGCGCGGTACTCAGGGTTACCCAGTTGGAGGGCCCCAGGGACAGGACCTTGGAAACGGAAGGCTGAGAAAGCAGGCGAGGGTCCTTGCCTGGGCCTTGGGGCAGGCTGGGCCCCATCGGCCAGTGCCAGGGAGGGGACCCCCGGAGGCTGAGGCGCGGGAGGCATCGGTCTTGCTGCACCTGACTCCTGGAGGGCTTTCTGGTAGGGTTGGGACAGGACCACTTGGGATCACAGGCCAGGCCCAGGGGGCGGCGGCCCTGCAGACGAGCGGCGCCCGAAGTGAGTTCGCTGGGCGTTTTCCGGCCAGTTCTCACGAGCGTTCTGCCAAAATGGGGATCGATTTGGGCAGAACGCTTGTGAGAACTGGCCGGTGGTGGGCAGCAATTCAGGCTGCACAGGCTCCTGTGATCTAGAGCGCTTTTTCGCTAGGTGCATGTCGCGGCCATCAGAGAACATGGGTCGGGCCCAGGCAGCTCCCACGAGGGACCCTGCACAGGGGAGCTTTCCCAGGGTAGAGTTGAGGGACAGGTTCCTGCTGAGCCTCAGCCTCCAAGTTTGCAGCCTGGTGGGGCGCGAAAGGTGTGGCTGGCCTCTGGGGGGGTATGCAGGTTTCTCCCGCTCTGAGGGTTTTGCGCAGCTCTGAAGGCATGGTTTCCTCCGTGGTGGGAGGCAAAGTCATGGGGTGTGGCTTGGGGTCCCCTATCTGGAGGACTCGAGGTACATGGCCCTGGGGACGGAAGCCTGAAAACCCAACAGAGGGTTAGGGCCAAGGCCTAGGGGCACGGCAGGCCTGATCTGCCAGCGCCAGGGCGGGCACCCGAGGGGTTTGAGTAGTGGAAGGCGTTGTCCTCGTGTGTGCCTGGCTCGTAGAGGGCTTTCTCGCAGGATTAGGTCCACGACCACTCGGGACCCCAGGCTAGGCACAGGCGGAGGCCCTGCGGACATCCAGCACAGGAAGCAAGTTCGCTGGGGGTTTCCCAGCCAACACTCGAGAGCTTTCTGCCCAATTCAATATCTATTTGGGCAGAAAGCTTATGAGAATCGGCTGGCATTGGGTAGCGATTCGGGCCGCGCTGGCGCCCTTGGTCTAGAGTGTTTTCTCATTAGGTGTGTGTTGTGGCCATCTGGGAACACGGGCAGGGCCCACGTGGCTCCCGCTTGGCCCCCACACAGGGGAGATTTCCCAGGGGCAGAGTTAAGGGAGGGGGCACAGCTGGGAGTCAGCCTCCGAGTTTGGGGCCTGGTAGGGGACTGAAGGTGGGGGTGGCCTCGGGGACATGCAAGTTAATCCAGCTCTGGGGGTTTCATGCATCTCCGAATCGCACAATTTCTACCTGGATGGCAGGCAGAGTCCTGGGTTGTAGCTCAGGGGTCCCCAACCTGGAGGACTCGAGGGACAGGCTCCAGGGGACAGAATCCTGGAAACCCAACAGAGGGTTAGGGCTAGGACCTAGGGGCATGGCAGGCCGGATCTGCCAGTGCTTGGCTGGGCATCCCGTGGGGCTGGGTAGCAGGAGGCATTGGCCTTGCATGTGGCTGGATCATAGAGGGCTTTCTTGCAGGGTTGGGGACTCGACTACTCGGGACCACAGGCTAGGCCCAGGCAGAGGCCATGCAGGCATGCACTGTGGGAAGCAAGTTCACCGGGGTTTTCCCGGCCAGTTCTCAAGAACTTTCTGCCCAAATTGATATTGATTTGTGCAGAAAGCTCATGAGAATTTGCTGCCATTGGGTGACAATTCAGGCCACACTAGTGTCCGCAGTCCAGAGCGCTTTCTCCCTAGGTGTGTGATGTGGCCATCTGGGAACATGAGCCGGGCCCACGTGGCTCCCCTGAGGGTCCCGGCACCATGAGCTTTCCAGGGGCAGAGTTAAGCAGGGGGTACGAATGGGCATCAACCTATGTGTTTCTGGCCTGGTGTTGAGCCAAATGTGGATGGCCTCATGGGGGGCATGCCCTTTTCTCCACTCTGAGGGTTGTTTGAAGCTTCAAATGGCATGGTTTGTCTGGGTGACAGGTGGAGTCATGGGGTGTGGTTCAGGTGTCCCCTATCTGGAGGACTCGAGGGACAGGCCCTTGGGAACAGAAGGCTGAAAACCCAAGTGAGTGTTAGGGTGAGGGACTAGGGGCATGGCAGGTCTGATCCCCCACCGCCGGTTTGGACACCCCAGGGAGCTGAGTCATGGGAGGCATTGACCTCAAGGGCACCTGGGTCATAGAGGGCTTTCTCGCAGGGTTCTGGCCACGACCCCTCAGGATCCAGGGCCAGGGCCAGCTGGTAGCGAGTTCACCAGGGGTTTTCCAGCCAATTCTCACAAGCTTTCTGCCCAAATCGATACCAATGTGGGCAGAAAGCTCGTGAGAATTGTCTGGTGTTCGGTGGCAATTCATGTCACGCTGGCATCCATGATCTCAAGTGCTTTCTTGCCAGGTGCTTGTCCTGGCCATCCGGGAACACGGGCCAGGCTCCCGCGAGGGCCCCCATGCAGGGGAGCTTTCTGGGGGCAGAGTTGAGGGAGGGGTTCCGGCTGAGTGTCAGCCACCGTGCTTGTGGTCTGGGGGGGCACCAAAGGTGGGGTGCAGGTTTCTCCCACTCTGAGGATTTTGTGCATCTCTGGAAAGCACAGTTTTCTCCTGGGTAGCAGGCAGAGTCATGGGGTGTGGATCAGGGGTCCCCAATCTGAAGGCTCAAGGGAAAGGCCCCTGGGGATGGAAGAATGAAAACCCAACTGAGGGTTAGGGCCAGGGCCTAGGGGCATGTCAGTCCTGATTCGACAGCACCGGGGTGGGCACTACAGGGGGTTGAGTAGCAGGAGGCATTGGTCTTGTGTATGCCTGACTCGTTGATGGCTTTCTTGCAGGTTTCAGGCTGCGACCACTCGGCAGCCCTGCGTGCCTGAGCCTTCGGGAGCGAGTTCACTGGGGGTCTTCTGGCCAGTTCTCATGACACTTCTGGGCAGAAAACTCATGAGAATTGGCCAGCGGTGGGCGGTGATTTGGGCTGCGCTGGTACCCACAATCTAGAGCGCTTCTCACTAGGTGTGTGTCGCAGTCATCCAGGAACACAGGTCAAGCCCCCACGCTGGGGAGCTCTCTGGGTTCAGAACTGAGGGAGGGCTTCTGGCTGAGCATCAACCTCCCCATTTGCGGCCTGGTGGGGCGCCAAATGTGGGGGTGACTTCAGTGGGGGCAGAGCAGGTTTCTCCCGCTCTGAGGGTTTTGCGCAGCTTCAAATGGCACGGTTTCCTCCTGGGTGGCAGGCCGAGGCATGGGGTGTGGCTCAGGGATCCATAATTCGGGGGGTTTGGTGACCAGGCCCCTCAGAATGGAAGCCTGAAAACCCCAACTAGGGTTAGGGGTTAGTGATGGGGCCTAGGGGCATGGCAGGATCGATCTACCCGTGCTGAGACTGGCTCCCTGGTGCCTAGTTGAGGGTGGGTGTCAGGCGGTGTATTGGAATTCTGGTTTGTGTCTAGGGGGTGCGCAAATGCTGGGGGTGGCCCGGGGTCATGCAGGTTTCTCCCGCTCTGAGTTTTCTGCGCAGCTCCAAATGGCACAGTTTCACCCTAGGAAGCTGGCAGTGTGCTGGTGTGAGTCTCAGGCATCCCCAATCTGACGGGCTTGGGAGCCAGTCCTCTGGGCACGGAAACCTGTACACCTGACCTAGGGTTAGGGCTAGGGCCTAGGGGCATGGCAGGCCCTATCTGACAGCACTGACGCGGGCTCCCCTCAGGGCTGAGTTGAGGGCATATGTCTGGCAGCATGGAAGCATCTGGCTTCATGGCCGGGGGGGCCGCCAAAGGTGGGGGTGGCTTTAGCGGGGCTTTCATGTTTCTCCTGCTCTGTGGGGTTTGTGCAGCTCCTAATGGCACAGTTTATTCCTGGGTAGCAGCCAGAGTCCTGGCGTGTGTCTCAGGTGTCCCCAATCTGGAGGGCTTGGGGGCCAGGTCTCTGGGGACAGAAGTCTGAAAAGCCAACGTAGGGTTAGGGTTCGGGCCTAGGGCCATGGCAGGCCCAAACAGCCATTGCCGAGGCAGATCCCCCATGAGCTGAGTCTAGGACGGTGGTCAAGCGGTATGTCCGTCTCTGGGTTTTGTTGCCATCTGGGCCATCAGAGGTGAGGGTGTCCTCTGCAATGCATGTGGGTTTCTCCTGGTCTGAGGGTTCTGGGTCGCTCCGAACGGCATGGTTTTCTCCTGGATGGTAGGCGGAGTCCCTGGTTGAGGCTCAGGGGGTCCCAATCTGGAGGGATTGTTGGCCATGTCTCTGGGCACGGAAACCTGAAAACACAACCCAGAGTTTGGGTTAGGGCTTAGGGGGATCCAGGCCCTACCTCCTGGTGCTGAGGCTGGATCCCCAGTTGCTGAGTCGAACGTGGGGGTCAGGAAGCACATCAGGGTGTGAGTTTGTGACTGTGGGGACCGTCCAATTTGGGGGTGTCCCCAGGGATGCATGTGGGTTTTTTCCATTCTGAGGGCCCTGCGCAGCTTCAAAAGTTTCCTCCTGGGTGGCAGGTGGGTTCCTGGGGTGTGGCCCAGAGGTCCCCGATCTGGAGGGACCGTGCCAGTGTGGCTTCAGACCTGTGGAGGGTTAGGAGTCTGTGGAAAGCCCCGCAGTGCCAGTTCACGCCGCTGGAGGGAGCGGTGAGCCGTGGCGCCAGAGACCCCGGAAGACGTGGCGATGCTGCTCGTCACCACTGGAGGCAGTGGCGAGCTGCCCTGGGAAACACCCTGGAAGAGGAGTCCGTGCAGCCTGCTGGCTCTGGGGGCCGTGGGGAGGTGTTGGGTGAGAGACCCTGGATCGTGAGGCACTGCAGCTTGTTTCTCCAGGACGGAGTGCTGAGCTGTATAGTCTCTGATTCCCCAGGTTCAAGAGTGGTCCTAAGAGACCCTGGAGCCGAGCCCCCACACAGCACTGTGCCCTGTTTCCCCAGGTTTGCTGGCCATCTGCTGTCAGAGTGGTTCCGGAGGGTCCGCCCAGTTGGGCTCTGGAGCCGGGGGGAACCAAACCCGACTCACGGTGCACTTGGAACCGAGGAGTCGAGTGTTTGGAAGAGCATGTTTCTTTCTCCACAAAGGACAAGGGCATTGGTCGCCTTTCGAAGGAAGTCAATGAGCACTTAAGAAACAAGCATGTGTCTCTCCTTCTCCCAGGAATCGGAGCAGGTGTGCAGGCGTTAGGTGGGAGGCGCCTGCTTCTCCGCACCTGAAGACCCTTCTTCACTCTGGCTCCATGAGACCTGAAGTTTGGAAATCAGCGTCTGAGTCCGTCAGGCAGCTTGTCCCAGGAAGTCAGTGTTCAGAGAAAAGAGCAGGCCCATGGGGCACATCCATGCCAGGATGGGAGGTAAAAGTTTTCTTTCACTCCAAACCTCCTGGGCTTTTCTCTTGTCTCCAGTGGAGCCACAAATTCACAGTGAACCAGCTGTAAGCAATCTAGTGTGGGTGCCAGGGTTCCTGAGTTTCTCTGCAGGGAGCACCTGGCAGGGATGTTCTTTTCTCTGTTTATTTCTGGCTTACAAAGGTATTTGGAACATCGCTTTCCTAGGAAATCCCTTGGATTCGAAAGGAAGATGAGAGTGAATTGGTGTGGGTTTCGAACACAGAAAGTATTCCTTCATCTAACAATGTTTATTCCATTGGGCCTAGGCTGTGGTGGGATGGCTGGCATCTAGAGTTAGGTGGCTGTTTGTGCTCAGAGACTTGGATGATGGCTTCTCCTTTATCCTAATGGATTCCTCTTTCCATCCAAAGAGTTCCTGTGAGGGCCGAGGGAAAATTCAAAATGATTCCAAGGAGCCTTGGGACAATACAAAAGGGATGCTTGTCTTCCTAGGTTCACTCAAACAGCTATATATAGTTGGACATGCCGTATTTTCTCTGCAGTTTCATGGGTGGTGAAGTCAGAAGGAGAGTCTTTGGGAAATTCCCTGGATAGAGGCATTCTGGTGGCTTCAAGGGACTTGGCGTCAGGAACCCTGGGGTGAATTTCTGTGGCTGCTGGCCTGATGCTTGGTGAGTCAGGTTATCCCACAGGTTTTCCATTTCCTCCTTAGGAAATTGCTGGCAGGGAATGTTCTGCTTAAAGTGGAACCGTGCGGGGCACATGGGTGGCTCAGTGGGTTAAGCCCCTCCCTTCGGCTCAGGGCATGATCCCAGGGTCCTGGGATTGGGTCTCTCATTGGGCTCTCTGCTCAGCGGGGAGCCTGCTTCACCCTCTCTCTCTGCCTGCCTCTCTGCCTACTTCTGATCTCTGTCTGTCAAATAAATAACTAAAATCTTAAAAAAAAAAAAAAAACAAAACGGAACCCTCCTACACTGTTGGTGGGCATGCGGGTTGTTGTAGCCACTCTGGAAAAGGATATGGTGTGTCCTCCAAAAGCTAAGAACTGAACAACCCTAGGATCCAGCAATTGCCCTCCTAGGTATTTGCCTAAAGGGCACAAAAATGCACATTCAGTGGGGTACAAGCACCGTGATATTTACAGGAGCATTATCAACCATAGGAAAAGAGTGTAGGGAGTCCCAATGTCCATTCACTGATGAGTGATTACATACGTGTGTGTGTGTGTGTGTGTGTGTGTGTGTGTGTATGCATATATATTGATTCTCCCACATCTTCTTAATGGAATAGTAGCCAGGTTCAAAAAGGATGAAATCTTACCATCTGCAAGGATGTGGATGGATCTACAGTGGATTTAGCGAAGCAAAATCAGTAAGAAAAGACCAATATCTTATAACGACTTCTATTTCAGAAAGAAAAGAGATGAACATAGTGAGGGGAGAAAGATAGGTTAATGAGGAAACAAATTCAACCTTAGAACACAAACCGAGGGTTGCTAGAGGGCAGGGGTGTGGAGGGGAAGGGTTCAATGGGTGACAGATATTAGGGAGGGCACTTGTTGTGATGAGCTCTGGGTGTTCTATGCAGGTGAGGAATCACAAAATCCTACCCCTGAAGGAGAGGAATGAACACTGCATGGAAACGAATTGGAATTGAAGTCAATGAATGAGAGAAGAAGACCCTGTTCTACTTCATGAAGACTGAGGTAAAACTGGAATGACTTTTGCTCTCCTGTTCTGTAGATGATCATTTTGAAACACTCTGTGGCAGGATACACTAGTTTCCTATTGCATAAGGAGCCCTCCGAAAGCTGCCATGAAAGATTCAGATCTCAGAGCATGTCCGTGTACCACTGATATGTTCCTTTCAGTTTGCCGGGGTACAAAGGTAAGTGGAGACAAATAGGGCAGAAGAGGAAGGAGGTGTGAAACATTCAGGAGGTAGCCTTCCCCCTTTCTCATGAATGCCTGGGCCAGTGTAAGTTGATAAGAAGGAGTGCGGATCCCAGAGCTTTGCCTAAGACATGGGCATTCCAGGTCTGCCTAGAGCTGGCCGGGGTCCCTGAGGAGAGCTGAGCTAGTGTTGTGGCGGGCCTGAACTGCTGGTGCTGTTCGTGAGTTCTCCAAGGAGCTGAGTTGAAGATGGGGGTCAGGTGGCGCATCAGGCTCTGGGTAGTCAGGGGGCTGCAGAACGTGGGGGAGTCCTCCTGGGGGCATGCAGGGTTCTCTGGCTCTGAGGGTTCTGCACAGCTCTAAGTGGACTAGTTTCCTGCTGGGTGGCAGGTGGACTCCTACACTCTGGCCCCAAGGTTCCCAATCTAGAGGGCTTCGGGGACAGGCCCCTGGGAAGGAAGGCTGAAAATGCATCATAGGGTCAGGGTAATGGCCTTGGGGCATGGCAGGCCTGATCTGCCAACACCGAGGTGGGATACCCATGGGATTGAGTTGACGGAATGTGTCCTGCAATGCAGAAGAGTCAGGGTTTCTGTCCAGAGGGATGGCTGATGGTGGGGGTGGCTTTAGAGGGGCATGCTGGTTTCTCCCTCCCTGAGGGAACTGTGGAGCTCCAAATGGCAAGTATTCCCTCCAAATGGCATGGCGGTCAGGTTTCTGGCTTGTAACAAAGGGGTCCTGAATCTTTGGAGTTTGGGGGCCAGGCCTCTTGGAATGGAAGCCTGAAATCAGAAACTAGAGTTATGGTAAGGGCCTGGGGGCATGACATGCTCAATCTGCTGGTGCTGAGGTGGGCTCCCCGGTGGGCTGACTTCAGGGTGGGTATCAGGTGGCACGTCAGACTCCGAGTTTGTGTCTGGGGATGCCACAGAAGTTGGGGGTGACCTCAGGGTTGCGTGCAGGTTCCTCCCTCCCTGAGGGTTCTGCAGAGCTCCAAACGGCATGGTTTCCTCCCAAGTGGTGGGTGCAGTCCAGGGAGTAACTGAGACATCCTTAACCTATACCAGCGTGTGTCTCAGAGGTGCCCAATCTGGCGGGCTTGGGGGACAGGCCTCTGGGCATGAAAGCCTGTACACCCCACCTAGGGTTAGGGTTAGGGCCTAAGGGCATGGAAAGTCCGACGTGCCGGTGCTGATGCGGGCTCCCCTAAGGGCCGAGGTGAGCGCATAGATCTGGCGTCGCAGCAGAATCCGGTTTTATGGCCATGGGGGTGACTCATGGTGGGGGTGGCATTAGGGGGGCTGGTAGGTTTCTCCCCGTCTGAGGTTTCGGCGCAGCTCCAAACCACAAGGTTTCCACTCCTGTGACAGGCGGTGTCCTGTGGTGTCACTCAGAAGTCCTTAATGCGGGGAGCGTGGGGGCCAGGCCTCTTGGGATGGAAGCCTGAAAATCCAAGCTGGGGTTAGGGTTAATGCCTAGGGCCAGGGCAGGCCCGATCTGCCAGTGCTGAGGCGGGCTCCCTGGAGGGCTAAGTGGAGGCGGGTGATAGGTGGCTCGTGTGAATCTGGGTTTGTGTTCAGGAGGGGCTCAGATGCTGGGGCTTGCCTTGGGGTGCATGAAGTTTTCTCCCACCGTGAGGTCTGACTAGCTCCAAATGGCACCATAACACCATAGGCAGCCGGCAGACTGTCCGAGTGAGTCTCCGGCGTCTCCAATCTGGCGGATTTGGGGGTTAGGCCTCTGGGTCCGGAAGCTTGTACACCCACCCTCGGGTTAGGGTTAAGGCCTAGGGGCATGGCAGCTCCGATACGCTGGTGTTGAGGCGGGCTCCCTCAGGGCGGAGTGGAGGACATGCATCCGGCGCTGCGGCAGAAGCCGGCGTCCTATCCGGGGCCCTCCCGATGGTGGGAGCGTGTTTAGGGGCTCGTGCACCTTTCTTTCTGGAGGGCAGGCAGAGTCTGGTGGTGTGGCTTTGGAATCCCCAGTCTGGAGGTGTTGTGGGCCAGGACACTGGGGATGGAAGTCTGAAAGGACCAGCTCAGGTTCGAGTTAGGGCCTAGGGCATGGCAGGCCCCATCTGCAGACGCTGAGGTGAGCTCCCCGAGATCTGAAGTCAGGGTCCATGTCAGGCCGTCGCTCAGGCTGCCGAATGTATGGGTGGCTTCATGGGGCCGTGGATGTTTTTCCTGCTCGGGGAGGTTTGCGCAGCTCCAGATAGCAATGTTTCCTTCTGGGGGACGAGAGGAGTCCTTTATCATGGCTCCGGGGTCCTCCAGATGGAGTATTTCGAGAGCGTAGCTCTGGGGATGGGTGCCTCTAAACCCAGCTTAGGGCTTCGTTTCGGTCCTAGCGGCATGACAGGTCTGATCTGCTCCCTCACGGGCGAGCTACCCAGGGCACTGAGTTGCAAACGGGCCCAAGCTCAGGGTCCCAGGGAGGGTGTGTGTCCAGGGCAGCTGCCGCACGTCCCGATGGCCTCCGGGGTCACGCAGGTTTCTCCTCCTCAGAGGGTTTTACGCAGCTCCAAAGAGCAAGGTTTCCTTTCACGGGGTCAGACCAGTTCTGTTTGGTGACTCAGCGGTCGCACATGTGCAGGGATTCATGACTAGGCTTTTGGGGACAGATGCCTGAAAGCCCAAGACTGTTGGGATGAAGGACCAGGGGCATGGCAGGTCCAATCTGCTGGCTCTGAGGTCAGGGTGGCTGACTTGAGATCAGGGCTCAGCCTTTGTCAGACTGTGCATTAGTGATCAGCATGGCCTAGGAAAGTGGGGTGTCCTCGGGAGCCGTGCAGGTTTCTCCTAATCTGGGGTGCTTTTCAGCTCCATAGGGCACGATTTCCTTCTTGAGGGCAGGCAGAATCCTGTGGTGTGGCTCTGGAGTCCACAATCTGGAAGGCTTAAGGGCCAGGATTCTGGGCATGGAAGTCTGAAATCCCAAGCTAGGGTTAAAGTTAAGGCCCAGGGTATGGCAGGCCTGATCTGCAGACACTGAGGCGAGATTCCCAGGATCTAAAGTTAGGGTTAGGATCAGGCGGTTGCTCTGGCTGAAGTTTGTGTCCATGAGGACCGCCAAATGAAAGGGGCACCTTAACCAGGGGGTGTTCTCCCCCTCTGGATGATTTGAATAGCTCCAAGTAGCTGCGTTTCATTCTGGGGCCGAGGAGGAGTCCTGCTTGATGGCCCCGGGGTCCTCCATATGGAGGGATTCCAGAGCAGGGCTCTGGGTGTGGATCCCTGGAAACCCAAACTTGGGCTAGGATTAGGGCCTAGGGGCAAGGCAGGCTGGATCTTTAATCGCTGAGGCGGGCTCCCCTCAGGGCTTTGATGATGTCATGAATCTGGCAGTGTGGTGATTCTGGCTTTATGGTTGGTGGGGAGGTGTCAGTGGTGGGGCTCTCATTAGGGGGGCGTACCGGTCTCTCCCCCTCGAGGGCTTCTCGCAGCTCTGAAGCACAAGGATCCCACTTGCGTGGCAGGCCGTGGGCTGTGGTGTCCCTCAGTGGTCCTTAACCTGGTGGGTGTGGGGGCCAGGCCTCTTGGGATGGAAACCCGAAAACCAAATCTAGGGGTAGGGTTTAGGCCTAGGGGCATGACAGTCCCAATCTGTCCCAGTTGCCTGATTGGAGGTCACGTGTCAGGCGGGGGCTGGAGTCTGGGTTTGAATTCTTGCGGGGTGGTGCACAGCTCCTGGTGGGGACCTCGGGAGGCATGCCGGTTTCTCTTGCTCTGAGGTTTCTGTACAGCTCCAAATGGTACCATTTTTCCCTAGGCGGCTTACAAAGTGCCAGCAGGAGTCTCAGGCGTCCTCTGTCTGTTGGGCTTGGGGTACAGGCCTCTTTGCACAGAAGCCTGTACACCCCACCTAGGGTTAGGGTTAGGGCCTAGGGACATGGCAGACCCGATCTGCCAGTGCTGAGATGGACTCCCCTCAGGGCTGAGTTGAGGACGTGCATCCGACAGCTCGGCAGAATCCGGCTCTATGGCGGGGGGGCCACTGATGGTGGGGATGGCTTAGGGTGGCTTGAAGTTTTCTCCCCCTCTAGGGTTTGGTGCAGCTCCAAACTGCAAGGTTTCACCCTGCTTGATGGTTGGAGTCCTGCAGTGTCGCTCAGGGGTCCTAAATCCGGGAGGCTAGCGGGGCTAGGCGTCCTGGGATGGAAGGCTGAAAACCCCAACTCGGGTTAGGGTTAGGGTTTCGGGGCATGGCAGGCCCGATCTGCCAGTGCTGAGGCGGGCTTCCTGTTTGGCTGCGTTGAGAGCAGGTAGTAGGCGATGCATCTGAGTCTGGGTTTGTGTTCAGGATGGACTAAGATGCTCGGGCTTGTCTCTGGGGATACGCAGGTTTCTCCCACTCTGAGGTGGCCGGAGGAGTGGTGGACAGAGTCTCAGGCGTCCGCAGTCTGGCGGTCTCAGGGCCCAGTCCTTTGGGCATGGAAGTCTCTACACCCAACCTAGGGTTAGTGTTAAGGCCAAGGGACATGGCAGCTCTGATATGGTGATTTGTTGTGGGTGAGGGTTAGGGTTAGAGCTTAGGGTTAGTATTAGGTTTACTGTTAGGGTTAGTGTTAAGGGTCAAGGGTTAGGGTTAGGGTTTCAGCTGCCTCCTACTTTTCATCATATTCATGGCCATGAATCTCTGCTCCTGCCCCATGGCTCCCCGGGGTATTGTCTGCCTCTGTGAGGCTCTCGTCCTCTGCCTTGTGCGACCCGATGCCAGGGTAGCTTTCTGGAGAGTCAGCACTTGTCAGTCCCCTGATGGAACACTTCCATCGGTCCCCTGTGAGGTGAGGACAATGCCCTGCCCTGGAAGGGGGCTGCAACTCCCCAATCAGGAGAGCCACGTCTTCCTTTTCTTGATGGCCTGCCTTCCCCTCAGTCCTCCTCAGGGAATCTGTCCCCAAGTCCTGAGCTGATGGCTCTGACCTTAATAATACTATGGTTTTCTGTTTCTCCATGCCTTAGTGAATCCATGGCGTGTCTTTTGAACCTCTCAGTGGGGTTTCAGCAGTCCCGCAGGGCTTTCTGCTCAAAGAGGCGATGACCTGGGAGGGGCAGCCTTCCCTGCCACCTCCCTCAGCATGTCCCTGAGCCCTGGAGCCAGCTGTCCCACCGAGTGCTGAGGGACCCGAGCCAGTCCATCCTGAGCCCGGGCTGTGTCAGCTGTGTAGACTGATGTGTGCCGGGAGCAGTGAGCCGCGGGCATGAGCCAGGCTCAGGCAGGTTCTTTTACTCATGTCTTCCCTCCCCCCTCCCAGAGGTAGCTCAGAGCAGCCTCCATGCCCCGCATCTCGAGATCCCTTGACCTGTGCGTCCCGCCTTCAGCTGCTGAGCTCGGCGGCTTCCCGTTGCTTCTGTCTCCCAAACCCGCACCTATGGCAGTTCCTGGATCAGGGGAGGGATTGCACCCTTGTCTGTACTTGACCTGCTTCCTGTCCTGCCCTGAGCCCACCCACCTTTGTGTCTCCAATGGATGTGCTTGGAAGCAAGATCGTCCACAGGGAACCTATTTGCCAAATGGATCCAAGGAATGACCACTGAATTAGCGACCCGGGAGAGAGAACAAACCTGCTCTGAAACCTGTCCCTCACTCTGTGACCATCTCATCCTAAAACAGAAACAGTAATAGCTTTCTGGATCATGACGTGGCTTCTATCTCTACTTACACTCTCTTGAATGTATAGGTGCTGATCCTGGATGGAAAGGGGCCGTGGCTCCTGTGGGCTAGGATTAACCGGGAAAATAGAAGAATTCAGTGAAATTTGAATTCCAGGCATAGAATGAATGGATATTGTCAAGGAAATACTCCCAAGTGGGACATGAGGATGTTGTGTACCAAAGCTTTTTCAAATAGGTTACTGGAAGAAAAATCTTTCTTATTGTTTATTTTAATTCCAGTTGAGTTGACATACACTGCTGTATGAGTTTCAGGTGTACAATAGCGAGAGTCAGTAATTCTCTGTATCACTCAGTGCTCATCAAGAAACGGGTAGTCTCAGTCCCCTTCATCTGTTTCACCCATCCCTCCAGCCAACTCCCCCTTGGTAACCATCGGTTTGTTCTCTCTTGTTAAGAATCTGTATTTCGGTTTGTCTCTTTTTTCTCCTTTATTTATGTATGTTTGTTTCTTCAATTCTACACAAGAGTGACGTCCTATGGTATTGTCTTTCTCTGACTGATTTCACTCAGGATAATCCTCTCTACATCCATCCATGTGGCTGTAAATGGCAAGATTTCACTCTTTTTACAGCTGAATAATATTCCACTGTGTGTGTGCGTGTGTGTGTGTGTGTGTGTACACATCTGTCATCTCTTTTAGCACTTTATCCACAGACGCCTGGGTTGCTTCCGTATTGTGATCTTGTAAATAATGCTGCAAGCAACATAGGGGTGCATGTATGCTTTTGAGTTACTGTTTTCATCTGCTTTGGGTAAACGCCCAGTAGTGTGGTTGCTGGATCCCAAGACAGCTCTGCGTTTAACGCCTTGAGGACCTTCCATACTGTTTCCCAGGGTGGCTGCAGCAGGTTGCTTTCCACCAGCAGTGCATGAGGGTCCCCTTTCCGCACATCCTCCCAGCCCCTGTTGTTCTCTGTGCCGTGGGTGGGAGCCGTTCTGGCAGTGCGTGGTCATGTCTCATCGGATTTCTGGTTTGCACCTTCCTGAGCTCGGGTGAGGGTGAAATTCTTCTCACGGGACCGCTGGCCGTCTGTATCTCTTCTTTGGAGAAATGTCTGTTCATGTCTTTGGACGATTTTTAAATGGATTATTTGGCTTTTGGGTGTTAAGTTGGATCCACTCCACATATTTTGACACATATTTTGACATATTTGACACTACCAAATTTCGGATACCCTGAATTAGCTACAAGAATAACAGACGATGGGCGCCTGGGTGGCTCAGACAGTTAAGCGTCTGCGTAGGATATTTGCAAATATTTTCTCCCTTTCAGTAGGTTGTCTTATTATTATTACTTCTTCCTGGTTCTTCTGCTGTGTGGAAACTTTATTGTGTTACAGTCCCAGTTGTTTATTTTTGCTTGTATTTCCTTTGCCTCAGGAGAGAGTCTAGAAAAATGTTGCTTTGGTCCATGTCAAGAAATTATGGTCTGTGCCCTCTTGTAGGATTTTTATGGTTTCAGGCTTCCCATTGAGGTCCTGAAACTGTTTTGAGCTTATGTGTCTGTATGGCATAAGGAAGCAGAGTAATTGCATTCTCCTGTGCGTAGCTGTCCTGTTTTCCCAACACTGCAGAGAGTGTTCCTTCCGTTCCGATATTCTTGCCTGCTTTGTGGAAGACTAATAGGCCACACACTTGCGGGTTTATATCTGAGCTTCTATCGTGTTCCCTTGGTCGCTGTGCGTATTTTTGTGTCAGTGCCATACTGTTAGGATGACCGCAGCTTCGTAGTATAACTTGAAATCTGAATTGTGACTCCTCCAGCCTTGTTTTTCTTCTCAACATCGCATTGGCTGTTCAGTATCTTTGGTGGTTCCATACAAATGTTTAGGACTGTTTGCGTGAGTTCTTTTTGTTTAACTTAATTCAATGAGCCAACTTACAGTACATCATTAGTTTCAGATGCAGTGTTCAATAATAGATCAGATGTGTATACCGCACAGTGCTCATTGCATCACGTGCCCTCTTTAATGCCCACCACCCAGTTACCCCATCCCCCATCGACCTCCCCTCCGGCAACCCTCAGTTCGTTTCTGTAATGAAGAGTCTCTCGTGGTTTTTCTCCCTCGCTGATGACTTCTCTATCAGTTTTCCCTCCCTTCCCCTCTTATCCTCTGTGGTGTTTCTTCTATTTCACACATGGGTGAACCCTTGTGCCAATTGTCTTTCTCTGATAGCCTTATTTCGCAAAGTGGAATACCCACCAGTTCCATCAAGGTGGATGTGATGGTTAGTCTTCATCCTCTCTGATGGCTGAATAATATTCCGTTGTAGATATGAACCACATCTTCTTTATCCATTCATCTGTCCATGGACATCTGGGCTCTTTTCATAGTTTGGCTAGAGTGGATAATGCTATAATGAACACTGAGGGGCAGATGCCACTATTTATCACTCAATCGGTATTTTCTTTAAGATTTTTTTTTTTTATTTATTTGACAGAGAGAGAGAGAGAGAGATCACAAGCAGGCAGAGAGCCAGGCGGGGGGTGGGGTGGGGAAGCAGGCTTCCTGCTGAGCAGACAGCCTGACGTGGGGCTTGATCCCAGGACCCTGAGATCATGACCTGAGCCGAAAGCAGAGGCTTGACCCACCGAGCCACCCAGATGCCCCACAATCTGTATCTTGAGTTAAATACCTAGTAGTGCAATTGCTGGGTTGTAAGGTAGCTCTATTTTTAAGTTTTGGAAGAAACTCAATAGCATGTGGCAGAGTGGGTGTACAAGCGTGCATTCCCACTGGCAGTGTAAGAGTGTTCCCCTGTCACCATGTCCTTGCCAGCATTTGTTTCCCTGTCTTGACAATTTTATCCATGGCAGCTGTTGTAAGGGGGTATCTCACTGTGGTTTATGATTTGTATTTTCCTGATGGCTATTGCTGTAGAGCACTTTTTTGTGTGTCTCTGTGTCACTTTTACGTCCTCTTGGTAGAAAAGTGTGTTCATGTTTTCAGCTAGATTGGGGTAGTCCCAGGATCATGGAAGGTGTGATCGGCTTAGGTGTGGAGACCTTCAGAGACATCGGAATGGATGGCTAGAGTTAAGGAGAGTATCAGGCTGAGGCTCTGTGTTCAGTCTGGTATGAAAGTATAAATAAGCAGGGATTGGTTCAATATGTCATTCAGATTTCTCCTGCTCCAGATCCTTTCTGCAGTTCCAAAGGGCATGATTTCTGACTTTGTTGTAGGATGAGTCTGTGCTTCGCTCAGGGGTCCCCATTCCCTGGGGATTTGGAGCCAGGCCCCTGGGTGTGGTCCTTTAAGAAGCCAACCTAGGGTTAGGATTGGGGCCTAGGATCGTGGCAGGTTCAGCCTTCCAGCTGTGTGGCAAGACTCCCAGAGGGCTGAGTTGAGGGTGTGGTCTGTGTCCAGCGGGCCATGGAATGTGGGGGTGGCCTCAGGTGGCCAAGCAGATCTCTCCTGCTCTGAATCATTTCCGGAGTTCCAAATGCCATGGTTTCCTTCTGGGTGGCAGGCGGAGTCCTCTGAAGTTGTTCAGGGGTCCCCAGTCCCTGGGACTGTGGCGCCAGCCAGGTCTCTGGGGAAATGTCCCTTGGAGCCCAGCCAAGGGTCAGGGTTGGGGTCAGGATTTAGGGTCATGGGTTAGGGTTTAGGGGTTTTCTAGGGTTAATTTATTTGCCTTTAACACAAGATGTCCACGCTTAAATAAGATATTTTCTGAGAGCATTTTACAGTGAGTAAACTTTAGCATGGAACCCAAATAGTTATGGAGAAGAACAAAATGTTCCAAAGCAACACTTAAGACATTATTTCTTGACATGTATGTTTTATCATCAAAATAATTAAAAATTGAATGGCTCTGTGACTCTTCTCACAGGTGAATTGGCTGGCCCTGTCTTTCTGGTCTTGGCTAAAAGCATCTTCTCAGTCGGCTTCCTTAATGGGTCTCTGAATGGAATTGTTCTCTTAGCCCTTAGCTCGGGCGTCCTCCATATGGAGGGATTCGAGAGCAGGGCTCTGGGCATGGATGCCTGAAAACCGAAACTTGGGTTAAGATAAGGGCCTAGGGGCATGTAAACGTGATCTGCAAGCTCTGGGGTGAGCTCCCCAGGGGACTGAGTTGAAAAGGGGGCTCAGGCTGAGGGTCACAATACGGGTTTGTGTCTAGGTCAGACTCCAAAGTGGGTGTGGCCTCAGGGGCCATCCAGGTTTCTCCTACTCTGGGGGTTTTACACAGTTCCAAATAGCAAGGTTTCCTTCTGGGGGGTGAGGACAAATTGTGTTTTGTGGCTCAGAGGTCCCGCACATGGAGGGATTCTAGACCAGGCTTCTGGGGACAGATGTCTGAAAGCCCAAGCTAGGATTAGGATTAGGTCCGAGGGGCACGCCAGGTCCAATCTGCTGGCTCTGGGGCCAGCTACCTGGGTGGATGACTGTTGGTTGGGGCGGCGTGCCAGGATGAGTATCAGGTCCGACGCCGGCTTCCGTAAATGGCAGGCCTGACCTGCAGACTCTGAGGCGAGCTCCCTGGGGTCTGAAGCTAGAGCGCGTGTCAGGCGGTCGATCCGGCTGGAGTTTGTATCCATGAGGGCCGCCAGATGTGGGGCTGGCCTCGTGGGGCCATAGATGTTTCTCCCGATCTGGGGGTTTTGTGCAGTGGCAAATAACAAGGCATCCTTCTGGGGGACAGGAGGAGTCCCATTTTATGGCTCAGGGGTTCCCCATATGGAAGGATCGGAGACCAGGCCTATGGGTATGGATGCCTGAAAGCCAACTTAGGGCTAGGATTAGGGCCCAGAGGCATGGCAGGCCTGACCTGCTGGCTCTGTGGCAAGCCACTCATGGGGCCGAGTTGAAACTGGGGCTCAGGATCAGGGTCACAATATGGGTTTGTGTCCAATGTGACCTCCGAACTTGGGCGTGACCTCAGGGGCCATGCAGGTTTCTCCTAATCTGGGTTTTTTTTTTTTTGCAGCTCCATAGGACACAGTTTCCTTCTGGAGGGCAGGCAGAGTCTTGTGGTGTGGCTCCAGAGTCCCCATTCTTAAGGGCTTATGGGCCAGGAGTTTGGAGATGGACGTCTGAAAACCCAAGTTAGGGTTTGAGTTAGGGCCTAGGGCATGGCCGGCCCGATCTGCAGATGTTGAGGTGAGCTCCCTGGAATCTGATGTAGGGGTAAGTGTCAGGTGGTCGCTCAGGCTGGAGTTTGTGTCTCTGAAGTGTGCCGAATGTGGGGGTGGCCTCATGGGGCCATGGAGGTTTCTCCTGCTCTGGGGTTTATGCTCAGCTGCAAAAAACAAGGATTCCTTCTGGTGTACAGGAGGAATCCTGTTTTATGGTTCAGGTGTCCCCCATTTGGAGGGATTTAAGAGGAGGGCTCTGGGTATGGATGCCTGAATACCCAACCTAGGTTTAGGATTAAGGCCTGGGGACATTGCAGGTCCTATCTGCTGGCTCTGGGGCTAGCGACGTGGGTGGCTGACTGGAGGTCGGGGCTCAGGCTGTGTGACAGGCTGTGCATTAAGTTAAGGGCGGCCTACGAAAGCTGCCTTTGTTCTCTAGGATTTTGGTGTGAGACAGGAATTGATCATCTTTCTGTACTGATTGTATTTGAGCCCTCTTTCTTTCTTGGTGAGTCTAGCTAAAAGTTTGTTACTTTTGTTTATTTTTGTTTTTGTTTATCTTTCCAACAAAGGCAGCTCTTATTTTCATTGATCTTTTGTCTTTTTCGTCACCATTGTATTTATTTTCACATTCCTTTTTGTTATTTCCTTATTCCTACTGATTTGGGGCTTTGCCTGTTTTTTTTTTTTTTTATACTTCTTTCTCATGTAAAATTATAATGTTTATAGGAGAGCTTTCTTGTGGATTGATGAGGAACTGAATTTCTATGAACTTCCCCCTTAGGATGAATTTTGCTGCATCCCGTAAGTTTTTGTAGGTTCTTTTTTGTGTCTCAAGGTACTTTTAAAGTTTCTTATGATTTCTTCTTTGACTGTTGGTAGTTTAGTAGCATGTTGTTAAATCTCTCCATATTTTTGACTGCCCCATTTTCTTCTTGTGACTGATTTCTAGTTTCATACCATTGTGGTTGGATAAGATTTGAATCAGAAGGTGAAGGGAGCATTCAGGATAAAGGTTTGTTTACTGGTCTTTTTTTCCGAGGGTAGAGAAGGAGCTCCATACAGTGAAGATTTTGCGAGATGGTGGGGGGCGGTCAACCCTTGTTAGAATTACTGACTACCATGCAGGCAGTGTACCACCATTCACACTGTGTTCCTGATGGATTTGCGCTTCCTTAGAAACATTTTCTATGGGGTGCAGGGGTGGCCTTCTCTAACAGAAAGGTGCCATGTGGGTTCATGGCATGGGCCCAGGTCAGCAACCAGGACGTATGGCACTGTGCGGGAACAGAACTTTCATTGAAAATGACAGAAACAGATCATGGTGAGCTTCATGACAATAGCCGAGGTCCTGAGTGACCCACTGGGTGTTGGTGGTGGGTGGGGTAGTGGGGTCTGTTAATGTGTCTCATAAGATCCTGTGGAACTCAGGGACACCCTCTTGTCCGTTGAGTTGTGTGGAGACAGGTAGACAGCAGTTTCTGGCCGAGCACAAGGGTTGCACTGGACCACCACCAGAGGGGCGGTGTGCCGGGGGAGCCACTCCTTCATTTCCATAAAAATGGACCAGGGTCTGGGACTGTGATTCCTAGCAGCAGCATGGGGAGAGGAGGGCGGGAGTGGTGCACACTTCCTAGGGTTGTGGTCGGGACTAGTCTGGAGCCCACTGAAGTCAACCGTACTTGGCACACAAGGCTCCCAGTCACTGTCGCTGTGAGCACTGTGCCAGCTCCCATGCTGCTGCCTCCTATTTTTCATCATCTTTATGGACATGAGCCTCTGCTTTTGCCCCATGGCCTCCAGGGTATTGCCCTCCCTCCGTCTGGCCCTCCGCTTCTGCCCTGCGTAACCTGATGCCAGTGTCTCTTCTCAAGAGGAAGCTTGGTCAGTCCCTTGACGGATCACTTCCATGGATCCTCTGTGAGGTGAGGACAATACCTTGCCCTGGAAGGGGGCTGCAGGTCCCCAATCAAGAAAGCCACATCTCTCTTTTCAGCGTGACCTGCCCTCCCCTCAGTCTTCCTCAGGGAAGATCTTCTCACTTCATGAGCTGACAGCTCTGAACTTAAAAATGAACATTGTTTTATATTTCTCAATGTCTTAGTTCATCCATGGCATGTCTTTCAAAACCGTCAGTGGGTTTTTTGCAGTCCTGGAGGGCTGCCTGCTCAAGGAGGGGATGACCTGGGAGGGGCAGCCCTCCTTCCCACCTCCCTCAGTGTGTCCCTGAGCCCTGAAGCCATCTGGCCCACTGAGGGTTGAGGGACCCAAGACAGCCCATCTTGAGCCCAGGCTGGGTCAGCTGTGTAGACTGATGTGTACCAGTAGTGGTGGGAAGCTGGCACGGGCCAGGTGCAGGCAATTTCTCCTTCTCATTCCTTCCTCCCTTCCTGCCCAGAGGTACTCAGAACAGCCCTGCATCTCAAGATCCCGTGACCTGGGCTCCCTGCTTTCAGCTGGTGACCTTAGTGGTTTCCTGTGGCTTCTGCCTCCCATACCCACTCCCATGGCCATTCCTAGACCACGGGAGCGATCAAACCTTTGTCTGTACTTGGTCCTCTTCCTGTCCCACACCGAGCCCACCCGCATCTGTCTTCCAGGTATGTGCTTGGAAGCAAGTCCATCCACCGGAACTTATCAGCCAAACAGATCCAGGGAATGACCACTGAATTAGAGATCCAGGGCGTATAACAAACCTGCTCCGAAACCTGTCCCATACTCTATGACAATCTCACACAAAAACAGAAACAATAATAGCTTTCTGGACAGTGAAGTGACATCCGTCTCTACTTACACTCTTGAAAGCATAGGTGCTGATCCCGGATGGAAAGGAACCATGGCTCCTGTGGGCTACAATTAACAGGAAAAGTATAAGAATTCAGTAAAATTTGAATTCCAGGCATAGAGTGAATAATTATTGTAGAGTATATACTCTCAAGTAAGTCTTAGGAACATTGCAGAGCAAAAGCTTTTTCAAATAGTTTACTGAGAGAAAAAACTTTTTGATTGTTCATTTTAATTCAGGTAGAGTTAACATACAGTGGTATATTAGTTTCAGGTGTACAATATAGTGATTCAGTGATTCTATATATTACTCAGCGGTCATCAAGAAAAGTGTACTCTGAGTCCCCGTCATCCATTCCACTCATCCCTCCACCCACTTCCACTCTGGTAACCACAGAGTCGGTATTTTGTTTTGTATCTTCTTTCTCCTTTATTTATGTATGTTCGTTTCTTAAATTCCATGGAAGAGTGACATCACAAGGCATTTGTCTTTCTCGCACTGATGGATTTCACTTAGGATAGTACTCTCTAGCTCCATCCATGTGTCTGCAAATGGCAAGATTTCATTTTTTTTATGGCTGAGTAATTTTCCACTGCGTGTGTGTGTGTGTGTGTGTGTGTGTGTGTGTGTGTATACACGTATCATCTCATTTATCAAATTATCACGAAATACTTGGATTGCTTCCATATTGTAATATTGTAAATGATGTTGCAAGAAACATACGGGCGCATGTATCCTTTTGGGTTATTGTTCACATATTCTTCGGGTAAACACCCGGTAGTGTGATTGCTGGATCATAAGGTAGTTCTATATTTAATGTTTTGAGGAGCAGTCATACTGTTTTCCGCAGTGGCTGTGTCAGCTTGCATTCCCACCAACAGTGCAAGAGGGTTCCCTTTTATCCACATCCTCCCAACATCTGTTTTCTTGTGCTGGTGCTGTTAGCCATTCTGATAGTATGAAGTAATATCTCATGGAACTTTTCATTTGGATTTTCCTGTTGATGGGTGATGGGGAACATCTTTTCACGTGACTGTTGGCCATCTGTATTTCATTTTTTAAAAATTTTTTATTTATTTTCAGCGTATCAGTATTCATTGTTTTTTCACCACACCCAGATTTCACCACACCCAGATCACACACACAGATTGCTCCATGTAATCTGTGCCCTCCCTAATACCCACCACCTGGTTCCCCCAACCTCCCACCCCCGCCCCTTCAAAACCCTCAGGTTGTCTTTCAGAGTCCACAGTCACTCATGGTTCACCTCCCCTTCCAATTTCCCTCAACTCCCTTCTCCTCCCCATCTACCCTTGTCCTCTATGTTATTTGTTATGCTCCACAAACAGGTGAAACCATATGGTACTTGACTCTCTCTGCTTGACTTATTTCACTCAGCATAATCTCTTCCAGTCCTGTCCATGTTGCTACAAAAGTTGGGTATTTGTCCTTTCTGATGGAGGCATAATACTCCATAATGTATATGGACAATATCTTCCTTATCCATTCATCCGTTGAAGGGCATCTTGGTTCTTCCCACAGTTTGGTGACCGTGGCCATTGCTGCTATAAACATTGGGGTACAGATGGCCCTTCTTTTCACTCCATCTGTATCTTTGCTGTAAATACCCAGTAGTGCAATTGCAGGGTCATAGGGAAGCTCTATTTTTAACTTCTTGAGGAATCTCCACACTGTTCTCCAAAGTGGCTGCACCAGTTTGCATTCCCACCAACAGTGTAAGAGGGTTCCCCTTTCTCCACATCCTCTCCAACACACGTTGTTTCCTGTCTTGCTAATTTTGGCCATTCTCACTGGTGTAAGGTGGTATCTCAATGTGGTTTTGATTTGAATCTCCCTGATGGCTAGTGATGATGAACATTTTTTCATGTGTCTGGTAGCCATTTGTATGTCTTCATTGGAGAAGTGTCTGTTCATATCTTCTGCCCATTTTTTAATATGATTGTCTGTTTTGTGTGTGTTGAGTTTGAGGAGTTCTTTATAGATCCTGGATATCAACCTTTTGTCTGTACTGTCATTTGCAAATATCTTCTCCCATTCCGTGGGTTGCCTCTTTGTTTTGTTGACTGTTTCCTTTGCTGTGCAGAAGCTTTTGATCTTGATGAAGTCCCAAAAGTTCATTTTCGCTTTTGTTTCCTTCGCCTTTGGAGACATTTCTTGAAAGAAGTTGCTGTGGCTGATATCAAAGAGGTTACTGCCTATGTTCTCCTCGAGGATTCTGATAGATTCCTGTCTCACGTTGAGGTCTTTTATCCATTTCGAGTTTATCTTTGTGTACGGTGTAAGAGAATGGTCGAGTTTCATTCTTCTACATATGGCTGTCCAGTTTTCCCAGCACCATTTATTGAAGAGACTGTCTTTTTTCCACTGGATATTTTTTCCTGTTTTGTCGAAGATTATTTGACCATAGAGTTGAGGGTCCATTTCTGGGCTCTCTACTCTGTTCCACTGGTCTATGTGTCTGTTTTTATGCCAGTACCATGCTGTCTTGGTGATCACAGCTTTGCAGTAAAGCTGTAATCAGGTAACGTGATGCCGCCGGTTTTATTTTTTCTTTGGAGAAATGTCTGTTCATGTCTTCTGTCTATTTTTGAACTGGATTATTTGTTTTTTGGGTGTTGCGTTGTATCAGTTCTACATACTTTGGACACTACCACTTTATTGCACGTAATATTTGCAAACATCTTCTCCCATTAAGCAGGTTGTCTTCTATTTATTACATTTTCATTGTTCTTATGCTGTGCTGTAAGTTTTTATATTGATGTAGTTCCACTAGTTTATTTTTGCTTTTGTTTCCTTTGCCTTAGGAGGCGTGTCTAGAAAATGTATGGTTCATGTCAGAGAAGTTACTGTCTGTGCCCTCTTGTAGGATTTTTATGATTTCAGGTCTCACATTGAGGTCTTGAAACTGTTTTGAGTTTATTTGTCCATCTGGTGTAAGAAAGCAGTCTGATTTCATTCTTTTGTGCATAGCTGTCCAGTTTTCACAACGCCATTTGTTGTAGAGACTGTCCTTTTCCCTTTTAATATTTTTGCCTGTTTTGCAGAAGATTAATTGGGCACGTGATGGTGGGTTTATGTCTGAGCTTCGATTCTGTTCCCTTTTTCGCTGTGTGTATTTCTGCGCCAGTCCCATACTGTTAGGATGACTGCAGCTTCGTACTATAATTTGAAACATGGAACTGTGACTCCTCCAGCTTTGTTTTTCTTCAGAACATTGTGTTGGTTGTTCAGTATCTTTTGTGATTCCATACAAATTTTTAAGGAGTTTCTTTGAGTTCTTTCATTTTTTTAAAAATTTAAATTCAATTAGCCAACTTACCATACATCATTAGTTTCAGATGTAGTGTTAAATAGCATATCAGATGTGTATAACACCAAGTTCTCATTGCATCACGTGCCCTACTTAATGCGCATCACCCAGTTACCTTCCCCAGCCCACCCAGCAACCCTCAGTTTGTTGCTGTAGTTAGTAGTCTATCATGGTTTTTTCCCCATCTCTCATGACTTCCCATTCTGTTTCCCCTTCCGTTTCCTACGGTTCTCTGACCTGCTTCTGAGTGAAACCATATGATAATTGTGCTTCTTTCATTGACATATTGTACTCAGCATAATATCTTCCAGACCCATCCAGGTTGATGTGATGATGAGTATTCATCCTTTCTGATGGCTGAGTAATATTCCATTGCATATATGAACCACATCTTCTTTATCCATTCCTCTGTCCATAGATATGTGGGTTCTTTCCATAGTTTAGCTATAGTGGATATTGTTGCAATGAACACTGGGGTGCAGGGGCCAGTTCTTTTCACTACATCTCTACTTTTGTGGTAAAAGCCCTGTAGTGCAATTGCTGTGTTTTAGGGTAACTTTACTTTTAACTTCTTGAGGAAACCCCGTACTGTTTTCCAGAGTGGATGTAACGGTAGGCATTCCCACCAGGAGTGCGGGAGGCTTCCCCATTCTCTGCATCCTCACCAACATTTGTGGTTTCATGTCTTGTTAATTTTAGACATTCTGCCTGATGTGATAGGACACCTCACTGTGGCTTAGATTTGCATTTCCCAGAAGCCATGTGATATGGAACATTTATGCATGTATCTGTTGGTCACATGTGTGTCATCATCGGAGAAATATCTGTTCGTATTTTCACCCATGTCTAGACCTTACATTGGGTTAAGGCCCTGAAGCCTGGAAGATACAATCAGCCAGAACTGTGGAGATCTTCACAAGGTCTGAGTTAAAATGGAGTTTTAGGCTGTGTGTCAAGCTCAGGGATTGTGTTCAGAGGGTGGGTGAAAGTGCAGGTTCACGGACATTGTTTCAGGTGTGCATTCAGATTTCTCATGCTCTGAATCCAGTCCGGAGTCAAAAAGGGAGTTTCCTTTTGTGTGGCAGGCTGGTCCTCTGGTTTTGCTGAAGGGTTCCCAATACCTGGGGCTCGGGAGCCAGGCCTCTACAGACGGACCTCTCAGAACCCCAAATAGGGTTATGGTTAGGACCTAGGAGCATGGAAGGTCTGAACTGCCCACCGTGTGGTGAGCGTCCTGGAGGGCTGAGTTGAGGGCATGGGTTAGGGTGAGTGTCCGGCTCAGGGTTTCAATCCATGAGCCCTTGAAAGTGGGAGTTCACTGGGATGGAAACAGATCGGGCTTCAGATTTCTACTGACCTATATACTTTTGGAGTCCATTATGGACCGATTTCCTTCTGGGTGGGAGGCTGAGTCCTCTGGTATTGCTCAGACATTCCCAAATCCTTGGGCTTTGGAGCCCACCCTTAAGGGACAGATACCTGAGAACCCAAACTAGGGATAGAGTTAGTGTCAAGGGGCATTGCAGGCCCAAACAGCTGACAGAGTGTGTGGTTCCTAGAGGCTGGAATTAAGGGTGAGTGTTCCAGTTCAGGTCAGGCACAGGGTTCGTGGCCTAGAGGCCACTGAAAGTGTGGGTTTGCTAGGATAGGCTGAGATGGGCAGGCATTTTCTCCTGCTTTGAATACTTTCTAGAGGTCTACATGGCACGCTTTCCTCCTGTGTGTTTTGCTGAGTCCTGTGGTATGGCTAAGGTGACCCCGGTCCCTGGGGCAGGGGGCCAGGCCCCTAGGAATGGAATGTTCAGAACACAATCTAAGCTTCAGTTAGGGGTTAGGAGCATGGCAGGCCCAATCTGACGGTGGTGTGGCAAGCTATCCAGAGGGCTAAGTACAGAGTGATGGATAGAGTGAGTGTCAGGTTCAGGATTGTGTCCATGGAGCTGCTGATTCTGGGTGAACTCAGTGGAGCATGGCAGATTTCTCCTGCTCAGAATCCTTTGCACAATTCCAAATGGTATGGTTTCCTTCTGGATGACAGGCAGAGATCTCAGATATTGCTCAGGTGTCCCCATCCGTGGGACTTGGGCGCCAGTCCTCTGGGGACAGAAGCCTGAAAACCCAACCTAGGGTTAGAGCTAGGTCCCAGGAACATGACAGGCCTGGTCTGCTGATGTTGTGCAGAGCTCTCGAGGGGACTGAGTGGAGAACATGGGTCAGGCTGAGTTCCAATGAGGGCAGAGGGAAAATTCAAAAGGATTCCAAGGAGCATTGGGGCAATATAAAAGGGATGCTTTCCTCGTAGGTTCTCTCAAACAGCTATATATGGTTGGACATGCTCTATTTTCTCTGCAGTTTCATGGATGGTGAAGTCAGAAGGAGAGTCTTTGGGATTTCCCTGGATCCATGCATTCCGGTGGCTTCAAGGGACTTGGCGTCAGGAACCCTGGGGTGAATTTCTGTGGCTGCTTGCCTGAAGCTCGGTGAGTCAGGTGATCCCACAGGTTTTCCATTTCCTCCTTAGGAAATTGCTGGCAGGGAATGTTGTGCTGAAAGCGGAACCCTCGGGGGCCCCTTAGTGGCTCAGTGGGTTAAGCCACTGCCTTTGGCTCAGGTCATGATCCCAGGGTCCTGGGATCGAGCCCCGCATTGGGCTCTCTGCTCAGCGGGGAGCCTGTTTCGCCCTCTCTCTCTGTCTGCCTCTCTGCCTACTTGTAATCTCTGTCTGTCAAATAAATAACTAAAATCTTAAAAAACAAAACAAAACAAAACGGAACCCTCCTACACTGTTGGTGGGCATGCGGGTTGTTGCAGCCAATCTAAAAAAGAATATGATGTGTCAGCTAAGAACTGAACATAAGAACTGAACATATATAAGTGATTTCATATATATATATATGTGTGTGTGTGTGTGTGTGTGTGTGTGTGTGTGTATTCATTCTCCCACATTTTCTCAATGGAATATGAGCCAGGTTCAAAAAGGATGAAATCTTACCATCTGCAGGGATGTGGATGGATCTACAATGGATTTAGCTAAGTCAAATCAGTAAGAAAAGACCAATAGCCTATAACTTGACTTCTATGGAATTTCAGAAAGAAAACAGATGAACATAGTGAGGGGAGGAAGGCCAATGAAGAAACAGACTCAAACTTAGAGCACCAACTGAGGGTTGCTAGAGGGCAGGAGTGTGGGGGGAAGGGTTCAATGGGTGACAGCTATTAGGGAGAGTACTTGCTGTGATGAGCTCTGCGTGTTCTATGCAGGTGAGGAATCACAAAATCCTACCCCTGAAGGAGAGGAATGAACACTGCGTGGAAACGAATTGGAATGGAAGCCAATGAAGAAAAGAAGAAGACCATGTTCCACTTCATGAAGACTGAGGTAAAACTGGAGTGACCTTCGTTCTCCTGTTCTGTAGAGGATCATTTTGAAACACTCTGTGGCAGGATACACTAGTTTCCTATTGCATAAGGAGCCCTCCGAAAGCTGCCATGAAAGATTTAGATCTCAGAGCATGTCCGTGTACCACTGATATGTTCCTTTCAGTTTGCCCAGGTACAAAGGTAAGTGGAGAGAAATAGGGCAGAAGAGGAAAGGAGGTATAAAGCATTCATTTCCCTTTCTCATGAATGCCTGGGCCAGTGTAAATTGAGAAGAAGGCGGGGGGATCCCAGAGCTTTGCCGCAGACAGGGGAGTTGAGGTCTGCCTAGAGCTGGCAGGGGTCCCTGAGGAGAGCTGATCTAGTGGCGTGGCGGGCCCGAACTGCTGGTGCTGAGGTGAGTTCCCCAAGGAGCTGAGTTGAAGATGGGGGTCTAGTGGCCCATCAGGCTCTGGGTTTGTAGCCGGGGGACTGCAGAACGTGGGGGAGTCCTCCTGGGGGCATGCAGGTTTCTCTGGCTCTGAGGGTTCCGCACAGCTCCAATGGGACTGGTTTCCTGCTGAGTGGCAGGTGGACTCCTACAGTGTGGCTCCAAGGTTCCCAATCTAGAGCGATTGTGGGACAGGTCCCTGGGGAAGGAAGCCTGAAAATGCAACCTAGGGTTAGGGTAATGGCGTTGGGGCACGGCAGGCCTGATCTGCCAACACTGAGGTGGGATACCTCGGGATTGAGTTGAGGGAATGCGTCCTGCCATGCAGAAGAGTCAGGGTTTCTGTCCAGAGGGATGGCTGATGGTGGGGGTGGCTTTAGAGGGGCATGCTGGTTTCTCCCTCTCTGAGGGAACTGTGGAGCTCCAAACGGTATGGCTTCCCCCTGCATGGCGGTCAGGTTTCTGGCTTGTAACAAAGGGGTCCTGAATCTGGGGAGTTTGGGGGCCAGGCCTCTTGGAATGGAAGCCTGAAATCAGAAACTGGAGTTATGGTAAGGGCCTAGGGGCATGGCATGCTCAATCTGCTGGTGCTGAGGTGGGCTCCCTGGTGGGCTGACTTCAGGGTGGGTATCAGGCGGCACGTCAGCCTCCGACTTTGTGTCTAGGGATGCCACAGAAGCTGGGGGTGTCCTCAGGGTTGCATACAGTTTCCTCCCACCCTGAGGGTTCTGCAGAGCTCCAAACGGCATGGCTTCCCCCTGTGTGGTGGACGTAGTCCTGGGGTGTCCCTGAAGCATCCTTAATCTATATCAGCATGAGTCTCAGAGGTGCCCCATCTGGCGGGCTTGGGGGACAGGTCTCTGGGCTTGAAAGCTTGTACACCCCACCTAGGGTTAGGGTTAGGGCCTAAGGGCATGGCAGGCCCGACGTGCCGGTGCAGATGCGGGCTCCCCTAAGGGCCAAGTGGAGGGCATAGATCTGGCGTCGCAGCAGAATCCGGTTTTATGGCCATGGGGGTGACTCATGGTGGGGGTGTCCTTAGGGGTGCTTGCAGGTTTCTCCCCGTCTGAGGTTTCGGCGCAGCTCCAAACCACAAGGATTCCTCCCGTGTGGCAGGTGGAGTCCTGTGGTGTTTACTCAGGAGTCCTTCCTCTGGGGGATGTGGGGGCCAGACCTCCTGGGATGGAAGCCTGAAAACCGAAACAGGGGTTATGGTAAGGGCGTAGGGGCATGGTGGCCCGATCTGCTGATGTTGAGGTGGGGTCCCCTCAGGGTTGAGTTGAGGGCATGCGTCCGGCAGCTCAGCAGAATCCGGTTTGATGGCCAGGGGGGCCGCAGATGGTGGGAGTGCCTGTAGAGGGGCAGGTTTCTCCCTCTCTGAGGGTTCAGCACGACTCCAAATGGCACAGCTTCCTACTGTGTGGCGGTCAGAGTCCTGGGGTGCATGTCATGGTTCCTTAATCCGGGGGGCTTTGTTGCCAGGACCCTCAGAATGGAAGCCTGAAAACCCAAACTAGGGTTAAGGCTAGGGCCGAAGGGCATGGCAGGCCCGATCGGCCAGTGCTGAGGCGGGATCCCCTATGGGCTGTGTTGAGGGTCTGCATTTGGTGGCGGGATGGAATCCAGCTCTATGGCCAGAGGGGCTGCCGAGGGTTGGGGTGGCTTTAGGGTTTCATGCAGCTTCTCCCCCTCTGAGGGTTCCTTGCAGCTCCAAACCACAAGGTTTCCACTCGTGTGACAGGTTGTGTCCTGTGGTGTTGCTCAGAAGTCCTAATCCGGGGGGCGTGGGGGCCAGGCCTCTTGGGATGGAAGCCTGAAAATCCAAACTAGGGTTAGGGTAAAGGCCTAGGGACATGGCCGGCCCGATCTGCTGGAATTGAGGTGGTCTCCCAGTTTGGCTGAATGGAGGGCAGGAATCAGGCAGGAGTTGGGGTTTGGGTTTGTGTCGGGGTGGGGGCAAAGAGGCTGGTGTTGTCCTGGGGGGGCATGCAGGTTTCTCCTGCTCTGAGGTTCCTGCCCAGTTGCAAATGGCACCATTTTTCCCTAGGAGGCTGGCGGAGTGCTGGTGGGAGTCTCAGGCATCCCCAGTCTGATGGGCTTGGGGTACAGGCCTCTGGGCATGGAAGGCTGTACACCCCACCTAGGGTTAGGGTTAGGGTCTAGGGTCATGGCAGGCCCAATCTGCCGGTGCTGAGATGGGCTCCCCTCGGGGCTGAGTTGAGGACATGTGTCCAGTAGCTTGGCAGAAACCGGCTTCATGGCCTGGGGTGCTGCCAATCGTGGGGGTAGCTTTACGGGGGCTTGAAGGTTTCTCCCCCTCTGAGGGTTCAGCAGCTCCAAACTGCAAGGTTTCGTCACACGTGGAGGTTGAATTTCTGCAATTTCGCTCAGGGGTCCTTAATCCAGGGGGCTTGGAGGCTAGGCCTCTTGGGATGGAAGCCTGAAAACCCAAACTAGGGTTAGGGTCTTTGGGAAAGACAGGCCCGATCTGCCGGTGCTGAGGCGGGCTCCCCGGAGGGCTGAGTGGAGGGCAGGTGAGAGGTGGCTCATGCGAATCTGGGTTTGTGTTCAGGAGGGGCTCAGATGCTGGGGCTTGCCTTGGAGAGCATGAAGTTATCTCCTGCTCTGAGATCTGAGTAGCTCCAAATGGCACCGTAATACCATAGGCAGTCGGCAGACTGCCACAGTGAGTCAGAGGCATACCCAATCTGGCGGGTTTGGGGGCTAGGCCTCTGGGTACGGAAGCCTGCACACACAACCTAGTGTTAGGGTTAGGACTAGGGGCATGGCAGCTCCGATATGCTGGTGTTGAGGCGGGCTCCCTCAGGGCGGAGTGGAGGACATGCACCTGGCATTGAGGCAGAATCCGGCAGTATGTCCGGGGAGCTGCCAATGGTGAGAGTGTGTTTAGGTGCTCATGCACCGTTTTTTTCCAGAGAGCAGTCAGAGTTTTGTGCTGTGGCTTTGGAATCTCAAGTCTGGAGGATTAGGGTTAGGGTGAGGGTTAGACGGTTAGGGTTAGGTTTAGGGCTAGGGTTAGGGTGAGGGTTAGGGTTTAGGGAGTAGGGTTAGGATTACGGTTAGGGTTATTATTATTCTTAGGGTTAGGCTGAGGGATAGGGTTATGTCTTAGGGACAAGACAGGTCGGTTCCCCGGGGCCGAGGGCCCTTTCTCGCTCAGGGCCCGGCGCGGCCCCCCGGAAAACGCGCCGAGAGGGCGCGGACCCGCCGGCGGCCCCGGCGCCGGGGAGCACTCCCGGAGCAGAGTTGAGGGAGGGCCTGGGGCCGGGCGTCGTGCTCCGACTTTGTGGGCTGCTGGGGCACCCCGGGCTGTGGCTTCCCCCTGCGGGGGAACGGAGGTTTCTCTCGCCCCGAGGCGTGGACGCGGCTGCAAAGCGCACCGTCGGCGCCGGGGCGGTCGGGGGCCTCGGGGCGCGGGACTCAGGGTTGCCCAGGGGGAGGCCCCGGGGCACAGGACCCTGGACTCCGAAGGCTGAGGAGGCAGGCGAGGGTGGGAGCCCGGGCCTCGGGGCCCGCCCGGCCCCACCGGCCCGCGCCAGGGAGGGGAGCCCCGGGCGCTGAGGAGCGGGAGGCGTCGGCGTCGCGCGCGGAGGACTCGCGGGGGGCTTTCCGGCGCGGTGCGCGCGCGACCAGGAGGGATCCAGGGCCAGGCGTGGGGGCGGCCCACCCAGAAAATGTCCCTACCACCCAGAAAATGTCCCAGACGACACGGACCACCGGTACATTTCTGTTTTGTGTCTTTGGGGTGTGCAAATGCTGGTGGTGACCCAGTATCATACAGTTTTCTCCTGCTCTCTGTTTTCTGCTCATCTCCAAATGACAGTTTCAATCTAGGAAGCTGGCAATGTGCCTGTTCGAGTCTCAGGCATCCCCACTTGGACGGGCTTAGGAGCCAGTCCTCTGGGCACAGAAACCTGTACACCTGACCTATCGTTAGACTTAGTGCCCAGGGGCATGGCAGGCCCTATCTGACAGTACTGCGGTGTCGTCCCCTCAGGGCTGAGGTGAGGGTATGTGCCTGGCTGGTTGGCAGATCCGGCTTCATGGCTGGGTGGGCCACTAATATTGGGGGTGGCTTTAGTGGGGCTTTGAGGTGGGATCCCCCATGGGCTGAGTCAAGGACGGTGGTCAAGCGGTATGTCCGTCTCTGGGTTTTGTTGCCATCTGGGCCATCAGAGGTGAGGGTGTCCTCTGCAATGCATGTGGGTTTCTCCTGGTCTGAGGGTTCTGGGTCGCTCCGAACGGCATGGTTTTCTCCTGGATGGTAGGCGGAGTCCCTGGTTGAGGCTCAGGGGGTCCCAATCTGGAGGGATTGTTGGCCATGTCTCTGGGCACGGAAACCTGAAAACACAACCCAGAGTTTGGGTTAGGGCTTAGGGGGATCCAGGCCCTACCTCCTGGTGCTGAGGCTGGATCCCCAGTTGCTGAGTCGAACGTGGGGGTCAGGAAGCACATCAGGGTGTGAGTTTGTGACTGTGGGGACCGTCGAATTTGGGGGTGTCCCCAGGGATGCATGTGGGTTTTTTCCATTCTGAGGGTTCTGCGCAGCTTCAAAAGGTACAGTTTCCTCCTGGGTGGCAGGTGGGTTCCTGGGGTGTGGCCCAGAGGTCCCCAATCTGGAGGGACCGTGCCAGTGTGGCTTCAGACCTGTGGAGGGTTAGGGAGCTGCCTTAGGAGTCTGTGGAAAGCCCCGCAGTGCCAGTTCACGCCACTGGAGGGAGCGGTGAGCCGTGGCGCCAGAGACCCCGGAAGACGTGGCAATGCTGCTCGTCACCACTGGAGGCAGTGGCGAGCTGCCCTGGGAAACACCCTGGAAGAGGAGTCCGTGCAGCCTGCTGGCTCTGGGGGCCGTGGGGAGGTGTTGGGTGAGAGACCCTGGATCGTGAGGCACTGCAGCTTGTTTCTCCAGGATGGAGTGCTGAGCTGTATAGTCTCTGATTCCCCAGGTTCAAGAGTGGGCCTAAGAGACCCTGGAGCCGAGCCCCCACACGGCACTGTGCCCTGTTTCCCCAGGTTTGCTGGCCATCTGCTGTCAGGGTGGTTCCGGAGGGTCCGCCCAGTTGGGCTCTGGAGCCGGGGGGAACCAAACCCGACTCACGGTGCACTTGGAACCGAGCAGTTGAGTGTTTGGAAGAGCATGTTTCTTTCTCCACAAAGGACAAGGGCATTGGTCGGCTTTCGAAGGAAGTCAATGACCACTTAAGAAACAAGCATGTGTCTCTCCTTCTCCCAGGAATCGGAGCAGGTGTGCAGGCGTTAGGTGGGAGGCGCCTGCTTCTCCGCACCTGAAGACCCTTCTTCACTCTGGCTCCACGAGACCTGAACTTTGGAAATCAGCGTCTGAGTCCGTCAGGCAGCTTGTCCCAGGACGTCATCGTGCAGAGAAAAGAGCAGGCCCATGGGGCACATCCATGCCAGGATGGGAGGTAAAACTTCTCTTTCACCCCAAACCCCCTGGGCTTACGTCTTGTCTCCAGTGGAGCTCACAATTGGCACACGGAACCAGCTCTAAGATATCTAGTGTGGGTGCCAGAGTTCCTGAGATTCTCTGCAGGGAGCACCTGGCAGGGATCTCCTTTTCTCTGCTTCTTTCTGGCTTACAAAGGTATTTGGAACATCTTTTTCCTAGGCAATCCCTTGGATTCCAAAGGGAAGATGAGATTGACTCGGTGTGCGTTTTGAACACAGAAATTATTCCTTCATCCAACAGTGTTTATCCCACTGGCCCTAGGCTGTGTTGGAATGGCCGGCATCGAGAGGCAGGTGGCTGTTTGTGGTCAGATAGAGACTTGGATGATGGCTTCTCCTTTGTCCAAGGGGATGGATCCTCATGGATTCGTCTTTGCATCCAAAGATTTCCAATGAGGGCAGAGGGAAAATTCAAAAGGATTCCAAGGAGCCTTGGGGCAATATCAAAGGGATGCTTGTCTTCCTAGGTTCACTCAAACGGCTATATATGGTTGGACATGCTCTATTTTCTCTGCGGTTTCATGGGTGGTGAAGTCAGAAGGAGAGTCTTTGGGATTTCCCTGGATCCACGCATTCCGGTGGCTTCAAGGGACTTGGCTTCAGGAGCCCTGTGGTGAATTTCTGTGGCTGCTTGGCTGAAGCTCGGTGAGTCAGGTGATCCCACAGGATTTCCATTTCCTCCTTAGGAAATTGCTGGCAGGGAATGTTCTGCTGAAAGCGGAACCCTCGGGGGCCCCTTTGTGGGTCAGAGGGTAAAGCTACTGCCTTTGGCTCAGGTCATGATCCCAGGGACCTGGGATCGAGCCCCGCATTGGGCTCTCTGCTCAGCGGGGAGCCTGTTTTGCCCTCTCTCTCTGTCTGCCTCTCTGCCTACTTGTGATCTCTGTCTGTCAAATAAATAACTAAAATCTTAAACAAAACAAAACGGGACAGGTCCCCGGAATCGGGAGGCTGAGGAGGCAGGCGAAGGTTGGAGCCCGGGCCTCGGGGCCCGCCCGGCCCCACCGGCCCACGCCAGGGAAGGGAGCCCCGGGCGCTGAGGAGCGGGAGGCGTCGGCGTCGCGCGCGTCCTACTCGCGGGATGCTTTCCGGCGCGGTGCGCGCGCGACCAGGAGGGATCCAGGGCCAGGGGCGGGGGGCGGCCCCGCAGACGGGCTGCGCCCGAAGCGAGTTCGCCGGGCGCTTTCCGGCCGATTCTCACGAGCGTTCTGCCCAAACCGGGATCGGTTTGGGCAGAACGCTCGTGAGAATCGGCCGGCGTTGGGCAGCCCCGGGGACCGGCCTGTTCCCCGGGGCCGAGGGCCCTTTCTCGCTGGGGGCCCGGTGCAGCCCCCCGGAAAACGCGCCGAGAGGACACGGACCCACCGGCGGCCCCGGCGCCGGGGAGCACTCCCGGAGCAGAGTTGAGGGAGGGCCTGGGGCCGGGCGTCGTGCTCCGACTTTGGGGGCGGCTGGGGCGCCCCGGGCTGCGGCTTCCCCCTGCGGGGGAACGGAGGTTTCTCTCGCCCCGAGGCGAGGACGCGGCTGCGAAGGGCACCGTCGTCGCCGGGGCTGTCGGGGGCCTCGGGGCGCGGGACTCAGGGTTGCCCAGGGGGAGGCCCCAGGGCACAGGACCCCGGACTCGGAAGGCTGAGGAGGCAGGCGAGGGTGGGAGCCCGGGCCTCGGGGCCCGCCCGGCCCCACCGGCCCGCGCCAGGGAGGGGAGCCCCGGGCGCTGAGGAGCGGGAGGCGTCGGCGTCGCGCGCGGCGGACGCGCGGGGGGCTCTGCGGCGGGGTGCGGGCGCGACCCCGCGGGGTCCCGGGCCAGGCGCGGGGGGCGGCCCCGCAGAGGGGCTGCGCCCGAAGCGAGTTCGCCGGGCGTTTTCCGGCCGATTCTCACGACCGTTCTGCCCAAACCGGGATCGGTTTGGGCAGAACGCTCGTGAGAATCGGCCGGCGTTGGGCAGCCCCGGGGACCGGCCTGTTCCCCGGGGCCGAGGGCCCTTTCTCGCTGGGGGCCCGGTGCAGCCCCCCGGAAAACGCGCCGAGAGGACACGGACCCACCGACGGCCCCGGCGCCGGGGAGCACTCCCGGAGCAGAGTTGAGGGAGGGCCTGGGGCCGGGCGTCGTGCTCCGACTTTGGGGGCGGCTGGGGCGCCCCGGGCTGCGGCTTCCCCCTGCGGGGGAACGGAGGTTTCTCTCGCCCCGAGGCGAGGACGCGGCTGCGAAGGGCACCGTCGTCGCCGGGGCTGTCGGGGGCCTCGGGGCGCGGGACTCAGGGTTGCCCAGGGGGAGGCCCCAGGGCACAGGACCCCGGACTCGGAAGGCTGAGGAGGCAGGCGAGGGTGGGAGCCCGGGCCTCGGGGCCCGCCCGGCCCCACCGGCCCGCGCCAGGGAGGGGAGCCCCGGGCGCTGAGGAGCGGGAGGCGTCGGCGTCGCGCGCGGCGGACGCGCGGGGGGCTCTGCGGCGGGGTGCGGGCGCGACCCCGCGGGGTCCCGGGCCAGGCGCGGGGGGCGGCCCCGCAGAGGGGCTGCGCCCGAAGCGAGTTCGCCGGGCGTTTTCCGGCCGATTCTCACGACCGTTCTGCCCAAACCGGGATCGGTTTGGGCAGAACGCTCGTGAGAATCGGCCGGCGTTGGGCAGCCCCGGGGACCGGCCTGTTCCCCGGGGCCGAGGGCCCTTTCTCGCTCGGGGCCCGGCGCGGCCCCCGGAAAACGCGCCGAGAGGACGCGGACCCGCCGGCGGCCCCGGCGCCGGGGAGCACTCCCGGAGCAGAGTTCAGGGAGGGCCTGGGGCCGGGCGTCGTGCTCCGACTTTGGGGGCGGCTGGGGCGCCCCGGGCTGCGGCTTCCCCCTGTGGGGGAACGGAGGTTTCTCTCACCCCGAGGCGTGGACGCGGCTGCGAAGGGCACCGCCGGCGCCGGGGCGGTCGGGGGCCTCGGGGCGCGGGACCCAGGGTTGCCCAGGGGGAGGCCCCGGGGTACAGGACCCCGGACTCGGAAGGCTGAGGAGGCAGGCGAGGGTTGGAGCCCGGGCCTCGGGGCCCGCCTGGCCCCACCGGCCCGCGCCAGGGAGGGGAGCCCCGGGCGCTGAGGAGCGGGAGGCCTCGGCGTCGCGCGCGGCGGACGCGCGGGGGGCTCTGCGGCGGGGTGCGGGCGCGAACCCGCGGAGTCCCGGGCCAGGCGCGGGGGGCGGCCCCGCAGACGGGCTGCGCCCGAAGCGAGTTCGCCGGGCGTTTTCCGGCCGATTCTCACGAGCGTTCTGCCCAAACCGGGATCGGTTTGGGCAGAACGCTCGTGAGAATCGGCCGGCGTTGGGCAGCCCCGGGGACCGGCCTGTTCCCCGGGGCCGAGGGCCCTTTCTCGCTCGGGGCCCGGCGCGGCCCCCCGGAAAACGCGCCGAGAGGACGCGGACCCGCCGGCGGCCCCGGCGCCGGGGAGCACTCCCGGAGCAGAGTTGAGGGAGGGCCTGGGGCCCAGCGTCGTGCTCCGACTTTGGGGGCGGCTGGGGCGCAACGGGCTGCGGCTTCCCCCTGCGGGGGAACGGAGGTTTCTCTCGCCCCGAGGCGTGGACGCGGCTGCGAAGGGCACCGCCGGCGCCGGGGCGGTCGGGGGCCTCGGGGCGCGGGACTCAGGGTTGCCCAGGGGGAGGCCCCGGGGCACAGGACCCCGGACTCGGAAGGCTGAGGAGGCAGGCGAGGGTTGGAGCCCGGGCCTCGGGGCCCGCCCGGCCCCACCGGCCCGCGCCAGGGAGGGGAGCCCCGGGTGCTGAGGAGCGCGAGGCGTCGGCGTCGCGCGCGGCGGACTCGCGGGGGGCTTTGCGGCGGGGTGCGGGCGCGACCCCGCGGGGTCCCGGGCCAGGCGCGGGGGCGGCCCCGCAGACGGGCTGCGCCCGAAGCGAGTTCGCCGGGCGTTTTCCGGCCGATTCTCACGAGCGTTCTGCCCAAACCGGGATCGGTTTGGACAGAACGCTCGTGAGATTCGGCCGGCGTTGGGCAGCCCCGGGGACCGGCCTGTTCCCCGGGGCCGAGGGCCCTTTCTCGCTGGGGGCCCGGTGCAGCCCCCCGGAAAACGCGCCGAGAGGACACGGACCCACCGTCGGCCCCGGCGCCGGGGAGCACTCCCGGAGCAGAGTTGAGGGAGGGCCTGGGGTCGGGCGTCGTGCTCCGACTTGGGGGCGGCTGGGGCGCCCCGGGCTGCGGCTTCCCCCTGCGGGGGAACGGAGGTTTCTCTCGCCCCGAGGCGAGGACGCGGCTGCGAAGGGCACCGTCGGCGCCGGGGCTGTCGGGGGCCTCGGGGCGCGGGACTCAGGGTTGCCCAGGGGGAGGCCCCAGGGCACAAGACCCCGGACTCGGAAGGCTGAGGAGGCAGGCGAGGGTGGGAGCCCGGGCCTCGGGGCCCGCCCGGTCCCACCGGCCCGCGCCAGGGAGGGGAGCCCCGGGCGCTGAGGAGCGGGAGGCGTCGGCGTCGCGCGCGGCGGACGCGCGGGGGGCTCTGCGGCGGAGTGCGGGCGCGACCCCGCGGGGTCCCGGGCCAGGCGCGGGGGGCGGCCCCGCAGAGGGGCTGCGCCCGAAGCGAGTTCGCCGGGCGTTTTCCGGCCGATTCTCACGACCGTTCTGCCCAAACCGGGATCGGTTTGGACAGAACGCTCGTGAGAATCGGCCGGCGTTGGGCAGCCCCGGGGACCGGCCTGTTCCCCGGGGCCGAGGGCCCTTTCTCGCTCGGGGCCCGGCGCGGCCCCCGGAAAACGCGCCGAGAGGACGCGGACCCGCCGGCGGCCCCGGCGCCGGGGAGCACTCCCGGAGCAGAGTTCAGGGAGGGCCTGGGGCCGGGCGTCGTGCTCCGACTTTGGGGGCCGCTGGGGCGCCCCGGGCTGCGGCTTCCCCCTACAGGGGAACGGAGGTTTCTCTCGCCCCGAGGCGAGGACGCGGCTGCGAAGGGCACCGTCGGCGCCGGGGCGGTCGGGGGCCTCGGGGCGCGGGCCTCAGGGTTGCCCAGGGGGAGGCCCCGGGGCACAGGACCCCGGACTCGGAAGGCTGAGGAGGCAGGCGAGGGTGGGAGCCCGGGCCTCGGGGCCCGCCCGGCCCCACCGGCCCGCGACAGGGAGGGGAGCCCCGGGCGCTGAGGAGCGGGAGGCCTCGGCGTCGCGCGCGGCGGACGCGCGGGGCGCTCTGCGGCGGGGTGCGGGCGCGAACCCGCGGAGTCCCGGGCCAGGCGCGGGGGGCGCCCCCGCAGACGGGCTGCGCCCGAAGCGAGTTCGCCGGGCGTTTTCCGGCCGATTCTCACGAGCGTTCTGCCCAAACCGGGATCGGTTTGGGCAGAACGCTCGTGAGAATCGGCCGGCGTTGGGCAGCCCCGGGGACCGGCCTGTTCCCCGGGGCAGAGGGCCCTTTCTCGCTCGGGGCCCGGCGCGGCCCCCCGGAAAACGCGCCGAGAGGACGCGGACCCGCCGGCGGCCCCGGCGCCAGGGAGCACTCCCGGAGCAGAGTTGAGGGAGGGCCTGGGGCCGGGCGTCATGCTCCGACTTTGGGGGCGTCTGGGGCGCCCCGGGCTGCGGCTTCCCCCTGCGGGGGAACGGAGGTTTCTCTCGCCCCGAGGCGTGGACGCGGCTGCGAAGGGCACAGCCGGCGCCGGGGCGGTCGGGGGCCTCGGGGCGCGGGACCCAGGGTTGCCCAGGGGGAGGCCCCAGGGCACAGGACCCCGGACTCGGAAGGCTGAGGAGGCAGGCGAGGGTTGGAGCCCGGGCCTCGGGGCCCGCCCGGGCCCACCGGCCCGCGCCAGGGAGGGGAGCCCCGGGCGCTGAGGAGCGCGAGGCGTCGGCGTCGCGCGCGGCGGACTCGTGGGGGGCTTTGCGGCGGGGTGCGGGCGCGACCCCGCGGGGTCCCGGGCCAGGCGCGGGGGGCGGCCCCGCAGACGGGCTGCGCCCGAAGCGAGTTCGCCGGGCGTTTTCCGGCCGACTCTCACGAGCGTTCTGCCCAAACCGGGATCGGTTTGGGCAGAACGCTCGTGAGAATCGGCCGGCGTTGGGCAGCCCCGGGGACCGGCCTGGTCCCCGGGGCCGAGGGCCCTTTCTCGCTCGGGGCCCGGCGCGGCCCCCCGGAAAACGCGCCTAGAGGACGCGGACCCGCCGGCGGCCCCGGCGCCGGGGAGCACTCCCGGAGCAGAGTTGAGGGAGGGCCTGGGGCCGGGCGTCGTGTTCCGACTTTGGGGGCGGCTGGGGCGCCCCGGGCTGCGGCTTCCCCCTGCGGGGGAACGGAGGTTTCTCTCGCCCCGAGGCGTGGACGCGGCTGCGAAGGGCACCGCCGGCGCCGGGGCGGTCGGGGGCCTCGGGGCGCGGGACCCAGGGTTGCCCGGGGGAGGCCCCGGGGCACAGGACCCCGGACTCGGAAGGGTGAGGAGGCAGGCGAGGGTGTGAGCCCGGGCCTCGGGGCCCGCCCGGCCCCACCGGCCCGCGCCAGGGAGGGGAGCCCCGGGCGCTGAGGAGCGCGAGGCGTCGGCGTCGCGCGCGGCGGACTCGCGGGGGGCTTTGCGGCGGGGTGCGGGCGCGACCCCGCGGGGTCCCGGGCCAGGCGCGGGGGGCGGCCCCGCAGACGGGCTGCGCCCGAAGCGAGTTCGCCGGGCGTTTTCCGGCCGATTCTCACGAGCGTTCTGCCCAAACCGGGATCGGTTTGGGCAGAACGCTCGTGAGAATCGGCCGGCGTTGGGCAGCCCCGGGGACCGGCCTGGTCCCCGGGGCCGAGGGCCCTTTCTCGGTCGGGGCCCGGCGCGGCCCCCCGGAAAACGCGCCGAGAGGACGCGGACCCGCCGGCGGCCCCGGCGCCGGGGAGCACTCCCGGAGCAGAGTTGAGGGAGGGCCTGGGGCCGGGCGTCGTGCTCCGACTTTGGGGGCGGCTGGGGCGCCCCGGGCTGCGGCTTCCCCCTGCGGGGGAACGGAGGTTTCTCTCGCCCCGAGGCGTGGACGCGGCTGCGAAGGGCACCGCCGGCGCCGGGGCGGTCGGGGGCCTCGGGGCGCGGGACACAGGGTTGCCCAGGGGGAGGCCCCAGGGCACAGGACCCCGGACTCGGAAGGCTGAGGAGGCAGGCGAGGGTGGGAGCCCGGGCCTCGGGGCCCGCCCGGCCCCACCGGCCCGCGCCAGGGAGGGGAGCCCCGGGCGCTGAGGAGCGGGAGGCGTCGGCGTCGCGCGCGGCGGACGCGCGGGGGGCTCTGCGGCGGGGTGCGGGCGCGACCCCGCGGGGTCCCGGGCCAGGCGCGGGGGGCGGCCCCGCAGAGGGGCTGCGCCCGAAGCGAGTTCGCCGGGCGTTTTCCGGCCGATTCTCACGACCGTTCTGCCCAAACCGGGATCGGTTTGGGCAGAACGCTCGTGAGAATCGGCCGGCGTTGGGCAGCCCCGGGACCGGCCTGTTCCCCGGGGCCGAGGGCCGTTTCTCGCTCGGGGCCCGGCGCGGCCCCCCGGAAAACGCACCGAGAGGACGCGGACCCGCCGGCGGCCCCGGCGCCGGGGAGCACTCCCGGAGCAGAGTTGAGGGAGGGCCTGGGGCCGGGCGTCGTGCTCCGACTTTGGGGGCGGCTGGGGCGCCCCGGGCTGCGGCTTCCCCCTGCGGGGGAACGGAGGTTTCTCTCGTCCCGAGGCGAGGACGCGGCTGCGAAGGGCACCGTCGGCGCCGGGGCGGTCGGTGGCCTCGGGGCGCGGGACTCAGCGTTGCCCAGGGGGAGGCCCCGGGGCACAGGACCCCGGACTCGGAAGGCTGAGGAGGCAGGCGAGGGTTGGAGCCCGGGCCTCGGGGCCCGCCCGGCCCCACCGGCCCGCGCCAGGGAGGGGAGCCCCGGGCGCTGAGGAGCGCGAGGCGTCGGCGTCGCGCGCGGCGGACTCGCGGGGGGCTTTGCGGCGGGGTGCGGGCGCGACCCCGGGGGTCCCGGGCCAGGCGCGGGGGGCGGCCCCGCAGACGGGCTGCGCCCGAAGCGAGTTCGCCGGGCGTTTTCCGGCCGATTCTCACGAGCGTTCTGCCCAAACCGGGATCGGTTTGGGCAGAACGCTCGTGAGAATCGGCCGGCGTTGGGCAGCCCCGGGGACCGGCCTGTTCCCCGGGGCCGAGGGCCCTTTCTCGCTCGGGGCCCGGCGCGGCCTCCGGAAAACGCGCCGAGAGGACGCGGACCCGCCGGCGGCCCCGGCGCCGGGGAGCACTCCCGGAGCAGAGTTGAGGGAGGGCCTGGGGCCCAGCGTCGTGCTCCGACTTTGGGGGCGGCTGGGGCGCCCCGGGCTGCGGCTTCCCCCTGCGGGGGAACGGAGGTTTCTCTCGCCCCGAGGCGTGGACGCGGCTGCGAAGGGCACCGCCGGCGCCGGGGCGGTCGGGGGCCTCGGGGCGCGGGACTCAGGGTTGCCCAGGGGGAGGCCCCGGGGCACAGGACCCCGGACTCGGAAGGCTGAGGAGGCAGGCGAGGGTTGGAGCCCGGGCCTCGGGGCCCGCCCGGCCCCACCGGCCCGCGCCAGGGAGGGGAGCCCCGGGCGCTGAGGAGCGCGAGGCGTCGGCGTCGCGCGCGGCGGACTCGCGGGGGGCTTTGCGGCGGGGTGCGGGCGCGACCCCGCGGGGTCCCGGGCCAGGCGCGGGGGGCGGCCCCGCAGACGGGCTGCGCCCGAAGCGAGTTCGCCGGGCGTTTTCCGGCCGATTCTCACGAGCGTTCTGCCCAAACCGGGATCGGTTTGGGCAGAACGCTCGTGAGAATCGGCCGGCGTTGGGCAGCCCCGGGGACCGGCCTGGTCCCCGGGGCCGAGGGCCCTTTCTCGCTCGGGGCCCGGCGCGGCCCCCCTGAAAACGCGCCGAGAGGACGCGGACCCGCCGGCGGCCCCGGCGCCGGGGAGCACTCCCGGAGCAGAGTTGAGGGAGGGCCTGGGGCCGGGCGTCGTGCTCCGACTTTGGGGGCGGCTGGGGCGCCCCGGGCTGCGGCTTCCCCCTGCGGGGGAACGGAGGTTTCTCTCGCCCCGAGGCGTGGACGCGGCTGCGAAGGGCACCGCCGGCGCCGGGGCGGTCGGGGGCCTCGGGGCGCGGGACTCAGGGTTGCCCAGGGGGAGGCCCCGGGGCACAGGACCCCGGACTCGGAAGGCTGAGGAGGCAGGCGAGGGTTGGAGCCCGGGCCTCGGGGCCCGCCCGGCCCCACCGGCCCGCGCCAGGGAGGGGAGCCCCGGGCGCTGAGGAGCGGGAGGCGTCGGCGTCGCGCGCGGCGGACTCGCGGGGGGCTTTGCGGCGGGGTGCAGGCGCGACCCCGCGGGGTCCCGGGCCAGGCGCGGGGGGCGGCCCCGCAGACGGGCTGCGCCCGAAGCGAGTTCGCCGGGCGTTTTCCGGCCGATTCTCACGAGCGTTCTGCCCAAACCGGGATCGGTTTGGGCAGAACGCTCGTGAGAATCGGCCGGCGTTGGGCAGCCCCGGGGACCGGCCTGGTCCCCGGGGCCGAGGGCACTTTCTCGCTCGGGGCCCGGCGCGGCCCCCCGGAAAACGCGCCGAGAGGACGCGGACCCGCCGGCGGCCCCGGCGCCGGGGAGCACTCCCGGAGCAGAGTTGAGGGAGGGCCTGGGGCCGGGCGTCGTGCTCCGACTTTGGGGGCGGCTGGGGCGCCCCGGGCTGCGGCTTCCCCCTGCGGGGGAACGGAGGTTTCTCTCGCCCCGAGGCGTGGACGCGGCTGCGAAGGGCACCGCCGGCGCCGGGGCGGTCGGGGGCCTCGGGGCGCGGGACCCAGGGTTGCCCAGGGGGAGGCCCCGGGGCACAGGACCCCGGACTAGGAAGGCTGAGGAGGCAGGCGAGGGTTGGAGCCCGGGCCTCGGGGCCCGCCCGGCCCCACCGGCCCGCGCCAGGGAGGGGAGCCCCGGGCGCTGAGGAGCGCGAGGCGTCGGCGTCGCGCGCGGCGGACTCGCGGGGGGCTTTGCGGCGGGGTGCGGGCGCGACCCCGCGGGGTCCCGGGCCAGGCGCGGGGGGCGGCCCCGCAGACGGGCTGCGCCCGAAGCGAGTTCGCCGGGCGTTTTCCGGCCGATTCTCACGAGCGTTCTGCCCAAACCGGGATCGGTTTGGGCAGAACGCTCGTGAGAATCGGCCGGCGTTGGGCAGCCCCGGGGACCGGCCTGGTCCCCGGGGCCGAGGGCCCTTTCTCGCTCGGGGCCCGGCGCGGCCCCCCGGAAAACGCGCCGAGAGGACGCGGACCCGCCGGCGGCCCCGGCGCCGGGGAGCACTCCCGGAGCAGAGTTGAGGGAGGGCCTGGGGCCGGGCGTCGTGCTCCGACTTTGGGGGCGGCTGGGGTGCCCCGGGCTGCGGCTTCCCCCTGCGGGGGAACGGAGGTTTCTCTCGCCCCGAGGCGTGGACGCGGCTGCGAAGGGCACCGCCGGCGCCGGGGCGGTCGGGGGCCTCGGGGCGCGGGACTCAGGGTTGCCCAGGGGGAGGCCCCGGGCCACAGGACCCCGGACTCGGAAGGCTGAGGAGGCAGGCGAGGGTTGGAGCCCGGGCCTCGGGGCCCGACCGGCCCCACCGGCCCGCGCCAGGGAGGGGAGCCCCGGGCGCTGAGGAGCGCGAGGCGTCGGCGTCGCGCGCGGCGGACTCGCGGGGGGCTTTGCGGCGGGGTGCGGGCGCGACCCCGCGTGGTCCCGGGCCAGGCGCGGGGGGCGGCCCCGCAGACGGGCTGCGCCCGAAGCGAGTTCGCCGTGCGTTTTCCGGCCGATTCTCACGAGCGTTCTGCCCAAACCGGGATCGGTTTGGGCAGAACGCTCGTGAGAATCGGCCGGCGTTGGGCAGCCCCGGGGACGGGCCTGGTTCCCTGGGGCCGAGGGCCCTTTCTCGCTCGGGGCCCGGCGCGGCCCCCCGGAAAACGCGCCGAGAGGACGCGGACCCGCCGGCGGCCCCGGCGCCGGGGAGCACTCCCGGAGCAGAGTTGAGGGAGGGCCTGGGGCCCGGCGTCGTGCTCCGACTTTGGGGGCGGCTGGGGCGCCCCGGGCTGCGGCTTCCCCCTGCGGGGGAACGGAGGTTTCTCTCGCCCCGAGGCGTGGACGCGGCTGCGAAGGGCACCGCCGGCGCCGGGGCGGTCGGGGGCCTCGGGGCGCGGGACTCAGTGTTGCCTAGGGGGAGGCCCCGTGGCACAGGACCCCGGACTCGGAAGGCTGAGGAGGCAGGCGAGGGTTGGAGCCCGGGCCTCGGGGCCCGCCCGGCCCCACCGGCCCGCGCCAGGGAGGGGAGCCCCGGGCGCTGAGGAGCGCGAGGCGTCGGCGTCGCGCGCGGCGGACTCGCGGGGGGCGTTGCGGCGGGGTGCGGGCGCGACCCCGCGGGGTCCCGGGCCAGGCGCGGGGGGCGGCCCCGCAGACGGGCTGCGCCCGAAGCGAGTTCGCCGGGCGTTTTCCGGCCGATTCTCACGAGCGTTCTGCCCAAACCGGGATCGGTTTGGGCAGAACGCTCGTGAGAATCGGCCGGCGTTGGGCAGCCCCGGGGACCGGCCTGTTCCCCGGGGCCGAGGGCCCTTTCTCGCTCGGGGCCCGGCGCGGCACCCCGGAAAACGCGCCGAGAGGACGCGGACCCGCCGGCGGCCCTGGCGCCGGGGAGCACTCCCGGAGCAGAGTTGAGGGAGGGCCTGGGGCCCAGCGTCGTGCTCCGACTTTGGGGGCGGCTGGGGCGGCCCGGGCTGCGGCTTCCCCCTGCGGGGGAACGGAGGTTTCTCTCGCCCCGAGGCGTGGACGCGGCTGCGAAGGGCACCGCCGGCGCGGGGGCGGTCGGGGTCCTCGGGGCGCGGGACCCAGGGTTGCCCAGGGGGAGGCCCCGGGGCACAGGACCCCGGACTCGGAAGGCTGAGGAGGCAGGCGAGGGTTGGAGCCCGGGCCTCGGGGCCCGCCCGGCCCCACGGGCCCGCGCCAGGGAGGGGAGCCCCGGGCGCTGAGGAGCGCGAGGCGTCGGCGTCGCGCGCGGCGGACTCGCGGGGGGCTTTGCGGCGGGGTGCGGGCGCGACCCCGCGGGGTCCCGGGCCAGGCGCGGGGGGCGGCCCCGCAGACGGGCTGCGCCCGAAGCGAGTTCGCCGGGCGTTTTCCGGCCGATTCTCACGAGCGTTCTGCCCAAACCGGGATCGGTTTGGGCAGAACGCTCGTGAGAATCGGCCGGCGTTGGGCAGCCCCGGGGACCGGCCTGGTCCCCGGGGCCGAGGGCCCTTTCTCGCTCGGGGCCCGGCGCGGCCCCCCGGAAAACGCGCCGAGAGGACGCGGACCCGCCGGCGGCCCCGGCGCCGGGGAGCACTCCCGGAGCAGAGTTGAGGGAGGGCCTGGGGCCGGGCGTCGTGCTCCGACTTTGGGGGCGGCTGGGGCGCCCCGGGCTGCGGCTTCCCCCTGCGGGGGAACGGAGGTTTCTCTCGCCCCGAGGCGTGGACGCGGCTGCGAAGGGCACCGCCGGCGCCGGGGCGGTCGGGGGCCTCGGGGCGCGGGACTCAGGGTTGCCCAGGGGGAGGCCCCGGGGCACAGGACCCCGGACTCGGAAGGCTGAGGAGGCAGGCGAGGGTTGGAGCCCGGGCCTCGGGGCCCGCCCGGCCCCACCGGCCCGCGCCAGGGAGGGGAGCCCCGGGCGCTGAGGAGCGCGAGGCGTCGGCGTCGCGCGCGGCGGACTCGCGGGGGGCTTTGCGGCGGGGTGCGGGCGCGACCCCGCGTGGTCCCGGGCCAGGCGCGGGGGGCGGCCCCGCAGACGGGCTGCGCCCGAAGCGAGTTCGCCGTGCGTTTTCCGGCCGATTCTCACGAGCGTTCTGCCCAAACCGGGATCGGTTTGGGCAGAACGCTCGTGAGAATCGGCCGGCGTTGGGCAGCCCCGGGGACGGGCCTGGTTCCCTGGGGCCGAGGGCCCTTTCTCGCTCGGGGCCCGGCGCGGCCCCCCGGAAAACGCGCCGAGAGGACGCGGACCCGCCGGCGGCCCCGGCGCCGGGGAGCACTCCCGGAGCAGAGTTGAGGGAGGGCCTGGGGCCCGGCGTCGTGCTCCGACTTTGGGGGCGGCTGGGGCGCCCCGGGCTGCGGCTTCCCCCTGCGGGGGAACGGAGGTTTCTCTCGCCCCGAGGCGTGGACGCGGCTGCGAAGGGCACCGCCGGCGCCGGGGAGGTCGGGGGCCTCGGGGCGCGGGACCCAGGGTTGCCCAGGGGGAGGCCCCGGGGCACAGGACCCCGGACTCGGAAGGCTGAGGAGGCAGGCGAGGGTTGGAGCCCGGGCCTCGGGGCCCGCCCGGCCCCACCGGCCCGCGCCAGGGAGGGGAGCCCCGGGCGCTGAGGAGCGCGAGGCGTCGGCGTCGCGCGCGGCGGACTCGTGGGGGGCTTTGCGGCGGGGTGCGGGCGCGACCCCGCGGGGTCCCGGGCCAGGCGCGGGGGGCGGCCCCGCAGACGGGCTGCGCCCGAAGCGAGTTCGCCGTGCGTTTTCCGGCCGATTCTCACGAGCGTTCTGCCCAAACCGGGATCGGTTTGGGCAGAACGCTCGTGAGAATCGGCCGGCGTTGGGCAGCCCCGGGGACGGGCCTGGTTCCCTGGGGCCGAGGGCCCTTTCTCGCTCGGGGCCCGGCGCGGCCCCCCGGAAAACGCGCCGAGAGGACGCGGACCCGCCGGCGGCCCCGGCGCCGGGGAGCACTCCCGGAGCAGAGTTGAGGGAGGGCCTGGGGCCGGGCGTCGTGCTCCGACTTTGGGGGCGGCTGGGGCGCCCCGGGCTGCGGCTTCCCCCTGCGGGGGAACGGAGGTTTCTCTCGCCCCGAGGAGTGGACGCGGCTGCGAAGGGCACCGCCGGCGCCGGGGCGGTCGGGGGCCTCGGGGCGCGGGACTCAGTGTTGCCTAGGGGGAGGCCCCGGGGCACAGGACCCCGGACTAGGAAGGCTGAGGAGGCAGGCGAGGGTTGGAGCCCGGGCCTCGGGGCCCGCCCGGCCCCACCGGCCCGCGCCAGGGAGGGGAGCCCCGGGCGCTGAGGAGCGCGAGGCGTCGGCGTCGCGCGCGGCGGACTCGCGGGGGGCTTTGCGGCGGGGTGCGGGCGCGACCCCGCGGGGTCCCGGGCCAGGCGCGGGGGGCGGCCCCGCAGACGGGCTGCGCCCGAAGCGAGTTCGCCGGGCGTTTTCCGGCCGATTCTCACGAGCGTTCTGCCCAAACCGGGATCGGTTTGGGCAGAACGCTCGTGAGAATCGGCCGGCGTTGGGCAGCCCCGGGGACCGGCCTGTTCCCCGGGGCCGAGGGCCCTTTCTCGCTCGGGGCCCGGCGCGGCCCCCCGGAAAACGCGCCGAGAGGACGCGGACCCGCCGGCGGCCCCGGCGCCGGGGAGCACTCCCGGAGCAGAGTTGAGGGAGGGCCTGGGGCCCAGCGTCGTGCTTCGACTTTGGGGGCGGCTGGGGCGCCCCGGGCTGCGGCTTCCCCCTGCGGGGGAACGGAGGTTTCTCTCGCCCCGAGGCGTGGACGCGGCTGCGAAGGGCACCGCCGGCGCGGGGGCGGTCGGGGGCCTCGGGGCGCGGGACCCAGGGTTGCCCAGGGGGAGGCCCCGGGGCACAGGACCCCGGCTCGGAAGGCTGAGGAGGCAGGCGAGGGTTGGAGCCCGGGCCTCGGGGCCCGCCCGGCCCCACGGGCCCGCGCCAGGGAGGGGAGCCCCGGGCGCTGAGGAGCGCGAGGCGTCGGCGTCGCGCGCGGCGGACTCGCGGGCGGCTTTGCAGCGGGGTGCGGGCGCGACCCCGCGGGGTCCCGGGCCAGGCGCGGGGGGCGGCCCCGCAGACGGGCTGCGCCCGAAGCGAGTTCGCCGGGCGTTTTCCGGCCGATTCTCACGAGCGTTCTGCCCAAACCGGGATCGGTTTGGGCAGAACGCTCGTGAGAATCGGCCGGCGTTTGGCAGCCCCGGGGACCGGCCTGGTCCCCGGGGCCGAGGGCCCTTTCTCGCTCGGGGCCCGGCGCGGCCCCCCGGAAAACGCGCCGAGAGGATGCGGACCCGCCGGCGGCCCCGGCGCCGGGGAGCACTCCCGGAGCAGAGTTGAGGGAGGGCCTGGGGCCGGGCGTCGTGCTCCGACTTTGGGGGCGGCTGGGGCGCCCCGGGCTGCGGCTTCCCCCTGCGGGGGAACGGAGGTTTCTCTCGCCCCGAGGCGTGGACGCGGCTGCGAAGGGCACCGCCGGCGCCGGGGCGGTCGGGGGCCTCGGGGCGCGGGACTCAGGGTTGCCCAGGGGGAGGCCCCGGGCCACAGGACCCCGGACTCGGAAGGCTGAGGAGGCAGGCGAGGGTTGGAGCCCGGGCCTCGGGGCCCGCCCGGCCCCACCGGCCCGCGCCAGGGAGGGGAGCCCCGGGCGCTGAGGAGCGCGAGGCGTCGGCGTCGCGCGCGGCGGACTCGCGGGGGGCTTTGCGGTGGGGTGCGGGCGCGACCCCGCGTGGTCCCGGGCCAGGCGCGGGGGGCGGCCCCGCAGACGGGCTGCGCCCGAAGCGAGTTCGCCGGGCGTTTTCCGGCCGATTCTCACGAGCGTTCTGCCCAAACCGGGATCGGTTTGGGCAGAACGCTCGTGAGAATCGGCCGGCGTTGGGCAGCCCCGGGGACCGGCCTGTTCCCCGGGGCCGAGGGCCCTTTCTCGCTCGGGGCCCGGCGCGGCCCCCCGGAAAACGCGCCGAGAGGACGCGGACCCGCCGGCGGCCCCGGCGCCGGGGAGCACTCCCGGAGCAGAGTTGAGGGAGGGCCTGGGGCCGGGCGTCGTGCTCCGACTTTGGGGGCGGCTGGGGCGCCCCGGGCTGCGGCTTCCGCCTGCGGGGGAACGGAGGTTTCTCTCGCCCCGAGGCGTGGACGCGGCTGCGAAGGGCACCGCCGGCGCCGGGGCGGTCGGGGGCCTCGGGGCGCGGGACTCAGGGTTGCCCAGGGGGAGGCCCCGGGGCACAGGACCCCGGACTCGGAAGGCTGAGGAGGCAGGCGAGGGTTGGAGCCCGGGCCTCGGGGCCCGCCCGGCCCCACCGGCCCGCGCCAGGGAGGGGAGCCCCGGGCGCTGAGGAGCGCGAGGCGTCGGCGTCGCGCGCGGGGGACTCGCGTGGGACTTTGCGGCGGGGTGCGGGCGCGACCCCGCGGGGTCCCGGGCCAGGCGCGGGGGGCGGCCCCGCAGACGGGCTGCGCCCGAAGCGAGTTCGCCGGGCGTTTTCTGGCCGATTCGCACGAGCGTTCTGCCCAAACCGATCCCGGTTTGGGCAGAACGCTCGTGAGAATCGGCCGGCGTTGGGCAGCCCCGGGGACCGGCCTGGTCCCCGGGGCCGAGGGCCCTTTCTCGCTCGGGGCCCGGCGCGGACCCCGGAAAACGCGCCGAGAGGACGCGGACCCGCCGGCGGCCCCGGCGCCGGGTAGCACTCCCGGAGCAGAGTTGAGGGAGGGCCTGGGGCCGGGCGTCGTGCTCCGACTTTGGGGGCGGCTGGGGCACCCCGGGCTGCGGCTTCCCCCTGCGGGGGAACGGAGGTTTCTCTCGCCCCGAGGCGTGGACGCGGCTGCGAAGGGCACCGCCGGCGCCGGGGCGGTCGGGGGCCTCGGGGCGCGGGACTCAGGGTTGCCCAGGGGGAGGCCCCGGGGCACAGGATCCCGGACTCGGAAGGCTGAGGAGGCAGGCGAGGGTTGGAACCCGGGCCTCGGGGCCCGCCCGGCCCCACCGGCCCGCGCCAGGGAGGGGAGCCCCGGGCGCTGAGGAGCGCGAAGCGTCGGCGTCGCGCGCGGCGAACTCGCGGGGGGCTTTGCGGCGGGGTGCGGGCGCGACCCCGCGGGGTCCCGGGCCAGGCGCGGGGGGCGGCCCCGCAGACGGGCTGCGCCCGAAGCGAGTTCGCCGGGCGTTTTCCGGCCGATTCGCACGAGCGTTCTGCCCAAACCGATCCCGGTTTGGGCAGAACGCTCGTGCGAATCGGCCGGCGTTGGGCAGCCCCGGGGACCGGCCTGTTCCCCGGGGCCGAGGGCCCTTTCTCGCTCGGGGCCCGGCGCGGCCCCCCGGAAAACGCGCCGAGAGGACGCGGACCCGCCGGCGGCCCCGGCGCCGTGGAGCACTCCCGGAGCAGAGTTGAGGGAGGGCCTGGGGCCGGGCGTCGTGCTCCGACTTTGGGGGCGGCTGGGGCGCCCCGGGCTGCGGCTTCCCCCTGCGGGGGAACGGAGGTTTCTCTCGCCCCGAGGCGTGGACGCGGCTGCGAAGGGCACCGCCGGCGCCGGGGCGGTCGGGGGCCTCGGGGCGCGGGACGCAGGGTTGCCCAGGGGGAGGCCCCGGGGCACAGGACCCCGGACTCGGAAGGCTGAGGAGGCAGGCGAGGGTTGGAGCCCGGGCCTCGGGGCCCGCCCGGCCCCACCGGCCCGCGCCAGGGAGGGGAGCCCCGGGCGCTGAGGAGCGCGAGGCGTCGGCGTCGCGCGCGGCGGACTCGCGGGGGGCTTTGCGGCGGGGTGCGGGCGCGACCCCGCGGGGTCCCGGGCCAGGCGCGGGGGGCGGCCCCGCAGACGGGCTGCGCCCGAAGCGAGTTCGCCGGGCGTTTTCCGGCCGATTCTCACGAGCGTTCTGCCCAAACCGGGATCGGTTTGGGCAGAACGCTCGTGAGAATCGGCCGGCGTTGGGCAGCCCCGGGGACCGGCCTGTTCCCCGGGGCCGAGGGCCCTTTCTCGCTCGGGGCCCGGCGCGGCCCCCCGGAAAACGCGCCGAGAGGACGCGGACCCGCCGGCGGCCCCGGCGCCGGAGAGCACTCCCGGAGCAGAGTTGAGGGAGGGCCTGGGGCCCGGCGTCGTGCTCCGAATTTGGGGGCGGCTGGGGCGCCCCGGGCTGCGGCTTCCCCCTGCGGGGGAACGGAGATTTCTCTCGCCCCGAGGCGTGGACGCGGCTGCGAAGGGCACCGCCGGCGCCGGGGCGGTCGGCGGCCTCGGGGCGCGGGACTCAGGGTTGCCCAGGGGGAGGCCCCGGGGCACAGGACCCCGGACTCGGAAGGCTGAGGAGGCAGGCGAGGGTTGGAGCCCGGGCCTCGGGGCCCGCCCGGCCCCACCGGCCCGCGCCAGGGAGGGGAGCCCCGGGCGCTGAGGAGCGCGAGGCGTCGGCGTCGCGGGCGGCGGACTCGCGGGGGGCTTTGCGGCGGGGTGCGGGCGCGACCCCGCGGGGTCCCGGGCCAGGCGTGGGGGGCGGCCCCGCAGACGGGCTGCGCCCGAAGCGAGTTCGCCGGGCGTTTTCCGGCCGATTCTCACGAGCGTTCTGCCGAAACCGGGATCGGTTTGGGCAGAACGCTCGTGAGAATCGGCCGGCGTTGGGCAGCCCCGGGGACGGGCCTGGTCCCCGGGGCCGAGGGCCCTTTCTCGCTCGGGGCCCGGCGCGGCCCCCCGGAAAACGCGCCGAGAGGACGCGAACCCGCCGGCGGCCCCGGCGCCGGGGAGCACTCCCGGAGCAGAGTTGAGGGAGGGCCTGGGGCCGGGCGTCGTGCTCCGACTTTGGGGGCGGCTGGGGCGCCCCGGGCTGCGGCTTCCCCCTGCGGGGGAACGGAGGTTTCTCTCGCCCCGAGGCGTGGACGCGGCTGCGAAGGGCACCGCCGGCGCCGGGGCGGTCGGGGGCCTCGGGGCGCGGGACCCAGGGTTGCCCAGGGGGAGGCCCCGGGGCACAGGACCCCGGACTCGGAAGGCTGAGGAGGCAGGCAAGGGTGGGAGCCCGGGCCTCGGGGCCCGCCCGGCCCCACCGGCCCGCGCCAGGTAGGGGAGCCCCGGGCGCTGAGGAGCGGGAGGCGTCGGCGTCGCGCGCGGCGGACGCGCGGGGGGCTTTGCGGCGGGGTGCGGGCGCGACCCCGCGGGGTCCCGGGCCAGACGCGGGGGGCGGCCCCGCAGACGGGCTGCGCCCGAAGCGAGTTCGCCGGGCGTTTTCCGGCCGATTCTCACGAGCGTTCTGCCCAAACCGGGATCGGTTTGGGCAGAACGCTCGTGAGAATCGGCCGGCGTTGGGCAGCCCCGGGGACCGGCCTGGTCCCCGGGGCCGAGGGCCCTTTCTCGCTCGGGGCCCGGCGCGGCCCCCCGGAAAACGCGCCGAGAGGACGCGGACCCGCCGGCGGCCCCGGCGCCCGGGAGCACTCCCGGAGCAGAGTTGAGCGAGGGCCTGGGGCCGGGCGTCGTGCTCCGACTTTGGGGGCGGCTGGGGCGCCCCGGGTTGCGGCTTCCCCCTGCGGGGGAACGGAGGTTTCTCTCGCCCCGAGGCGTGGACGCGGCTGCGAAGGGCACCGCCGGCGCCGGGGCGGTCGGGGGCCTCGGGGCGCGGGACCCAGGGTTGCCCAGGGGGAGGCCCCGGGGCACAGGACCCCGGACTCGGAAGGCTGAGGAGGCAGGCGAGGGTTGGAGCCCGGGCCTCGGGGCCCGCCCGGCCCCACCGGCCCGCGCCAGGGAGGGGAGCCCCGGGCGCTGAGGAGCGCGAGGCGTCGGCGTCGCGCGCGGCGCACTCGCGGGGGGCTTTGCGGCGGGGTGCGGGCGCGACCCCGCGGGGTCCCGGGCCAGGCGCGGGGGGCGGCCCCGCAGACGGGCTGCGCCCGAAGTGAGTTCGCCGGGCGTTTTCCGGCCGATTCTCACGAGCGTTCTGCCCAAACCGGGATCGGTTTGGGCAGAACGCTCCTGAGAATCGGCCGGCGTTGGGCAGCCCCGGGGACCGGCCTGGTCCCCGGGGCCGAGGGCCCTTTCTCGCTCGGGGCCCGGCGCGGCCCCCCGGAAAACGCGCCGAGAGGACGCGGACCCGCCGGCGGCCCCGGCGCCGGGGAGCACTCCCGGAGCAGAGTTGAGGGAGGGCCTGGGGCCGGGCGTCGTGCTCCGACTTTGGGGGCGGCTGGGGCGCCCCGGGCTGCGGCTTCCTCCTGCGGGGGAACGGAGGTTTCTCTCACCCCGAGGCGTGGACGCGGCTGCGAAGGGCACCGCCGGCGCCAGGGCGGTCGGGGGCCTCGGGGCGCGGGACTCAGTGTTGCCCAGGGGGAGGCCCCGGGGCACAGGACCCCGGACTCGGAAGGCTGAGGAGGCAGGCGAGGGTTGGAGCCCGGGCCTCGGGGCCCGCCCGGCCCCACCGGCCCGCGCCAGGGAGGGGAGCCCCGGGTGCTGAGGAGCGCGAGGCGTCGGTGTCGCGCGCGGCGGACTCGCGGGGGGCTTTGCGGCGGGGTGCGGGCGCTACCCCGCGGGGTCCCGTGCCAGGCGCGGGGGGCGGCCCCGCAGACGGGCTGCGCCCGAAGCGAGTTCGCCGGGCGTTTTCCGGCCGATTCTCACGAGCATTCTGCCCAAACAGATCCCGGTTTGCGCAGAACGCTCGTGAGAATCGGCCGGCGTTGGGCAGCCCCGGGGACTGGCCTGTTCCCCGGGGCCGAGGGCCCTTTCTCGCTCGGGGCCCGGCGCGGCCCCCCGGAAAACGCGCCGAGAGGACGCGGACCCGCCGGCGGCCCCGGCGCCGGGGAGCACTCCCGGAGCAGAGTTGAGGGAGGGCCTGGGGCCGGGCGTCGTGCTCCGACTTTGGGGGCGGCTGGGGCGCCCCGGGCTGCGGCTTCCCCCTGCGGGGGAACGGAGGTTTCTCTCGCCCCGAGGCGAGGACGCGGCTGCGAAGGGCACCGTCGGCGCCGGGGCGGTCGGGGGCCTCGGGGCGCGGGACTCAGGGTTGCCCAGGGGGAGGCCCCGGGGCACAGGACCCCGGACTCGGAAGGCTGAGGAGGCAGGCGAGGGTGGGAGCCCGGGCCTCGGGGCCCGCACGGCCTCACCGGCCCGCGCCAGGGAGGGGAGCCCCGGGCGCTGAGGAGCGGGAGGCCTCGGCGTCGCGCGCGGCGGACGCGCGGGGGGCTCTGCGGCGGGGTGCGGGCGCGACCCCGCGGAGTCCCGGGCCAGGCGCGGGGGGCGGCCCCGCAGATGGGCTGCGCCCGAAGCGAGTTCGCCGGGCGTTTTCCGGCCGATTCTCACGAGCGTTCTGCCCAAACCGGGATCGGTTTGGGCAGAACGCTCGTGAGAATCGGCCGGCGTTGGGCAGCCCCGGGGACCGGCCTGTTCCCCGGGGCCGAGGGCCCTTTCTCGCTCGGGGCCCGGCGCGGCCCCCCGGAAAACGCGCCGAGAGGACGCGGACCCGCCCGCGGCCCCGGCGCCGGGGAGCACTCCCGGAGCAGAGTTGAGGGAGGGCCTGGGGCCCGGCGTCGTGCTCCGAATTTGGGGGCGGCTGGGGCGCCCCGGGCTGCGGCTTCCCCCTGCGGGAGAACGGAGGTTTCTCTCGCCCCGAGGCGTGGACGCGGCTGCGAAGGGCACCGTTGGCGCCGGGGCGGTCGGGGGCCTCGGGGCGCGGGACCCAGGGTTGCCCAGGGGGAGGCCCCGGGGCACAGGACCCCGGACTCGGAAGGCTGAGGAGGCAGGCAAGGGTGGGAGCCCGGGCCTCGGGGCCCGCCCGGCCCCACCGGCCCGCGCCAGGGAGGGGAGCCCCGGGCGCTGAGGAGCGGGAGGCGTCGGCGTCGCGCACGGCGGACGCGCGGGGGGCTTTGCGGCGGGGTGCGGGCGCGACCCCGCGGGGTCCCGGGCCAGCCGCGGGGGGCGGCCCCGCAGACGGGCTGTGCCCCAAGCGAGTTCGCCGGGCGTTTTCCGGCCGATTCTCACGAGCGTTCTGCCCAAACCGGGATCGGTTTGGGCAGAACGCTCGTGAGAATCGGCCGGCGTTGGGCAGCCCCGGGGACCGCCCTGTTCCGCGGGTCCGAGGGCCCTTTCTCGCTCGGGGCCCGGCGCGGCCCCCCGGAAAACGCGCCGAGAGGACGCGGACCCGCCCGCGGCCCCGGCGCCGGGGAGCACTCCCGGAGCAGAGTTGAGGGAGGGCCTGGGGCCGGGCGTCGTGCTCCGACTTTGGGGGCGGCTGGGGCGCCCCGGGCTGCGGCTTCCTCCTGCGGGGGAACGGAGGTTTCTCTCACCCCGAGGCGTGGACGCGGCTGCGAAGGGCACCGCCGGCGCCAGGGCGGTCGGGGGCCTCGGGGCGCGGGACTCAGGGTTGCCCAGGGGGAGGCCCCGGGGCACAGGACCCCGGACTCGGAAGGCTGAGGAGGCAGGCGAGGGTTGGAGCCCGGGCCTCGGGGCCCGCCCGGCCCCACCGGCCCGCGCCAGGGAGGGGAGCCCCGGGTGCTGAGGAGCGCGAGGCGTCGGTGTCGCGCGCGGCGGACTCGCGGGGGGCTTTGCGGCGGGGTGCGGGCGCTATCCCGCGGGGTCCCGGGCCAGGCGCGGGGGGCGGCCCCGCAGACGGGCTGCGCCCGAAGCGAGTTCGCCGGGCGTTTTCCGGCCGATTCTCACGAGCGTTCTGCCCAAACCGGGATCGGTTTGGGCAGAACGCTCGTGAGAATCGGCCGGCGTTGGGCAGCCCCGGGGACCGGCCTGGTCCCCGGGGCCGAGGGCCCTTTCTCGCTCGGGGCCCGGCGCGGCCCCCCGGAAAATGCGCCGAGAGGAAGCGAACCCGCCGGCGGCCCCGGCGCCGGGGAGCACTCCCGGAGCAGAGTTGAGCGAGGGCCTGGGGCCGGGCGTCGTGCTCCGACTTTGGGGGCGGCTGGGGCGCCCCGGGCTGCGGCTTCCCCCTGCGGGGGAACGGAGGTTTCTCTCGCCCCGAGGCGTGGACGCGGCTGCGAAGGGCACCGCCGGCGCCGGGGCGGTCGGGGGCCTCGGGGCGCGGGACCCAGGGTTGCCCAGGGGGAGGCCCCGGGGCACAGGACCCCGGACTCGGAAGGCTGAGGAGGCAGGCAAGGGTGGGAGCCCGGGCCTCGGGGCCCGCCCGGCCCCACCGGCCCGCGCCAGGGAGGGGAGCCCCGGGCGCTGAGGAGCGGGAGGCGTCGGCGTCGCGCGCGGCGGACGCGCGGGGGGCTTTGCGGCGGGGTGCGGGCGCGACCCCGCGGGGTCCCGGGCCAGACGCGGGGGGCGGCCCCGCAGACGGGCTGCGCCCGAAGCGAGTTCGCCGGGCGTTTTCCGGCCGATTCTCACGAGCGTTCTGCCCAAACCGGGATCGGTTTGGGCAGAACGCTCGTGAGAATCGGCCGGCGTTGGGCAGCCCCGGGGACCGGCCTGGTCCCCGGGGCCGAGGGCCCTTTCTCGCTCGGGGCCCGGCGCGGCCCCCCGGAAAACGCGCCGAGAGGACGCGGACCCGCCGGCGGCCCCGGCGCCCGGGAGCACTCCCGGAGCAGAGTTGAGCGAGGACCTGGGGCCGGGCGTCGTGCTCCGACTTTGGGGGCGGCTGGGGCGCCCCGGGTTGCGGCTTCCCCCTGCGGGGGAACGGAGGTTTCTCTCGCCCCGAGGCGTGGACGCGGCTGCGAAGGGCACCGCCGGCGCCGGGGCGGTCGGGGGCCTCGGGGCGCGGGACCCAGGGTTGCCCAGGGGGAGGCCCCGGGGCACAGGACCCCGGACTCGGAAGGCTGAGGAGGCAGGCGAGGGTTGGAGCCCGGGCCTCGGGGCCCGCCCGGCCCCACCGGCCCGCGCCAGGGAGGGGAGCCCCGGGCGCTGAGGAGCGCGAGGCGTCGGCGTCGCGCGCGGCGCACTCGCGGGGGGCTTTGCGGCGGGGTGCGGGCGCGACCCCGCGGGGTCCCGGGCCAGGCGCGGGGGGCGGCCCCGCAGACGGGCTGCGCCCGAAGTGAGTTCGCCGGGCGTTTTCCGGCCGATTCTCACGAGCGTTCTGCCCAAACCGGGATCGGTTTGGGCAGAACGCTCCTGAGAATCGGCCGGCGTTGGGCAGCCCCGGGGACCGGCCTGGTCCCCGGGGCCGAGGGCCCTTTCTCGCTCGGGGCCCGGCGCGGCCCCCCGGAAAACGCGCCGAGAGGACGCGGACCCGCCGGCGGCCCCGGCGCCGGGGAGCACTCCCGGAGCAGAGTTGAGGGAGGGCCTGGGGCCGGGCGTCGTGCTCCGACTTTGGGGGCGGCTGGGGCGCCCCGGGCTGCGGCTTCCTCCTGCGGGGGAACGGAGGTTTCTCTCACCCCGAGGCGTGGACGCGGCTGCGAAGGGCACCGCCGGCGCCAGGGCGGTCGGGGGCCTCGGGGCGCGGGACTCAGTGTTGCCCAGGGGGAGGCCCCGGGGCACAGGACCCCGGACTCGGAAGGCTGAGGAGGCAGGCGAGGGTTGGAGCCCGGGCCTCGGGGCCCGCCCGGCCCCACCGGCCCGCGCCAGGGAGGGGAGCCCCGGGTGCTGAGGAGCGCGAGGCGTCGGTGTCGCGCGCGGCGGACTCGCGGGGGGCTTTGCGGCGGGGTGCGGGCGCTACCCCGCGGGGTCCCGGGCCAGGCGCGGGGGGCGGCCCCGCAGACGGGCTGCGCCCGAAGCGAGTTCGCCGGGCGTTTTCCGGCCGATTCTCACGAGCATTCTGCCCAAACAGATCCCGGTTTGCGCAGAACGCTCGTGAGAATCGGCCGGCGTTGGGCAGCCCCGGGGACTGGCCTGTTCCCCGGGGCCGAGGGCCCTTTCTCGCTCGGGGCCCGGCGCGGCCCCCCGGAAAACGCGCCGAGAGGACGCGGACCCGCCGGCGGCCCCGGCGCCGGGGAGCACTCCCGGAGCAGAGTTGAGGGAGGGCCTGGGGCCGGGCGTCGTGCTCCGACCTTGGGGGCGGCTGGGGCGCCCCGGGCTGCGGCTTCCCCCTGCGGGGGAACGGAGGTTTCTCTCGCCCCGAGGCGAGGACGCGGCTGCGAAGGGCACCGTCGGCGCCGGGGCGGTCGGGGGCCTCGGGGCGCGGGACTCAGGGTTGCCCAGGGGGAGGCCCCGGGGCACAGGACCCCGGACTCGGAAGGCTGAGGAGGCAGGCGAGGGTGGGAGCCCGGGCCTCGGGGCCCGCACGGCCTCACCGGCCCGCGCCAGGGAGGGGAGCCCCGGGCGCTGAGGAGCGGGAGGCCTCGGCGTCGCGCGCGGCGGACGCGCGGGGGGCTCTGCGGCGGGGTGCGGGCGCGACCCCGCGGAGTCCCGGGCCAGGCGCGGGGGGCGGCCCCGCAGATGGGCTGCGCCCGAAGCGAGTTCGCCGGGCGTTTTCCGGCCGATTCTCACGAGCGTTCTGCCCAAACCGGGATCGGTTTGGGCAGAACGCTCGTGAGAATCGGCCGGCGTTGGGCAGCCCCGGGGACCGGCCTGTTCCCCGGGGCCGAGGGCCCTTTCTCGCTCGGGGCCCGGCGCGGCCCCCCGGAAAACGCGCCGAGAGGACGCGGACCCGCCCGCGGCCCCGGCGCCGGGGAGCACTCCCGGAGCAGAGTTGAGGGAGGGCCTGGGGCCCGGCGTCGTGCTCCGAATTTGGGGGCGGCTGGGGCGCCCCGGGCTGCGGCTTCCCCCTGCGGGGGAACGGAGGTTTCTCTCGCCCCGAGGCGTGGACGCGGCTGCGAAGGGCACCGCCGGCGCCGGGGCGGTCGGGGGCCTCGGGGCGCGGGACCCAGGGTTGCCCAGGGGGAGGCCCCGGGGCACAGGACCCCGGACTCGGAAGGCTGAGGAGGCAGGCAAGGGTGGGAGCCCGGGCCTCGGGGCCCGCCCGGCCCCACCGGCCCGCGCCAGGGAGGGGAGCCCCGGGCGCTGAGGAGCGGGAGGCGTCGGCGTCGCGCGCGGCGGACGCGCGGGGGGCTTTGCGGCGGGGTGCGGGCGCGACCCCGCGGGGTCCCGGGCCAGCCGCGGGGGGCGGCCCCGCAGACGGGCTGTGCCCCAAGCGAGTTCGCCGGGCGTTTTCCGGCCGATTCTCACGAGCGTTCTGCCCAAACCGGGATCGGTTTGGGCAGAACGCTCGTGAGAATCGGCCGGCGTTGGGCAGCCCCGGGGACCGCCCTGTTCCGCGGGTCCGAGGGCCCTTTCTCGCTCGGGGCCCGGCGCGGCCCCCCGGAAAACGCGCCGAGAGGACGCGGACCCGCCCGCGGCCCCGGCGCCGGGGAGCACTCCCGGAGCAGAGTTGAGGGAGGGCCTGGGGCCGGGCGTCGTGCTCCGACTTTGGGGGCGGCTGGGGCGCCCCGGGCTGCGGCTTCCTCCTGCGGGGGAACGGAGGTTTCTCTCACCCCGAGGCGTGGACGCGGCTGCGAAGGGCACCGCCGGCGCCAGGGCGGTCGGGGGCCTCGGGGCGCGGGACTCAGGGTTGCCCAGGGGGAGGCCCCGGGGCACAGGACCCCGGACTCGGAAGGCTGAGGAGGCAGGCGAGGGTTGGAGCCCGGGCCTCGGGGCCCGCCCGGCCCCACCGGCCCGCGCCAGGGAGGGGAGCCCCGGGTGCTGAGGAGCGCGAGGCGTCGGTGTCGCGCGCGGCGGACTCGCGGGGGGCTTTGCGGCGGGGTGCGGGCGCTATCCCGCGGGGTCCCGGGCCAGGCGCGGGGGGCGGCCCCGCAGACGGGCTGCGCCCGAAGCGAGTTCGCCGGGCGTTTTCCGGCCGATTCTCACGAGCGTTCTGCCCAAACCGGGATCGGTTTGGGCAGAACGCTCGTGAGAATCGGCCGGCGTTGGGCAGCCCCGGGGACCGGCCTGGTCCCCGGGGCCGAGGGCCCTTTCTCGCTCGGGGCCCGGCGCGGCCCCCCGGAAAACGCGCCGAGAGGACGCGGACCCGCCGGCGGCCCCGGCGCCGGGGAGCACTCCCGGAGCAGAGTTGAGGGTGGGCCTGGGGCCGGGCGTCGTGCTCCGACTTTGGGGGCGGCTGGGGCGCCCCGGGCTGCGGCTTCCCCCTGCGGGGGAACGGAGGTTTCTCTCGCCCCGAGGCGTGGACGCGGCTGCGAAGGGCACCGCCGGCGCCGGGGCGGTCGGGGGCCTCGGGGCGCGGGACTCAGGGTTGCCCAGGGGGAGGCCCCGGGGCACACGACCCCGGACTCGGAAGGCTGAGGAGGCAGGCGAGGGTTGGAGCCCGGGCCTCGGGGCCCGCCCGGCCCCACCGGCCCGCGCCAGGGAGGGGAGCCCCGGGCGCTGAGGAGCGCGAGGCGTCGGCGTCGCGCGCGGCGGACTCGCGGGGGGCTTTGCGGCGGGGTGCGGGCGCGACCCCGCGGGGTCCCGGGCCAGGCGGCGGGGCCTTCCACCCAGAAAATGTCCCATCCACCCAGAAAATGTCCCAGATGACACGGACCACCGGTACATTTCTGTTTTGTGTCTATGGGGTGTGCAAATGCTGGTGGTGACCCAGTATCTTATAGTTTTCTCCTGCTCTCTGTTTTCTGCTCATCATCAAATGACAGTTTCAATGTAGGAAGCTGGCAATGTGCCGGTTCGAGTCTCAGGCATCCCCACTCGGACGGGCTTAGGAGCCAGTCCTCTGGGCACAGAAACCTGTACACCTGACCTATCGTTAGGCTTAGGGCCCAGGGGCATGGCAGGCCCTATCTGACAGCACTGCGGTGTCGTCCCCTCAGGGCTGAGGTGAGGGTATGTGCCTGGCTGGTTGGCAGATCCGGCTTCATGGCCGGGTGGGCCACTAATATTGGGGGTGGCTTTAGTGGGGCTTTGAGGTGGGATCCCCCATGGGCTGAGTCAAGGACGGTGGTCAAGCGGTATGTCCGTCTCTGGGTTTTGTTGCCATGTGGGCCATCAGAGGTGAGGGTGTCCTCTGGAATGCATGTGGGTTTCTCCTGGTCTGAGGGTTCTGGGTCGCTCCGAACGGCATGGTTTTCTCCTGGATGGTAGGCGGAGTCCTTGGTTGAGGCTCAGGGGGTCCCAATCTGGAGGGATTGTTGGCCATGTCTCTGGGCATGGAAGCCTGAAAACACAACCCAGAGTTTGGGTTAGGGCTTAGGGGGATCCAGGCCCTTCCTCCTGGTGCTGAGGCTGGATCCCCAGTTGCTGAATCGAACCTGGGGGTCAGGAAGCACATCAGGGTGTGAGTTTGTGACTGTGGGGAACGTCCAATTTGGGGCTGTCCCCTGGGATGCATGTGGGTTTTTTCCATTCTGAGGGCTCTGCGCAGCTTCAAAAGGTACAGTTTCCTCCTGGGTGGCAGGTGGGTTCCTGGGGTGTGGCCCAGAGGTCCCCAATCTGGAGGGACCGTGCCCGTGTGGCTTCAGACCTGTGGAGGGTTAGGGAGCTGCCTTAGGAGTCTGTGGAAAGCCCCGCAGTGCCAGTTCACGCCACTGGAGGGAGCGGTGAGCCGTGGCGCCAGAGACCCCGGAAGACGTGGCAATGCTGCTCGTCACCACTGGAGGCAGTGGCGAGCTGCCCTGGGAAACACCCTGGAAGAGGAGTCCGTGCAGCCTGCTGGCTCTGGGGGCCGTGGGGAGGTGTCGGGTGAGAGACCCTGGATCGTGAGGCACTGCAGCTTGTTTCTCCAGGACGGAGTGCTGAGCTGTATAGTCTCTGATTCCCCAGGTTCAAGAGTGGGCATAAGAGACCCTGGAGCCGAGCCCCCACACGGCACTGTGCCCTGTTTCCCCAGGTTTGCTGGCCATCCGCTGTCAGAGTGGTTCCGGAGGGTCCGCCCAGTTGGGCTCTGGAGCCGGGGGGAACCAAACCCGACTCACGGTGCACTTGGAACCGAGGAGTCGAGTGTTTGGAAGAGCATGTTTCTTTCTCCACAAAGGACAAGGGCATTGGTCGCCTTTCGAAGGAAGTCAATGACCACTTAAGAAACAAGCATGTGTCTCTCCTTCTCCCAGGAATCGGAGCAGGTGTGCAGGCGTTAGGTGGGAGGCGCCTGCTTCTCCGCACCTGAAGACCCTTCTTCACTCTGGCTCCACGAGACCTGAACTTTGGAAATCAGCGTCTGAGTCCGTCAGGCAGCTTGTCCCAGGAAGTCAGTGTTCAGAGAAAAGAGCAGGCCCATGGGGCACATCCATGCCAGGATGGGAGGTAAAACTTCTCTTTCACCCCAAACCCCCTGGGCTTACGTCTTGTCTCCAGTGGAGCTCACAATTGGCACACGGAACCAGCTCTAAGATATCTAGTGTGGGTGCCAGAGTTCCTGAGATTCTCTGCAGGGAGCACCTGGCAGGGATCTCCTTTTCTCTGCTTCTTTCTGGCTTACAAAGGTATTTGGAACATCTTTTTCCTAGGCAATCCCTTGGATTCTAAAGGGAAGAGGAGATTGACTCGGTGTGCGTTTTGAACACAGAAATTATTCCTTCATCCAACAGTGTTTATCCCACTGGCCCTAGGCTGTGTTGGAATGGCCGGCATCGAGAGGCAGGTGGCTGTTTGTGGTCAGATAGAGACTTGGATGATAGCTTCTCCATTGTCCAAGGGGATGGATCCTCATGGATTCGTCTTTGCATCCAAAGATTTCCAATGAGGGCAGAGGGAAAATTCAAAAGGATTCCAAGGAGCCTTGGGGCAATATCAAAGGGATGATTGTCTTCCTAGGTTCACTCATAGGGCTATATATGGTTGGACATGCTCTATTTTCTCTGCGGTTTCATGAGTGGTGAAGTCAGAAGGAGAGTCTTTGGGCGGACCCGGCGCCAGAGAGCACTCCCGAAGCAGAGTTGAGGGAGGGCCTGCGGCCGGGCGTCGTGTTCCGCCTTTGGGGGCGGCTGGGGCGCCCCGGGCTGCGGCTTCTCCCTGCGGGGGAACAGAGGTTACTCTCGCCCCGAGGCGTGGACGTGGCTGCGAAGGGCACCGTCGGCGCAGGGGCGGTCGGGGGCCTCGGGGCGCGGGACTCAGGGTTGCCCAGGGGGAGGCCCCGGGCCACAGGACCCCGGACTCGGAAGGCTGAGGAGGCAGGCGAGGGTGGGAGCCCGGGCCTCGGGGCCCGCCCGGCCCCACCGGCCCGCGCCAGGGAGGGGAGCCCCGGGCGCTGAGGAGCGGGAGGCGTCGGCGTCGCGCGCAGCGGACGCGCGGGGGGCTTTGCGGCGGGGTGCGGGCGCGACCCCGCGGGGTCCCGGGCCAGGCGCGGGGGGCGGCCCCGCAGACGGGCTGCGCCCGAAGCGAGTTCGCCGGGCGTTTTCCGGCCGATTCTCACGAGCGTTCTGCCCAAACCGGGATCGGTTTGGGCAGAACGCTCGTGAGAATCGGCCGGCGTTGGGCAGCCCCGGGGACCGGCCTGTTCCCCGGGGCCGAGGGCCCTTTCTCGCTCGGGGCCCGGCGCGGCCCCCCGGAAAACGCGCCGAGAGGACGCGGACCCGCCGGCGGCCCCGGCGCCGGGGAGCACTCCCGGAGCAGAGTTGAGGGAGGGCCTGGGGCCGGGCGTCGTGCTCCGACTTTGGGGGCGGCTGGGGCGCCCCGGGCTGCGGCTTCCCCCTGCGGGGGAACGGAGGTTTCTCTCGCCCCGAGGCGAGGACGCGGCTGCAAAGGGCACCGTCGGCGCCGGGGCGGTCGGGGGCCTCGGGGCGCGGGACTCAGGGTTGCCCAGGGGGAGGCCCCGGGGCACAGGACCCCGGACTCGGAAGGCTGAGGAGGCAGGCGAGGGTGGGAGCCCGGGCTTCGGGGCCCGCCCGGCCCCACCGGCCCGCGCCAGGGAGGGGAGCCCCGGGCGCTGAGGCGCGGGTGGCGTCGGCGTCGCGCGCGGCGGACGCGCGGGGGGCTCTGCGGCGGGGTGCGGGCGCGACCCCGCGGGATCCCGGGCCAGTCGCGGGGAGCGGCCCCGCAGACGGGCTGCGCCCGAAGCGAGTTCGCCGGGCGTTTTCCGGCCGATTCTCACGAGCGTCCCGGTTTGGGCAGAACGCTCGTGAGAATCGGCCGGCGTTGGGCAGCCCCGGGGACCGGCCTGTTCCCCGGGGCCGAGGGCCCTTTCTCGCTCGGGGCCCGGCGCGGCCCCCCGGAAAACGCGCCGAGAGGACGCGGACCCGCCGGCGGCCCCGGCGCCGGGGAGCACTCCCGGAGCAGAGTTGAGGGAGGGCCTGGGGCCGGGCGTCGTGCTCCGACTTTGGGGGCGGCTGGGGCGCCCCGGGCTGCGGCTTCCCCCTGCGGGGGAACGGAGGTTTCTCTCGCCCCGAGGCGAGGACGCGGCTGCGAAGGGCACCTTCGGCGCCGGGGCGGTCGGCAGCCTCGGGGCGCGGGACTCAGGGTTGCCCAGGGGGAGGCCCCGGGGCACAGGACCCCGGACTCGGAAGGCTGAGGAGGCAGGCGAGGGTGGGAGCCCGGGCCTCGGGGCCCGCCCGGCCCCACCGGCCCGCGCCAGGTAGGGGAGCCCCGGGCGCTGAGGAGCGGGAGGAGTCGGCGTCGCGCGCGGCAGACTCGCGGGGGGCTCTGCGGCGGGGTGCGGGCGCGACCCCGCGGGGTCCCGGGCCAGGCGCGGGGGGCGGCCCCGCAGACGGGCTGCGCCCGAAGCGAGTTCGCCGGCCGTTTTCCGGCCGATTCTCACGAGCATTCTGCCCAAACAGATCCCGGTTTGCGCAGAACGCTCGTGAGAATCGGCCGGCGTTGGGCAGCCCCGGGGACCGGCCTGTTCCCCGGGGCCGAGGGCCCTTTCTCGCTCGGGGCCCGGCGCGGCCCCCCGGAAAACGCGCCGAGAAGACGCGGACCCGCCGGCGGCCCCGGCGCCGGGGAGCACTCCCGGAGCAGAGTTGAGGGAGGGCCTGGGGCCGGGCGTCGTTCTCCGACTTTGGGGGCGGCTGTTGCGCCCCGGGCTGCGGCTTCCCCCTGCGGGGGAACGGAGGTTTCTCTCGCCCCGAGGCGAGGATGCGGCTGCGAAGGGCACCGTCGGCGCCGGGGCGGTCGGGGGCCTCGGGGCGCGGGACTCAGGGTTCCCCAGGGGGAGGCCCCGGGGCACAGGACCCCGGACTCGGAAGGCTGAGGAGGCAGGCGAGGGTGGGAGCCTGGGCCTCGGGGCCCGCCCGGCCCCACCGGCCCGCGCCAGGGAGGGGAGCCCCGGGCGCTGAGGAGCGGGAGGCCTCGGCGTCGCGCGCGGCGGACGCTCGGGGGGCTTTGCGGCGGGGTGCGGGCGCGACCCCGCGGGGTCCCGGGCCAGGCGCAGGGGGCGGCCCCGCAGACGGGCTGCGCCCGAAGCGAGTTCGCCGGGCGTTTTCCGGCCGATTCTCACGAGCGTTCTGCCCAAACCGGGATCGGTTTGGGCAGAACGCTCGTGAGAATCGGCCGCGTTGGGCAGCCCCGGGGACCGGCCTGTTCCCCGGGGCCGAGGGTCCTTTCTCGCTCGGGGCCCGGCGCGGCCCCCCGGAAAACGCACCGAGAGGACGCGGAACCGCCGGCGGCCCCGGCGCCGGGGAGCACTCCCGGAGCAGAGTTGAGGGAGGGCCTGGGGCCGGGCGTCGTGCTCCGACTTTGGGGGCAGCTGGGGCGCCCCGGGCTGCGGCTTCCCCCTGCGGGGGAACGGAGGTTTCTCTCGCCCCGAGGCGAGGACCCGGCTGCGAAGGGCACCGTCGGCGCCGGGGCGGTCGGCGGCCTCGGGGCGCGGGACTCAGGGTTGCCCAGGGGGAGGCCCCGGGGCACAGGACCCCGGACTCGGAAGGCTGAGGAGGCAGGCGAGGGTGGGAGCCCGGGCCTCGGGGCCCGCACGGCCCCACCGGCCCGTGCCAGGGAGGGGAGCCCCGGGCGCTGAGGAGCGGGAGGCGTCGGCGTCGCGCGCGGCAGACTCGCGGGGGGCTCTGCGGCGGGGTGCGGGCGCGACCCCGCGGGGTCCCGGGCCAGGCGCGGGGGGCGGCCCCGCAGACGGGCTGCGCCCGAAGCGAGTTCGCCGGGCGTTTTCCGGCCGATTCTCAGGAGCGTTCTGCCCAAACCGGGATCGGTTTGGGCAGAACGCTCGTGAGAATCGGCCGGCGTTGGGCAGCCCCGGGGACCGGCCTGTTCCCCGGGGCCGAGGGCCCTTTCTCGCTCGGGGCCCGGCGCGGCCCCCCGGAAAACGCGCCGAGAGGACGCGGACCCGCCGGCGGCCCCGGCGCCGGGGAGCACTCCCGGAGAAGAGTTGAGGGAGGGCCTGGGGCCGGGCGTCGTGCTCCGACTTTGGGGGCGGCTGGGGCGCCCCGGGCTGCGGCTTCCCCCTGCGGGGGAACGGAGGTTTCTCTCGCCCCGAGGCGTGGACGCGGCTGCGAAGGGCACCGCCGGCGCCGGGGCGGTCGGGGTCCTTGGGGCGCGGGACCCAGGGTTGCCCAGGGGGAGGCCCCGGGGCACAGGACCCCGGACTCGGAAGGCTGAGGAGGCAGGCGAGGGTTGGAGCCCGGGCCTCGGGGCCCGCCCGGCCCCACCGGCCCGCGCCAGGGAGGGGAGCCCCGGGCGCTGAGGAGCGCGAGGCGTCGGCGTCGCGCGCGGCGGACTCGCGGGGGGCTTTGCGGCGGGGTGCGGGCGCGACCCCGCGGGGTCCCGGGCCAGGCGCGGGGGGCGGCCCCGCAGACGGGCTGCGCCCGAAGCGAGTTCGCCGGGCGTTTTCCGGCCGATTCTCACGAGCGTTCTGCCCAAACCGGGATCGGTTTGGGCAGAACGTTCGTGAGAATCGGCCGGCGTTGGGCAGCCCCGGGGACCGGCCTGTTCCCCGGGGCCGAGGGCCCTTTCTCGCTCGGGGCCCGGCGCGGCCCCCCGGAAAACGCGCCGAGAGGACGCGGACCAGCCGGCGGCCCCGGCGCCGGGGAGCACTCCCGGAGCAGAGTTGAGGGAGGGCCTGGGGCCCGGCGTCGTGCTCCGAATTTGGGGGCGGATGGGGCGCCCCGGGCTGCGGCTTCCCCCTGCGGGGGAACGGAGATTTCTCTCGCCCCGAGGCGTGGACGCGGCTGCGAAGGGCACCGCCGGCGCCAGGGCGGTCGGGGGCCTCGGGGCGCGGGACTCAGGGTTGCCCAGGGGGAGGCCCCGGGGCACAGGACCCCGGACTCGGAAGGCTGAGGAGGCAGGCGAGGGTGGGAGCCCGGGCCTCGGGGCCCGCACGGCCTCACCGGCCCGCGCCAGGGAGGGGAGCCCCGGGCGCTGAGGAGCGGGAGGCCTCGGCGTCGCGCGCGGAGGACGCGCGGGGGGCTCTGCGGCGGGGTGCGGGCGCGACCCCGCGGAGTCCCGGGCCAGGCGCGGGGGGCGGCCCCGCAGATGGGCTGCGCCCGAAGCGAGTTCGCCGGGCGTTTTCCGGCCGATTCTCACGAGCGTTCTGCCCAAACCGGGATCGGTTTGGGCAGAACGCTCGTGAGAATCGGCCGGCGTTGGGCAGCCCCGGGGACCGGCCTGTTCCCCGGGGCCGAGGGCTCTTTCTCGCTCGGGGCCCGGCGCGGCCCCCCGGAAATCGCGCCAAGAGGACGCGGACCCGCCGGCGGCCCCGGCGCCGGGGAGCACTCCCGGAGCAGAGTTGAGGGAGGGCCTGGGGCCGGGCGTCGTGCTCCGAATTTGCGGGCGGCTGGGCGCCCCGGGCTGCGGCTTCCCCCTGCGGGGGAACGGAGGTTTCTCTCGCCCCGAGGCGAGGACGCGGCTGCGATGGGCACCGTCGGCGCCGGGGCGGTCGGGGGCCTCGGGGCGCGGGAGTCAGGGTTGCCCAGGGGGAAGCACCGGGGCACAGGACCCCGGACTCGGAAGGCTGAGGAGGCAGGCGAGGGTTGGAGCCCGGGCCTCGGGGCCCGCCCGGCCCCACCGGCCCGCGCCAGGGAGGGGAGCCCCGGGCGCTGAGGAGCGGGAGGCCTCGGCGTCGCGCGCGGCGGTCGCGCGGGGGGCTCTGCGGCGGGGTGCGGGCGCGACCCCGCGGGGTCCCGGGCCAGGCGCGGGGGGCGGCCCCGCAGACGGGCTGCGCCCGAAGCGAGTTCGCCGGGCGCTTTCCGGCCGATTCTCACGAGCGTTCTGCCCAAACCGGGATCGGTTTGGGCAGAACGCTCGTGAGAATCGGCCGGCGTTGGGCAGCCCCGGGGACCGGCCTGTTCCCCGGGGCCGAGGGCCCTTTCTCGCTCGGGGCCCGGCGCGGCCCCCCGGAAAACGCGCCGAGAGGACGCGGACCCGCCGGCGGCCCCGGCGCCGGGGAGCACTCTCGGAGCAGAGTTGAGGGAGGGCCTGGGGCCGGGCGTCGTGCTCCGACTTTGGGGGCGGCTGGGGCGCCCCGGGCTGCGGCTTCCTCCTGCGGGGGAACGGAGGTTTCTCTCACCCCGAGGCGTGGACGCGGCTGCGAAGGGCACCGCCGGCGCCAGGGCGGTCGGGGGCCTCGGGGCGCGGGACTCAGGGTTGCCCAGGGGGAGGCCCCGGGGCACAGGACCCCGGACTCGGAAGGCTGAGGAGGCAGGCGAGGGTTGGAGCCCGGGCCTCGGGGCCCGCCCGGCCCCACCGGCCCGCGCCAGGGAGGGGAGCCCCGGGTGCTGAGGAGCGCGAGGCGTCGGTGTCGCGCGCGGCGGACTCGCGGGGGGCTTTGCGGCGGGGTGCGGGCGCTACCCCGCGGGGTCCCGGGCCAGGCGCGGGGGGCGGCCCCGCAGACGGGCTGCGCCCGAAGCGAGTTCGCCGGGCGTTTTCCGGCCGATTCTCACGAGCGTTCTGCCCAAACCGGGATCGGTTTGGGCAGAACGCTCGTGAGAATCGGCCGGCGTTGGGTAGCCCCGGGGACCGGCCTGGTCCCCGGGGCCGAGGGCCCTTTCTCGCTCGGGGCCCGGCGCGGCCCCCCGGAAAACGCGCCGAGAGGACGCGGACCCGCCGGCGGCCCCGGCGCCGGGGAGCACTCCCGGAGAAGAGTTGAGGGAGGGCCTGGGGCCGGGCGTCGTGCTCCGACTTTGGGGGCGGCTGGGGCGCCCCGGGCTGCGGCTTCCCCCTGCGGGGGAACGGAGGTTTCTCTCGCCCCGAGGCGTGGACGCGGCTGCGAAGGGCACCGCCGGCGCCGGGGCGGTCGGGGTCCTCGGGGCGCGGGACCCAGGGTTGCCCAGGGGGAGGCCCCGGGGCACAGGACCCCGGACTCGGAAGGCTGAGGAGGCAGGCGAGGGTTGGAGCCCGGGCCTCGGGGCCCGCCCGGCCCCACCGGCCCGCGCCAGGGAGGGGAGCCCCGGGCGCTGAGGAGCGCGAGGCGTCGGCGTCGCGCGCGGCGGACTCGCGGGGGGCTTTGCGGCGGGGTGCGGGCGCGACCCCGCGGGGTCCCGGGCCAGGCGCGGGGGGCGGCCCCGCAGACGGGCTGCGCCCGAAGCGAGTTCGCCGGGCGTTTTCCGGCCGATTCTCACGAGCGTTCTGCCCAAACCGGGATCGGTTTGGGCAGAACGCTCGTGAGAATCGGCCGGCGTTGGGCAGCCCCGGGGACCGGCCTGTTCCCCGGGGCCGAGGGCCCTTTCTCGCTCGGGGCCCGGCGCGGCCCCCCGGAAAACGCGCCGAGAGGACGCGGACCCGCCGGCGGCCCCAGCGCCGGAGAGCACTCCCGGAGCAGAGTTGAGGGAGGGCCTGGGGCCCGGCGTCGTGCTCCGAATTTGGGGGCGGCTGGGGCGCCCCGGGCTGCGGCTTCCCCCTGCGGGGGAACGGAGATTTCTCTCGCCCCGAGGCGTGGACGCGGCTGCGAAGGGCACCGCCGGCGCCGGGGCGGTCGGGGGCCTCGGGGCGCGGGACTCAGGGTTGCCCAGGGGGAGGCCCCGGGGCACAGGACCCCGGACTCGGAAGGCTGAGGAGGCAGGCGAGGGTTGGAGCCCGGGCCTCGGGGCCCGCCCGGCCCCACCGGCCCGCGCCAGGGAGGGGAGCCCCGGGCGCTGAGGAGCGCGAGGCGTCGGCGTCGCGCGCGGCGCACTCGCTGGGGTCTTTGCGGCGGGGTGCGGGCGCGACCCCGCGGGGTCCCGGGCCAGGCGCGGGGGGCGGCCCCGCAGACGGGCTGCGCCCGAAGTGAGTTCGCCGGGCGTTTTCCGGCCGATTCTCACGAGCGTTCTGCCCAAACCGGGATCGGTTTGGGCAGAACGCTCCTGAGAATCGGCCGGCGTTGGGCAGCCCCGGGGACCGGCCTGGTCCCCGGGGCCGAGGGCCCTTTCTCGCTCGGGGCCCGCCGCGGCCCCCCGGAAAACGCGCCGAGAGGACGCGGACCCGCCGGCGGCCCCGGCGCCGGGGAGCACTCCCGGAGCAGAGTTGAGGGAGGGCCTGGGGCCGGGCGTCGTGCTCCGACTTTGGGGGCGGCTGGGGCGCCCCGGGCTGCGGCTTCCCCCTGCGGGGGAACGGAGGTTTCTCTCGCCCCGAGGCGTGGACGCGGCTGCGAAGGGCACCGCCGGCGCCGGGGCGGTCGGGGGCCTCGGGGCGCGGGACTCAGGGTTGTCCAGGGGGAGGCCCCGGGGCACAGGACCCCGGACTCGGAAGGCTGAGGAGGCAGGCGAGGGTTGGAGCCCGGGCCTCGGGGCCCGCCCGGCCCCACCGGCCCGCGCCAGGGAGGGGAGCCCCGGGCGCTGAGGAGCGGGAGGCGTCGGCGTCGCGCGCGGCGGACTCGCGGGGGGCTTTGCGGCGGGGTGCGGGCGCGACCCCGCTGGGTCCTGGGCCAGGCGCGGGGGGCGGCCCCGCAGACGGGCTGCGCCCGAAGCGAGTTCGCCGGGCGTTTTCCGGCCGATTCTCACGAGCGTTCTGCCCAAACCGGGATCGGTTTGGGCAGAACGCTCGTGAGAATCGGCCGGCGTTGGGCAGCCCCGGGGACCGGCCTGTTCCCCGGGGCCGAGGGTCCTTTCTCGCTCGGGGCCCGGCGCGGCCCCCCGGAAAACGCACCGAGAGGACGCGGAACCGCCGGCGGCCCCGGCGCCGGGGAGCACTCCCGGAGCAGAGTTGAGGGAGGGCCTGGGGCCGGGCGTCGTGCTCCGACTTTGGGGGCAGCTGGGGCGCCCCGGGCTGCGGCTTCCCCCTGCGGGGGAACGGAGGTTTCTCTCGCCCCGAGGCGAGGACCCGGCTGCGAAGGGCACCGTCGGCGCCGGGGCGGTCGGCGGCCTCGGGGCGCGGGACTCAGGGTTGCCCAGGGGGAGGCCCCGGGGCACAGGACCCCGGACTCGGAAGGCTGAGGAGGCAGGCGAGGGTGGGAGCCCGGGCCTCGGGGCCCGCACGGCCCCACCGGCCCGTGCCAGGGAGGGGAGCCCCGGGCGCTGAGGAGCGGGAGGCGTCGGCGTCGCGCGCGGCAGACTCGCGGGGGGCTCTGCGGCGGGGTGCGGGCGCGACCCCGCGGGGTCCCGGGCCAGGCGCGGAGGGCGGCCCCGCAGACGGGCTGCGCCCGAAGTGAGTTCGCCGGCCGTTTTCCGGCCGATTCTCACGAGCATTCTGCCCAAATAGATCCCGGTTTGCGCAGAACGCTCGTGAGAATCGGCCGGCATTGGGCAGCCCCGGGGACTGGCCTGTTCCCCGGGGCCGAGGGCACTTTCTCGCTCGGGGCCCGGCGCGGCCCCCCGGAAAACGCGCCGAGAGGACGCGGACCCGCCGGCGGCCCCGGCGCCGGGGAGCACTCCCGGAGCAGAGTTGAGGGAGGGCCTGGGGCCGGGCGTCGTGCTCCGACTTTGGGGGCGGCTGGGGCGCCCCGGGCTGCGGCTTCCCCCTGCGGGGGAACGGAGGTTTCTCTCGCCCCGAGGCGAGGACGCGGCTGCGAAGGGCACCGTCGGCGCCGGGGCGGTCGGGGGCCTCGGGGCGCGGGACTCAGGGTTGCCCAGGGGGAGGCCCCGGGGCACAGGACCCCGGACTCGGAAGGCTGAGGAGGCAGGCGAGGGTGGGAGCCCAGGCCTCGGGGCCCGCCCGGTCCCACCGGCCCGCGCCAGGGAGGGGAGACCCGGGCGCTGAGGAGCGGGAGGCGTCGGCGTCGCGCGCGGCGGACGCGCGGGGGGCTTTGCGGCGGGGTGCGGGCGCGACCCCGCGGGGTCCCGGGCCAGGCGCGGGGGGCGGCCCCGCAGACGGGCTGCGCCCGAAGCGAGTTCGCCGGGCGTTTTCCGGCCGATTCTCACGAGCGTTCTGCCCAAACCGGGATCGGTTTGGGCAGAACGCTCGTGAGAATCGGCCGACGTTGGGCAGCCCCGGGGACCGGCCTGTTCCCCGGGGCCGAGGGCCATTTCTCGCTCTTGGCCCGGCGCGGCCCCCCGGAAAACGCGCCGAGAGGACCCGGCCCCGCCGGCGGCCCCGGCGCCGGGGAGCACTCCCGGAGCAGAGTTGAGGGAGGGTCTGGGGCCGGGCGTCGTGCTCCGACTATGGGGGCGGCTGGGGCGCCCCGGGCTGCGGCTTCCCCCTGCGGGGGAACGGAGGTTTCTCTCGCCCCGAGGCGAGGACGCGGCTGCGAAGGGCACCGTCGGCGCCGGGGCGGTCGGGGGCCTCGGGGCGCGGGACTCAGGGTTGCCCAGGGGGAGGCCCCGGGGCACAGGACCCCGGACTCGGAAGGCTGAGGAGGCAGGCGAGGGTTGGAGCCCCGGCCTCGGGGCCCGCCCGGCCCCACAGGCCCGCACCAGGGAGGGGAGCCCCGGGCGCTGAGGAGCGGGAGGCGTCGGCGTCGCGTGTGGCGGACTCGCGGGGGGCTTTCCGGTGGGGTGCGGGCGCGACCGCGCGGGGTCCTGGGCCAGGCGCGGGGGGCGGCCCGCAGACGGGCTGCGCCCGAAGCGAGTTCGCCGGGCGCTTTCCGGCCGATTCTCACGAGCGTTCTGCCCAAACCGATCCCGGTTTGGGCAGAACGCTCGTGAGAATCGGCCGGCGTTGGGCAGCCCCGGGGACCGGCCTGTTCCCCGGGGCCGAGGGCCCTTTCTCGCTCGGGGCCCGGCGCGGCCCCCCGGAAAACGCGCCGAGAGGACGCGGACCCGCCGCCGGCGCCGGGGAGCACTCCCGGAGCAGAGTTGAGGGAGGGCCTGGGGCCGGGCGTCGTGCTCCGACTTTGGGGGCGGCTGGGGCGCCCCGGGCTGCGGCTTCCCCCTGCGGGGGAACGGAGGTTTCTCTCGCCCCGAGGCGAGGACGCGGCTGCGAAGGGCACCGTCGGCGCCGGGGCTGTCGGGGGCCTCGGGGCGCGGGACTCAGGGTTGCCCAGGGGGAGGCCCCGGGGCACAGGACCCCGGACTCGGAAGGCGAGGAGGCAGGCGAGGGTGGGAGCCCGGGCCTCGGGGCCCGCCCGGCCCCACCGGCCCGCGCCAGGGAGGGGAGTCCCTGGCGCTGTGGAGCAGGAGGCTTTGGCGTCGCCCGTGTCCGACTTGCGGGATGCTTTCAGTCGGGGTGCGGATGTGTCAGGGTGGGATCCCGGGCCAGGCGTGGGGGCCTTCCATCCAGAAAATGTCCCAGATGACACGGACCACCGGTACATTTCTGTTTTTTGTCTATGGGGTGTGCAAATGCTGGTGGTGACCCAGTATCATATAGTTTTCTCCTGCTCTCTGTTTTCTGCTCATCTCCAAATGACAGTTTCAATCTAGGAAGCTGGCAAGGTGCGGGTTCGAGTCTCAGGCATCCCCACTCGGACGGGCTTAGGAGCCAGTCCTCTGGGCACAGAAACCTGTACACCTGACCTATCGTTAGGCTTAGGGCCCAGGGGCATGGCAGGCCCTATCTGACAGCACTGCGGTGTGGTCCCCTCAGGGCTGAGGTGAGGGTATGTGCCTGGCTGGTTGGCAGATCCGGCTTCATGGCCGGGTGGGCCACTAATATTGGGGGTGGCTTTAGTGGGGCTTTGAGGTGGGATCCCCCATGGGCTGAGTCAAGGACGGTGGTCAAGCGGTATGTCCGTCTCTGGGTTTTGTTGCCATGTGGGCCATCAGAGGTGAGGGTGTCCTCTGGAATGCATGTGGGTTTCTCCTGGTCTGAGGGTTCTGGGTCGCTCCGAACGGCATGGTTTTCTCCTGGATGGTAGGCGGAGTCCTTGGTTGAGGCTCAGGGGGTCCCAATCTGGAGGGATTGTTGGCCATGTCTCTGGGCACGGAAGCCTGAAAACACAACCCAGAGTTTGGGTTAGGGCTTAGGGGGATCCAGGCCCTTCCTCCTGGTGCTGAGGCTGGATCCCCAGTTGCTGAATCGAACCTGGGGGTCAGGAAGCACATCAGGGTGTGAGTTTGTGACTGTGGGGAACGTCCAATTTGGGGCTGTCCCCTGGGATGCATGTGGGTTTTTTCCATTCTGAGGGCTCTGCGCAGCTTCAAAAGGTACAGTTTCCTCCTGGGTGGCAGGTGGGTTCCTGGGGTGTGGCCCAGAGGTCCCCAATCTGGAGGGACCGTGCCCGTGTGGCTTCAGACCTGTGGAGGGTTAGGGAGCTGCCTTAGGAGTCTGTGGAAAGCCCCGCAGTGCCAGTTCACGCCACTGGAGGGAGCGGTGAGCCGTGGCGCCAGAGACCCCGGAAGACGTGGCAATGCTGCTCGTCACCACTGGAGGCAGTGGCGAGCTGCCCTGGGAAACACCCTGGAAGAGGAGTCCGTGCAGCCTGCTGGCTCTGGGGGCCGTGGGGAGGTGTCGGGTGAGAGACCCTGGATCGTGAGGCACTGCAGCTTGTTTCTCCAGGACGGAGTGCTGAGCTGTATAGTCTCTGATTCCCCAGGTTCAAGAGTGGGCATAAGAGACCCTGGAGCCGAGCCCCCACACGGCACTGTGCCCTGTTTCCCCAGGTTTGCTGGCCATCCGCTGTCAGAGTGGTTCCGGAGGGTCCGCCCAGTTGGGCTCTGGAGCCGGGGGGAACCAAACCCGACTCACGGTGCACTTGGAACCGAGGAGTCGAGTGTTTGGAAGAGCATGTTTCTTTCTCCACAAAGGACAAGGGCATTGGTCGCCTTTCGAAGGAAGTCAATGACCACTTAAGAAACAAGCATGTGTCTCTCCTTCTCCCAGGAATCGGAGCAGGTGTGCAGGCGTTAGGTGGGAGGCGCCTGCTTCTCCGCACCTGAAGACCCTTCTTCACTCTGGCTCCACGAGACCTGAACTTTGGAAATCAGCGTCTGAGTCCGTCAGGCAGCTTGTCCCAGGAAGTCAGTGTTCAGAGAAAAGAGCAGGCCCATGGGGCACATCCATGCCAGGATGGGAGGTAAAACTTCTCTTTCACCCCAAACCCCCTGGGCTTACGTCTTGTCTCCAGTGGAGCTCACAATTGGCACACGGAACCAGCTCTAAGATATCTAGTGTGGGTGCCAGAGTTCCTGAGATTCTCTGCAGGGAGCACCTGGCAGGGATCTCCTTTTCTCTGCTTCTTTCTGGCTTACAAAGGTATTTGGAACATCTTTTTCCTAGGCAATCCCTTGGATTCTAAAGGGAAGAGGAGATTGACTCGGTGTGCGTTTTGAACACAGAAATTATTCCTTCATCCAACAGTGTTTATCCCACTGGCCCTAGGCTGTGTTGGAATGGCCGGCATCGAGAGGCAGGTGGCTGTTTGTGGTCAGATAGAGACTTGGATGATAGCTTCTCCATTGTCCAAGGGGATGGATCCTCATGGATTCGTCTTTGCATCCAAAGATTTCCAATGAGGGCAGAGGGAAAATTCAAAAGGATTCCAAGGAGCCTTGGGGCAATATCAAAGGGATGATTGTCTTCCTAGGTTCACTCATAGGGCTATATATGGTTGGACATGCTCTATTTTCTCTGCGGTTTCATGAGTGGTGAAGTCAGAAGGAGAGTCTTTGGGCGGACCCGGCGCCAGAGAGCACTCCCGAAGCAGAGTTGAGGGAGGGCCTGCGGCCGGGCGTCGTGTTCCGCCTTTGGGGGCGGCTGGGGCGCCCCGGGCTGCGGCTTCTCCCTGCGGGGGAACAGAGGTTACTCTCGCCCCGAGGCGTGGACGTGGCTGCGAAGGGCACCGTCGGCGCAGGGGCGGTCGGGGGCCTCGGGGCGCGGGACTCAGGGTTGCCCAGGGGGAGGCCCCGGGCCACAGGACCCCGGACTCGGAAGGCTGAGGAGGCAGGTGAGGGTGGGAGCCCGGGCCTCGGGGCCCGCCCGGCCCCACCGGCCCGCGCCAGGGAGGGGAGCCCCGGGCGCTGAGGAGCGGGAGGCGTCGGCGTCGCGCGCAGCGGACGCGCGGGGGGCTTTGCGGCGGGGTGCGGGCGCGACCCCGCGGGGTCCCGGGCCAGGCGCGGGGGGCGGCCCCGCAGACGGGCTGCGCCCGAAGCGAGTTCGCCGGGCGTTTTCCGGCCGATTCTCACGAGCGTTCTGCCCAAACCGGGATCGGTTTGGGCAGAACGCTCGTGAGAATCGGCCGGCGTTGGGCAGCCCCGGGGACCGGCCTGTTCCCCGGGGCCGAGGGCCCTTTCTCGCTCGGGGCCCGGCGCGGCCCCCCGGAAAACGCGCCGAGAGGACGCGGACCCGCCGGCGGCCCCGGCGCCGGGGAGCACTCCCGGAGCAGAGTTGAGGGAGGGCCTGGGGCCGGGCGTCGTGCTCCGACTTTGGGGGCGGCTGGGGCGCCCCGGGCTGCGGCTTCCCCCTGCGGGGGAACGGAGGTTTCTCTCGCCCCGAGGCGAGGACGCGGCTGCAAAGGGCACCGTCGGCGCCGGGGCGGTCGGGGGCCTCGGGGCGCGGGACTCAGGGTTGCCCAGGGGGAGGCCCCGGGGCACAGGACCCCGGACTCGGAAGGCTGAGGAGGCAGGCGAGGGTGGGAGCCCGGGCTTCGGGGCCCGCCCGGCCCCACCGGCCCGCGCCAGGGAGGGGAGCCCCGGGCGCTGAGGCGCGGGTGGCGTCGGCGTCGCGCGCGGCGGACGCGCGGGGGGCTCTGCGGCGGGGTGCGGGCGCGACCCCGCGGGGTCCCGGGCCAGTCGCGGGGAGCGGCCCCGCAGACGGGCTGCGCCCGAAGCGAGTTCGCCGGGCGTTTTCCGGCCGATTCTCACGAGCGTCCCGGTTTGGGCAGAACGCTCGTGAGAATCGGCCGGCGTTGGGCAGCCCCGGGGACCGGCCTGTTCCCCGGGGCCGAGGGCCCTTTCTCGCTCGGGGCCCGGCGCGGCCCCCCGGAAAACGCGCCGAGAGGACGCGGACCCGCCGGCGGCCCCGGCGCCGGGGAGCACTCCCGGAGCAGAGTTGAGGGAGGGCCTGGGGCCGGGCGTCGTGCTCCGACTTTGGGGGCGGCTGGGGCGCCCCGGGCTGCGGCTTCCCCCTGCGGGGGAACGGAGGTTTCTCTCGCCCCGAGGCGAGGACGCGGCTGCGAAAGGCACCGTCGGCGCCGGGGCGGTCGGGGGCCTCGGGGCGCGGGACTCAGGGTGCCCAGGGGGAGGCCCCGGGGCACAGGACCCCGGAATCGGAAGGCTGAGGAGGCAGGCGAGGGTGGGAGCCCCGGCCTCGGGGCCCACCCGGCCCCACCGGCCCGCGCCAGGGAGGGGAGCCCCGGGCGCTGAGGAGCGGGAGGCCTCGGCGTCACGCGCGGCGGACGCGCGGGGGGCTTTGCGGCGGGGTGCGGGCGCGACCCCGCGGGGTCCCGGGCCAGGCGGCGGGGCCTTCCACCCAGAAAATGTCCCATCCACCCAGAAAATGTCCCAGATGACACGGACCACCGGTACATTTCTGTTTTTTGTCTATGGGGTGTGCAAATGCTGGTGGTGACCCAGTATCATATAGTTTTCTCCTGCTCTCTGTTTTCTGCTCATCTCCAAATGACAGTTTCAATCTAGGAAGCTGGCAAGGTGCGGGTTCGAGTCTCAGGCATCCCCACTCGGACGGGCTTAGGAGCCAGTCCTCTGGGCACAGAAACCTGTACACCTGACCTATCGTTAGGCTTAGGGCCCAGGGGCATGGCAGGCCCTATCTGACAGCACTGCGGTGTGGTCCCCTCAGGGCTGAGGTGAGGGTATGTGCCTGGCTGGTTGGCAGATCCGGCTTCATGGCCGGGTGGGCCACTAATATTGGGGGTGGCTTTAGTGGGGCTTTGAGGTGGGATCCCCCATGGGCTGAGTCAAGGACGGTGGTCAAGCGGTATGTCCGTCTCTGGGTTTTGTTGCCATGTGGGCCATCAGAGGTGAGGGTGTCCTCTGGAATGCATGTGGGTTTCTCCTGGTCTGAGGGTTCTGGGTCGCTCCGAACGGCATGGTTTTCTCCTGGATGGTAGGCGGAGTCCTTGGTTGAGGCTCAGGGGGTCCCAATCTGGAGGGATTGTTGGCCATGTCTCTGGGCACGGAAGCCTGAAAACACAACCCAGAGTTTGGGTTAGGGCTTAGGGGGATCCAGGCCCTTCCTCCTGGTGCTGAGGCTGGATCCCCAGTTGCTGAATCGAACCTGGGGGTCAGGAAGCACATCAGGGTGTGAGTTTGTGACTGTGGGGAACGTCCAATTTGGGGCTGTCCCCTGGGATGCATGTGGGTTTTTTCCATTCTGAGGGCTCTGCGCAGCTTCAAAAGGTACAGTTTCCTCCTGGGTGGCAGGTGGGTTCCTGGGGTGTGGCCCAGAGGTCCCCAATCTGGAGGGACCGTGCCCGTGTGGCTTCAGACCTGTGGAGGGTTAGGGAGCTGCCTTAGGAGTCTGTGGAAAGCCCCGCAGTGCCAGTTCACGCCACTGGAGGGAGCGGTGAGCCGTGGCGCCAGAGACCCCGGAAGACGTGGCAATGCTGCTCGTCACCACTGGAGGCAGTGGCGAGCTGCCCTGGGAAACACCCTGGAAGAGGAGTCCGTGCAGCCTGCTGGCTCTGGGGGCCGTGGGGAGGTGTCGGGTGAGAGACCCTGGATCGTGAGGCACTGCAGCTTGTTTCTCCAGGACGGAGTGCTGAGCTGTATAGTCTCTGATTCCCCAGGTTCAAGAGTGGGCATAAGAGACCCTGGAGCCGAGCCCCCACACGGCACTGTGCCCTGTTTCCCCAGGTTTGCTGGCCATCCGCTGTCAGAGTGGTTCCGGAGGGTCCGCCCAGTTGGGCTCTGGAGCCGGGGGGAACCAAACCCGACTCACGGTGCACTTGGAACCGAGGAGTCGAGTGTTTGGAAGAGCATGTTTCTTTCTCCACAAAGGACAAGGGCATTGGTCGCCTTTCGAAGGAAGTCAATGACCACTTAAGAAACAAGCATGTGTCTCTCCTTCTCCCAGGAATCGGAGCAGGTGTGCAGGCGTTAGGTGGGAGGCGCCTGCTTCTCCGCACCTGAAGACCCTTCTTCACTCTGGCTCCACGAGACCTGAACTTTGGAAATCAGCGTCTGAGTCCGTCAGGCAGCTTGTCCCAGGAAGTCAGTGTTCAGAGAAAAGAGCAGGCCCATGGGGCACATCCATGCCAGGATGGGAGGTAAAACTTCTCTTTCACCCCAAACCCCCTGGGCTTACGTCTTGTCTCCAGCGGAGCTCACAATTGGCACACGGAACCAGCTCGAAGATATCTAGTGTGGGTGCCAGAGTTCCTGAGATTCTCTGCAGGGAGCACCTGGCAGGGATCTCCTTTTCTCTGCTTCTTTCTGGCTTACAAAGGTATTTGGAACATCTTTTTCCTAGGCAATCCCTTGGATTCTAAAGGGAAGAGGAGATTGACTCGGTGTGCGTTTTGAACACAGAAATTATTCCTTCATCCAACAGTGTTTATCCCACTGGCCCTAGGCTGTGTTGGAATGGCCGGCATCGAGAGGCAGGTGGCTGTTTGTGGAAAGATAGAGACTTGGATGATAGCTTCTCCATTGTCCAAGGGGATGGATCCTCATGGATTCGTCTTTGCATCCAAAGATTTCCAATGAGGGCAGAGGGAAAATTCAAAAGGATTCCAAGGAGCCTTGGGGCAATATCAAAGGGATGATTGTCTTCCTAGGTTCACTCATAGGGCTATATATGGTTGGACATGCTCTATTTTCTCTGCGGTTTCATGAGTGGTGAAGTCAGAAGGAGAGTCTTTGGGCGGCCCCGGCGCCGGGGAGCACTCCCGGAGCAGAGTTGAGGGAGGGCCTGGGGCCGGGCGTCGTGCTCCGACTTTGGGGGCGGCTGGGCGCCCCGGGCTGCGGCTTCCCCCTGCGGGGGAACGGAGGTTTCTCTCGCCCCGAGGCGAGGACGCGGCTGCGAAGGGCTCCGTCGGCGCCGGGGCGGTCGGGGGCCTCGGGGCGCGGGACTCAGGGTTGCCCAGGGGGAGGCCCCGGGGCACAGGACCCCGGACTCGGAAGGCTGAGGAGGCAGGCGAGGGTGGGAGCCCGGGCCTCGGGGCCCGCCCGGCCCCACCGGCCCGCGCCAGGGAGGGGAGCCCCGGGCGCTGAGGAGCGGGAGGCGTCGGCGTCGCGCGCGGCGGACGCGCGGGGGGCTCTGCGGCGGGGTGCGGGCGCGACCCCGCGGGGTCCCGGGCCAGGCGCGGGGAGCGGCCCCGCAGACGGGCTGCGCCCGAAGCGAGTTCGCCGGGTGTTTTCCGGCCGATTCTCACGAGCGTTCTGCCCAAACCGGGATCGGTTTGGACAGAACGCTCGTGAGAATCGGCCGGCGTTGGGCAGCCCCGGGGACCTGCCTGTTCCCCGGGGCCGAGGGCCCTTTCTCGCTCGGGGCCCGGCGCGGCCCCCCGGAAAACGCGCCGAGAGGTCGCGGACCCGCCGTCGGCCCCGGTGCCGGGGAGCACTCCTGGAGCAGAGGGAGGGCCTGGGGCCGGGCGTCGTGCTCCGACTTTGGGGGCGGCTGGGGCGCCCCGGGCTGCGGCTTCCCCCTGCGGGGGAACGGAGGTTTCTCTCGCCCCGAGGCGAGGACGCGGCTACGAAGGGCACCGTCGGCGCCGGGGCGGTCGGGGGCCTCGGGGCGCGGGACTCAGGGTTGCCCAGGGGGAGGCCCCGGGGCACAGGACCCCGGACTCGGAAGGCTGAGGAGGCAGGCGAGGGTTGGAGCCCGGGCCTCGGGGCCCGCCCGGCCCCACCGGCCCGCGCCAGGGAGGGGAGCCCCGGGCGCTGAGGAGCGCGAGGCGTCGGCGTCGCGCGCGGCGGACTCGCGGGGGGCTTTGCGGCGGGGTGCGGGCGCGACCCCGCGTGGTCCCGGGCCAGGCGCGGGGGGCGGCCCCGCAGACGGGCTGCGCCCGAAGCGAGTTCGCCGGGCGTTTTCCGGCCGATTCTCACGAGCGTTCTGCCCAAACCGGGATCGGTTTGGGCAGAACGCTCGTGAGAATCGGCCGGCGTTGGGCAGCCCCGGGGACGGGCCTGGTCCCCGGGGCCGAAGGCCCTTTCTCGCTCGGGGCCCGGCGCGGCCCCCCGGAAAACGCGCCGAGAGGACGCGGACCCGCCGGCGGCCCCGGCGCCGGGGAGCACTCCCGGAGCAGAGTTGAGGGAGGGCCTGGGGCCGGGCGTCGTGCTCCGACTTTGGGGGCGGCTGGGGCGCCCCGGGCTGCGGCTTCCCCCTGCGGGGGAACGGAGGTTTCTCTCGCCCCGAGGCGTGGACGCGGCTGCGAAGGGCACCGTCGGCGCCGGGGCGGTCGGGGGCCTCGGGGCGCGGGACCCAGGGTTGCCCAGGGGGAGGCCCCGGGGCACAGGACCCCGGACTCGGAAGGCTGAGGAGGCAGGCGAGGGTTGGAGCCCGGGCCTCGGGGCCCGCCCGGCCCCACCGGCCCGCGCCAGGGAGGGGAGCCCCGGGCGCTGAGGAGCGCGAGGCGTCGGCGTCGCGCGTGGCGAACTCGCGGGGGGCTTTGCGGCGGGGTGCGGGCGCGACCCCGCGGGGTCCCGGGCCAGGCGCGGGGGGCGGCCCGAAGACGGGCTGCGCCCGAAGCGCGTTCGCCGGGCGTTTTCCGGCCGATTCGCACGAGCGTTCTGCCCAAACCGATCCCGGTTTGGGCAGAACGCTCGTGAGAATCGGCCGGCGTTGGGCAGCCCCGGGGACCGGCCTGTTCCCCGGGGCCGAGGGCCCTTTCTCGCTCGGGGCCCGGCGCGGCCCCCCGGAAAACGCGCCGAGAGGACGCGGACCCGCCGGCGGCCCCGGCGCCGGGGAGCACTCCCGGAGCAGAGTTGAGGGAGGGCCTGGGGCCGGGCGTCGTGCTCCGACTTTGGGGGCGGCTGGGGCGCCCCGGGCTGCGGCTTCCCCCTGCGGGGGAACGGAGGTTTCTCTCGCCCCGAGGCGTGGACGCGGCTTCGAAGGGCACCGCCGGCGCCGGGGCGGTCGGGGGCCTGGGGCGCGGGACTCAGGGTTGCCCAGGGGGAGGCCCCGGGGCACAGGACCCCGGACTCGGAAGGCTGAGGAGGCAGGCGAGGGTGGGAGCCCGGGCCTCGGGGCCCGCCCGGCCCCACCAGCCCGCGCCAGGGAGGGGAGCCCCGGGCGCTTAGGAGCGGGAGGCGTCGGCGTCGCGCGCGGCGGACGCGCGGGGGGCTCTGCGGCGGGGTGCGGGCGCGACCCCGCGGAGTCCCGGGCCAGGCGCGGAGGGCGGCCCCGCAGACGGGCTGCGCCCGAAGCGAGTTCGCCGGGCGTTTTCCGGCCGATTCTCACGAGCGTTCTGCCCAAACCGGGATCGGTTTGGACAGAACGCTCGTGAGAATCGGCCGGCGTTGGGCAGCCCCGGGGACCGGCCTGTTCCCCGGGGCCGAGGGCCCTTTCTCGCTCGGGGCCCGGCGCGGCCCCCCGGAAAACGCGCCGAGAGGACGCGGACCCGCCGGCGGCCCCGGCGCCGGGGAGCACTCCCGGAGCAGAGTTGAGGGAGGGCCTGGGGCCGGGCGTCGTGCTCCGACTTTGGGGGCGGCTGGGGCGCCCCGGGCTGCGGCTTCCCCCTGCGGGGGAACGGAGGTTTCTCTCGCCCCGAGGCGAGGACGCGGCTGCGAAGGGCACCGTCGGCGCCGGGGCGGTCGGGGGCCTCGGGGCGCGGGACTCAGGGTTGCCCAGGGGGAAGCACTGGGGCACAGGACCCCGGACTCGGAAGGCTGAGGACGCAGGCGAGGGTGGGAGCCCGGGCCTAGGGGCCCGCCCGGCCACACCGGCCCGCGCCAGGGAGGGGAGCCCCGGGCGCTGAGGAGCGGGAGGCGTCGGCGTCGCGCGCGGCGGACGCGCTGGGGGCTTTGCGGCGGGGTGCGGGCGCGACCCCGCGGGGTCCCGGGCCAGGCGCGGGGGGCGGCCCCGCAGACGGGCTGCGCCCGAAGCGAGTTCGCCGGGCGTTTTCCGGCCGATTCTCACGAGCGTTCTGCCCAAACCGGGATCGGTTTGGGCCGAATGCTCGTGAGAATCGGCCGGCGTTGGGCAGTCCCGGGGACCGGCCTGTTCCCCGGGGCCGAGGGCCCTTTCTCGCTCGGGGCCCGGCGCGGCCCCCCGGAAAACGCGCCGAGAGGACGCGGACCCGCCGGCGGCCCCGGCGCCGGGGAGCACTCCCGGAGCAGAGTTGAGGGAGGGCCTGGGCCGGGCGTCGTGCTCCGAATTTGGGGGCGGCTGGGGCGCCCCGGGCTGCGGCTTCCCCCTGCGGGGAAACGGAGGTTTCTCTCGCCCCGAGGCGTGGACGCGGATGCGAAGGGCACCGCCGGCGCCGGGGCGGTCGGGGGCCTCGGGGCGCGGGACTCAGGGTTGCCCAGGGGGAGGCCCCGGGGCACAGGACCCCGGACTCGGAAGGCTGAGGAGGCAGGCGAGGGTTGGAGCCCGGGCCTCGGGGCCCGCCCGGCCCCACCGGCCCGCGCCAGGGAGGGGAGCCCCGGGCGCTGAGGAGCGGGAGGCGTCGGCGTCGCGCGCGGCGGACTCGCGGGGGGCTTTGCGGCGGGGTGCGGGCGCGACCCCGCGGGGTCCCGGGCCAGGCGCGGGGGGCGGCCCCGCAGACGGGCTGCGCCCGAAGCGAGTTCGCCGGGCGTTTTCCGGCCGATTCTCACGAGCGTTCTGCCCAAACCGGGATCGGTTTGGACAGAACGCTCGTGAGAATCGGCCGGCGTTGGGCAGCCCCTGGGACCGGCCTGGTCCCCGGGGCCGAGGGCCCTTTCTCGCTCGGGGCCCGGCGCGGCCCCCCGGAAAACGCGCCGAGAGGACGCGGACCCGCCGGCGGCCCCGGCGCCGGGGAGCACTCCCGGAGCAGAGTTGAGGGAGGGCCTGGGGCCGGGCGTCGTGCTCCGACTTTGGGGGCGGCTGGGGCGCCCCGGGCTGCGGCTACCCCCTGCGGGGGAACGGAGGTTTCTCTCGCCCCGAGGCGTGGATGCGGCTGCGAAGGGCACCGCCGGCGCCGGGGCGGTCGGGGGCCTCGGGGAGCGGGACTCAGGGTTGCCCAGGGGGAGGCCCCGGGGCACAGGACCCCGGACTCGGAAGGCTGAGGAGGCAGGCGAGGATTGGAGCCCGGGCCTCGGGGCCCGACCGGCCCCACCGGCCCGCGCCAGGGAGGGGAGCCCCGGGCGCTGAGGAGCGGGAGGCGTCGGCGACACGCGCGGCGGACTCGCGGGGGGCTTTGCGGCGGGGTGCGGGCGCGACACCGCGGGGTCCCGGGCCAGGCGCGGGGGGCGGCCCCGCAGACGAGCTGCGCCCGAAGCGAGTTCGCCGGGCGTTTTCCGGCCGATTCTCACGAGCGTTCTGCCCAAACCGGGATCGGTTTGGGCAGAACGCTCGTGAGAATCGGCCGGCGTTGGGCCGCCCCGGGGACCGGCCTGGTCCCCGGGGCCGAGGGCCCTTTCTCGCTCGGGGCCCGGCGCGGCCCCCCGGAAAACGCGCCGAGAGGACGCGGACCCGCCGGCGGCCCCGGCGCCGGAGAGCACTCCCGGAGCAGAGTTGAGGGAGGGCCTGGGGCCGGGCGTCGTGCTCCGACTTTGGGGGCGGCTGGGGCGCCCCGGGCTGCGGCTTCCCCCTGCGGGGGAACGGAGGTTTCTCTCGCCCCGAGGCGTGGACGCGGCTGCGAAGGGCACCGCCGGCGCCGGGGCGGTCGGGGGCCTCGGGGCGCGGGACTCAGGGTTGCCCAGGGGGAGGCCCCGGGGCACAGGACCCCGGACTCGGAAGGCTGAGGAGGCAGGCGAGGGTTGGAGCCCGGGCCTCGGGGCCCGACCGGCCCCACCGGCCCGCGCCAGGGAGGGGAGCCCCGGGCGCTGAGGAGCGGGAGGCGTCGGCGTCGCGCGCGGCGGACTCGCGGGGGGCTTTGCGGCGGGGTGCGGGCGCGACACCGCGGGGTCCCGGGCCAGGCGCGGGGGGCGGCCCCGCAGACGGGCTGCGCCCGAAGCGAGTTCGCCGGGCGTTTTCCGGCCGATTCTCACGAGCGTTCTGCCCAAACCGGGATTGGTTTGGGCAGAACGCTCGTGAGAATCGGCCGGCGTTGGGCAGCCCCGGGGACCGGCCTGGTCCCCGGGGCCGAGGGCCCTTTCTCGCTCGGGGCCCGGCGCGGCCCCCCGGAACACGCGCCGAGAGGACGCGGACCCGCCGCCGGCCCCGGCGCCGGGGAGCACTCCCGGAGCAGAGTTGAGGGAGGGCCTGGGGCCGGGCGTCGTGCTCCGACTTTGGGGGCGGCTGGGGCGCCCCGGGCTGCGGCTTCCCCCTGCGGGGGAACGGAGGTTTCTCTCGCCCCGAGGCGTGGACGCGGCTGCGAAGGGCACCGCCGGCGCCGGGGCGGTCGGGGGCCTCGGGGCGCGGGACCCAGGGTTGCCCAGGGGGAGGCCCCGGGGCACAGGACCCCGGACTCGGAAGGCTGAGGAGGCAGGCGAGGGTTGGAGCCCGGGCCTCGGGCCCGCCCGGCCCCACCGGCCCGCGCCAGGGAGGGGAGCCCCGGGCGCTGAGGAGCGCGAGGCGTCGGCGTCGCGCGCGGCGTACTCGCGGGGGGCTTTGCGGCGGGGTGCGGGCGCGACCCCGCGGGGTCCCGGGCCAGGCGCGGGGGGCGGCCCCGCAGACGGGCTGCGCCCGAAGCGAGTTCGCCGGGCGTTTTCCGGCCGATTCTCACGAGCGTTCTGCCCAAACCGGGATCGGTTTGGGCAGAACGCTCGTGAGAATCGGCCGGCGTTGGGCAGCCCCGGGGACCGGCCTGTTCCCCGGGGCCGAGGGCCCTTTCTCGCTCGGGGCCCGGCGCGGCCCCCCGGAAAACGCGCCGAGAGGACGCGGACCCGCCGGCGGCCCCGGCGCCAGGGAGCACTCCCGGAGCAGAGTTGAGGGAGGGCCTGGGGCTGGGCGTCGTGCTCCGACTTTGTGGGCGGCTGGGCGCCCCGGGCTGCGGCTTCCCCCTGCGGGGGAGCGGAGGTTTCTCTCGCCCCGAGGCGAGGACGCGGCTGCGAAGGGCACCGTCGGCGCCGGTGCGGTCGGGGGCCTCGGGGCGCGGGACTCAGGGTTGCCCAGGGGGAAGCACCGGGGCACAGGACCCCGGACTCGGAAGGCTGAGGAGGCAGGCGAGGGTGGGAGCCCGGGCCTCGGGGCCCGCCCGGCCCCACCGGCCCGCGCCAGGGAGGGGAGCCCCGGGCGCTGAGGAGCGGGAGGCCTCGGCGTCGCGCGCGGCGGACGCGCGGGGGGCTTTGCGGCGGGGTGCGGGCGCGACCCCGCGGGGTTCCGGGACAGGCGCGGGGGGCGGCCCCGCAGACGGGCTGCGCCCGAAGCGAGTTCGCCGGGCGTTTTCCGGCCGATTCTCACGAGCGTTCTGCCCAAACCGCGATCGGTTTGGGCAGAACGCTCGTGAGAATCGGCCGGCGTTGGGCAGCCCCGGGGACCGGCCTGGTCCCCGGGGCCGAGGGCCCTTTCTCGCTCGGGGCCCGGCGCGGCCCCCCGGAAAACGCGCCGAGAGGAAGCGGACCCGCCGGCGGCCCCGGCGCCGGGGAGCACTCCCGGAGCAGAGTTGAGGGAGGGCCTGGGGCCGGGCGTCATGCTCCGACTTTGGGGGCGGCTGGGGCGCCCCGGGCTGCGGCTTCCCCCTGCGGGGGAACGGAGGTTTCTCTCGCCCCGAGGCGTGGACGCGGCTGCGAAGGGCACCGCCGGCGCCGGGGCGGTCGGGGGCCTCGGGGCGCGGGACTCAGGGTTGCCCAGGGGGAGGCCCCGGGGCACAGGACCCCGGAATCGGAAGGCTGAGGAGGCAGGCGAGGGTTGGAGCCCGGGCCTCGGGGCCCGCCCGGCCCCACCGGCCCACGCCAAGGAGGGGAGCCCCGGGCGCTGAGGAGCGGGAGGCGTCGGCGTCGCGCGCGGCGGAATCGCGGGGGGCTTTGCGGCGGGGTGCGGGCGCGACCCCGCGGGGTCCCGGGCGAGGCGCGGGGGGCGGCCCCGCAGACGGGCTGCGCCCGAAGCGAGTTCGCCGGGCGTTTTCCGGCCGATTCTCACGAGCGTTCTGCCCAAACCGGGATCGGTTTGGGCAGAACGCTCGTGAGAATCGGCCGGCGTTGGGCAGCCCCGGGGACCGGCCTGGTCCCCGGGGCCGAGGGCCCTTTCTCGCTCGGGGCCCGGCGCAGCCCCCCGGAAAACGCGCCGAGAGGACGCGGACCCGCCGGCGGCCCCGGCGCCGGGGAGCACTCCCGGAGCTTAGTTGAGGGAGAGCCTGGGGCCGGGCGTCGTGCTCCGACTTTGGGGGGGGCTGGGGCGCCCCGGGATGCGGCTTCCCCCTGCGGGGGAACGGAGGTTTCTCTCGCCCCGAGGCGTGGACGCGGCTGCGAAGGCACCGCCGGCGCCGGGGCGGTCGGGGGCCTCGGGGCGTGGGACTCAGGGTTGCCCAGGGGGAGGCCCCGGGGCACAGGACCCTGACTCGGAAGGCTGAGGAGGCAGGCGAGGGTTGGAGCCCGGGCCTCGGGGCCCGCCCGGCCCCACCGTCCCGCGCCAGGGAGGGGAGCCCCGGGCGCTGAGGAGCCTGAGGCGTCGGCGTCTCGCGCGGCGGACTCGCGGGGGGCTTTGCGGCGGGGTGCGGGCGCGACACCGCGGGGTCCCGGGCCAGGCGCGGGGGGCGGCCCCGCAGACGGGCTGCGCCCGAAGCGAGTTCGCCGGGCGTTTTCCGGCCGATTCTCACGAGCGTTCTGCCCAAACCGGGATCGGTTTGGGCAGAACGCTCGTGAGAATCGGCCGGCGTTGGGCAGCCCCGGGGACCGGCCTGTTCCCCGGGGCCGAGGGCCCTTTCTCGCTCGGGGCCCGGCGCGGCCCCGTGGAAAACGCGCCGAGAGGACGCGGACCCGCCGGCCGCCCCGGCGCCGGGGAGCACTCCTGGAGCAGAGTTGAGGGAGGGCCTGGGGCCGGGCGTCGTGCCCCGAATTTGGGGGCGGCTGGGGCGCCCCGGGCTGCGGCTTCCCCCTGCGGGGGAACGGAGGTTTCTCCCGCCCCGAGGCGTGGACGTGGCTGCGAAGGGCACCGTCGGCGCCGGGGCGGTCGGGGGCCTCGGGGCGCGGGACTCAGGGTTGCCCAGGGGGAGGCCCCGGGGCACAGGACCCCGGACTCGGAAGGCTGAGGAGGCAGGCGAGGTTTGGAGCCCGGGCTTCGGGGCCCGCCCGGCCCCCCCGGCCCGCGCCAGGGAGGGGACCCCCGGGCGCTGAGGAGCGGGAGGCTTCGGCGTCGCGCGCGGCGGACTCGCGGGGGGCTTTGCGGCGGGGTGCGGGCGCGACCCCGCGGGGTCCCGGGCCAGGCACGGGGGGCGGCCCCGCAGACGGGCTGCGCCCGAAGCGAGTTCGCCGGGCGTTTTCCGGCCGATTCTCACGAGCGTTCTGCCCAAACCGGGATCGGTTTGGGCAGAACGCTCGTGAGAATCGGCCGGCGTTGGGCAGCCCCGGGGTCGGCGTCTTCCCCGGGCCGAGGGCCCTTTCTCGCTCGGGGCCCGGCGCGGCCCCCCGGAAAACGCGCCGAGAGGACGCGGACCCGCCGGCGGCCCCGGCGCCGGGGAGCACTCCCGGAGCCGAGTTGAGGGAGGGCCTGTGGCCGGGCGTCGTGCCCCGACTTTGGGGGCGGCTGGGGCGCCCCGGGCTGCGGCTTCCCCCTGCGGAGGAACGGAGGTTTCTCTCGCCCCGAGGCGTGGACGCGGCTGCGAAGGGCACCGTCGGCGCCGGGGCGGTCGGGGGCCTCGGGGCGCGGGACTCAGGGTTGCCCAGGGGGAGGCCCCGGGGCACAGGACCCCGGACTCGGAAGGCTGAGGAGGCAGGCGAGGGTTGGATCCCGGGCCTCGGGGCCCGCCCGGCCCCACCGGCCCGCGCCAGGGAGGGGAGCACCGGGCGCTGAGGAGCGGGAGGCGTCGGCGTCGCGCGCGGCGGACTCGCGGGGGGCTTTGCGACGGGGTGCGGGCGCGACCCAGCGGGGTCCCTGGCCAGGCGCGGGGGGCGGCCCCGCAGACGGGCTGCGCCCGAAGCGAGTTCGCCGGGCGTTTTCCGGCCGATTCTCACGAGCGTTCTGCCCAAACCGGGATCGGTTTGGGCAGAACGCTCGTGAGAATCGGCGGACGTTGGGCAGCCCCGGGGACCGGCCTGTTCCCCGGGGCCGAGGGCCCTTTCTCGCTCGGGGCCCGGCGCGGCCCCCCGGAAAACGCGCCGAGAGGATGCGGACCCGCCGGCGGGCCCGGCGCCGGGGAGCACTCCCGGAGCCGAGTTGAGGGAGGGCCTGCGGCCGGGCGTCGTGGCCGACTTTGGGGGCGGCTGGGGCGCCCCGGGCTGCGGCTTCCCCCTGCGGGGGAACGGAGGTATCTCTCTCGCCCCGAGGCGTGGACGAGGCTGCGAAGGGCACCGTCGGCGCCGGGGCGGTCGGGGGCCTCGGGGCGCGGGCTCAGGTTTGCCCGGGGGAGGCCCCGGGGCACAGGACCCCGGACTCGGAAGGCTGAGGAGGCAGGCGAGGGTTGGAGCCCGGGCCTCGGGGCCCGCCCGGCCCCACCGGCCCGCGCCAGGGAGGGGAGCCCCGGGCGCTGAGGAGCGGGAGGCGTCGGCGTCGCGCCCGGCGGACTCGCGGGGGGCTTTGCGGCGGGGTGCGGGCGCGACCCCGCGGGGTCCCGGGCCAGGCGCGGGGGCGGCCCCGCAGACGGGCTGCGCCCGAAGCGAGTTCGCCGGGCGTTTTCCGGCCGATTCTCACGAGCGTTCTGCCCAAACCGGGATCGGTTTGGGCAGAACGCTCGTGAGAATCGGCCGGCGTTGGGCAGCCCCGGGGACCGGCCTGGTCCCCGGGGCCGAGGGCCCTTTCTCGCTCGGGGCCCGGCGCGGCCCCCCGGAAAACGCGCCGAGAGGACGCGGACCCGCCGGCGGCCCCGGCGCCGGGGAGCACTCCCGGAGCAGAGTTGAGGGAGGGCCTGGGGCCGGGCGTCGTGCTCCGTCTTTGGGGCGGCTGGGGCGCCCCGGGCTGCGGCTTCCCCTGCGGGGGAACGGAGGTTTCTCTCACCCGGAGGCGTGGACACGGTTGCGAAGGGCACCGTCGGCGCCGGGGCCGTCGGGGGCCTCGGGGCGCGGGACTCAGGGTTGCCCAGGGGGAGGCCCCGGGGCACAGGACCCCGGACTCGGAAGGCTGAGGAGGCAGGCGAGGGTTGGAGCCCGTGCCTCGGGGCCCACCCGGCCCCACCGGCCCGCGCCAGGGAGGGGAGCCCCGGGCGCTGAGGAGCGGGAGGCGTCGGCGTCGCGCGCGGCGGACTCGCGGGGGGCTTTGCGGCAGGGTGGGGGCGTGACCCCGCGGGGTCCCGGGCCAGGGGCGGGGGGCGGCCCCGCAGACGGGCTGCGCCCGAAGCGAGTTCGCCGGGCGTTTTCCGGCCGATTCTCGCGAGCGTTCTGCCTCAACCGGGATCGGTTGGGGCAGAACGCTCGGGCGAATCGGCCGGCGTTGGGCAGCCCCGGGGACCGGCCTGTTCCCCGGGGCCGAGGGCCCTTTCTCGCTCGGGGCCCGGCGCGGCCCCCCGGAAAACGCGCCGAGAGGACGCGGACCCGCCGGCGGCCCCGGCGCCGGGGAGCACTCCCGGAGCAGAGTCGAGGGAGGGCCTGGGGCCGGGCGTCGGGCTCCGACTTTGGGGGCGGCTGGGGCGCACCGGGTTGCGGCTTCCCCCTGCGGGGGAACGGAGGTTTCTCTCGCCCCGAGGCGTGGACGCGGCTGCGAAGGGCACCGTCGGCGCCGGGGCGGTCGAGGGCCTCGGGACGCGGGACTCAGGGTTGCCCAGGGGGAGGCTCCGGGGCACAGGACCCCGGACTCGGAAGGCTGAGGAGGCAGGCGAGGGTTGGAGCCCGGGCCTCGGGGCCCGCCCGGCCCCACCGGCCCGCGCCAGGGAGGGGAGCCCCGGGCGCTGAGGAGCGGGAGGCGTCGGCGTCGCGCAAGGCGGACTCGCGGGGGGCTTTGCGGCGGGCTGCGTGCGCGACCCCGCGGGGTCCCGGGCCAGGCGCGGGGGGCGGCCCCGCAGACGGGCTGCGCCCGAAGCGAGTTCACCGGGCGTTTTCCGGCCGATTCTCACGAGCGTTCTGCCCAAACCGGGATCGGTTTGGGCACAACGCTCGTGAGAATCGGCCGGCGTTGGGCAGCCCCGGGGACGGCCTGTTCCCCATGGCCGAGGGCCCTTTCTCGCTCGGGGCCCGCGCGGCCCCCCGGAAAACGCGCCGAGAGGACGCAGACCCGCCGGCGGCCCCGGCGCCGGGGAGCACTCCCGGAGCAGAGTTGAGGGAGGGCCGGGGCCGGGCGTCGTGCTCCGACATTGGGGGCGGCTGGGGCGCCCCGGGCTGCGGCTTCCCCCTGCGGGGGAACGGAGGTTTCTCTTGCCCCGAGGCGTGGACGCGGCTGCGAAGGGCACCGTCGGCGCCGGGGCGGTCGGGGGCCTCGGGGCGCGGCACTCAGGGTTTCCCAGGGGGAGGCCCCGGGGCACAGGACCCCGGACTCGGAAGGCTGAGGAGGCAGACGAGGCTTGGAGCCCGGGCCTCGGGGCCCGCCCGGCCCCACCGGCCCACGCCAGGGAGTTGAACCCCGGGCGCTGAGGAGCGGGAGGCGTCGGCGTCACGCGCGGCGGACTCGCGGGGGGCTTTGCGGCGGGGTGCGGGCGCGACCCCGCGGGGTCCCGGGCCAGGCGCGGGGGGCGGCCCCACAGACGGGCTGCGCCCGAAGCGAGTTCGCCGGGCGTTTTCCGGCCGATTCTCACGAGCGTTCTGCCCAAACCGGGATCGGTTTGGGCAGAACGCTCGTGAGAATCGGCCGGCGTTGGGCAGCCCCGGGGACCGGCCTGTTCCCCGGGGCCGAGGGCCCTTTCTCGCTCGGGGCCCGGCGCGGCCCCCCGGAAAACGCGCCGAGAGGACGCGGACCCGCCGGCGGCCCCGGCGCCGGGGAGCACTCCCGGAGCCGAGTTGAGGGAGGGCCTGGGGCCGTGCGTCGTGCCCCGACTTTGGGGGCGGCTGGGGCGCCCCGGGCTGCGGCTTCCCCCTGCGGGGGAACGGAGGTTTCTCTCGCCCCGAGGCGTGGACGCGGCTGCGAAGGGCACCGTCGGCGCCGGGGCGGTCGGGGGCCTCGGGGCGCGGGACTCAGGGTTGCCCAGGGGGAGGCCCCGGGGCACAGGACCCCGGACTCGGAAGGCTGAGGAGGCAGGCGAGGGTTGGATCCCGGGCCTCGGGGCCGCCCGGCCCCACTGGCCTGCGCCAGGGAGGGGAGCCCCGGGCGCTGAGGAGCGGGAGGCGTCGGCGTTGCGCGCGGCGGACTCGCGGGGGGCTTTGCGGCGGGGTGCGGGCGCGACCCAGCGGGGTCCCTGGCAGGCGCGGGGGGCGGCCCCGCAGACGGGCTGTGCCCGAAGCGAGTTCGCCGGGCGTTTTCCGGCCGATTCTCACGAGCGTTCTGCCCAAACCGGGATCGGTTTGGGCAGAACGCTCGTGAGAATCGGCCGGCGTTGGGCAGCCCCGGGGACCGGCCTGTTCCCCGGGGCCGAGGGCCCTTTCTCGCTCGGGGCCCGGCGCGGCCCCCCGGAAAACGCGCCGAGAGGACGCGGACCCGCCGGCGGCCCCGGCGCCGGGGAGCACTCCCGGAGCAGAGTTGATTGTGGGCCTGGGGCCGGGCGTCGTGCCCCGACTTTGGGGGCGGCTGGGGCGCCCCGGGCTGCGGCTTCCCCCTGCGGGGGAACGGATGTTTCTCTCGCCCCGAGACGGGGACGCGGCTGCGAAGGGCACCGTCGGCGCCGGGGCGGTCGGGGGCCTCGGGGCGCGGGACTCAGGGTTGCCCAGGGGGAGGCCCCGGGTCACAGGACCCCGGAGTCGGAAGGCTGAGGAGGCAGGCGAGGGTTGGAGCCCGGGCCTCGGGGACCGCCCGGCCCCACCGGCCCGCTCCAGGGAGGGGAGCCCCGGGCGCTGAGGAGCGGGAGGTGTCGGCGTCGCGCGCGGCGGACTCGCGGGGGGCTTTGCAGCCGGGCGCGGGCGCGACCACGCGGGGTCCCGCGCCAGGCGCGGGGGGCGGCCCCGCAGACGGGCTGCGCCCGAATTGAGTTCGCCGGGCGTTTTCCGGCCGATTCTCACGAGCGTTCTGCCCAAACCGGGATCGGTTTGGGCAGAACGCTCGTGAGAATCGGCCGGCGTTGGGCAGCCCCGGGGACCGGCCTGTTCCCCGGGGCCGAGGGCCCTTTCTCGCTCGGGGCCCGGCGCGGCCCCGCGGAAAACGCGCCGAGAAGACGCGGACCCGCCGGCGGCCCCGGCGCCGGGGAGCACTCCCGGAGCCGAGTTGAGGGAGGGCCTGGGGCCGGGCGTCGTGCCCCGACTTTGGGGCCGGCTGGGGCGCCCCGGGCTGCGGCTTCACCCTGCGGGGGAACGGAGGTTTCTCTCGCCCCGAGGCGTGGACGTGGCTGCGAAGGGCACCATCGGCGCCGGGGCGGTCGGGGGCCTCGGGGCGCGGGACTCAGGGTTGCCCAGGGGGAGGCCCCGGGGCACAGGACCCCGGACTCGGAAGGCTGAGGAGGCAGGTGAGGGTTGGAGCTCGGGACTCGGGGCCCGCCCGGCCCCCCCGGCCCGCGCCAGGGAGGGGACCCCCGGGCGCTGAGGAGCGGGAGGCTTCGGCGTCGCGCGCGGCGGACTCGCGGGGGGCTTTGCGGCGGGGTGCGGGCGCGACACCGCGGGGTCCCGGGCCAGGCACGGGGGGCGGCCCCGCAGACGGGCTGCGCCCGAATTGAGTTCGCCGGGCGTTTTCCGGCCGATTCTCACGAGCGTTCTGCCAAAACCGGGATCGGTTTGGGCAGAACGCTCGTGAGAATCGGCCGGCGTTGGGCAGCCCCGGGGACCGGCCTGTTCCCCGGGGCCGAGGGCCCTTTCTCGCTCGGGGCCCGGCGCGGCCCCGCGGAAAACGCGCCGAGAGGACGCGGACCCGCCGGCGGCCCCGGCGCCGGGGAGCACTCCCGGAGCCGAGTTGAGGGAGGGCCTGGGGCCGGGCGTCGTGCCCCGACTTTGGGGCCGGCTGGGGCGCCCCGGGCTGCGGCTTCACCCTGCGGGGGAACGGAGGTTTCTCTCGCCCCGAGGCGTGGACGTGGCTGCGAAGGGCACCGTCGGCGCCGGGGCGGTCGGGGGCCTCGGGGCGCGGGACTCAGGGTTGCCCAGGGGGAGGCCCCGGGGCACAGGACCCCGGACTCGGAAGGCTGAGGAGGCAGGCGAGGGTTGGAGCCCGGGCCTCGGGGCCCGCCCGGCCCCCCCGGCCCGCGCCAGGGAGGGGACCCCCGGGCGCTGAGGAGCGGGAGGCTTCGGCGTCGCGCGCGGCGGACTCGCGGGGGGCTTTGCGGCGGGGTGCGGGCGCGACCCCGCGGGGTCCCGGGCCAGGCACGGGGGGCGACCCCGCAGACGGGCTGCGCCCGAAGCGAGTTCGCCGGGCGTTTTCCGGCCGATTCTCACGAGCGTTCTGCCCAAACCGGGATCGGTTTGGGCAGAACGCTCGTGAGAATCGGCCGGCGTTGGGCAGCCCCGGGGTCGGCCTCTTCCCCGGGGCCGAGGGCCCTCTCTCGCTCGGGGCCCGGCGCGGCCCCCCGGAAAACGCGCCGAGAGGACGCGGACCCGCCGGCGGCCCCGGCGCCGGGGAGCACTCCCGGAGCCGAGTTGAGGGAGGGCCTGCGGCCGGGCGTCGTGCCCCGACTTTGGGGGCGGCTGGGGCGCCCCGGGCTGCGGCTTCCCCCTGCGGGGGAACGGAGGTTTCTCTCGCCCCGAGGCGTGGACGCGGCTGCGAAGGGCACCGTCGGCGCCGGGGCGGTCGGGGGCCTCGGGGCGCGGGACTCAGGGTTGCCCAGGGGGAGGCCCCGGGGCACAGGACCCCGGACTCGGAAGGCTGAGGAGGCAGGCGAGGGTTGGAGCCCGGGCCTCGGGGCCCGCCCGGCCCCACCGTCCCGCGCCAGGGAGGGGAGCCCCGGGCGCTGAGGAGCCTGAGGCGTCGGCGTCTCGCGCGGCGGACTCGCGGGGGGCTTTGCGGCGGGGTGCGGGCGCGACCCCGCGGGGTCCCGGGCCAGGCGCGGGGGGCGGCCCCGCAGACGGGCTGCGCCCGAAGCGAGTTCGCCGGGCGTTTTCCGGCCGATTCTCACGAGCGTTCTGCCCAAACCGGGATCGGTTTGGGCAGAACGCTCGTGAGAATCGGCCGGCGTTGGGCAGCCCCGGGGACCGGCCTGTTTCCCGGGGCCGAGGGCCCTTTCTCGCTCGGGGCCCGGCGCGGCCCCGTGGAAAACGCGCCGAGAGGACGCGGACCCGCCGGCCGCCCCGGCGCCGGGGAGCACTCCTGGAGCATTGTTGAGGGAGGGCCTGGGGCCGGGCGTCGTGCCCCGAATTTGGGGGCGGCTGGGGCGCCCCGGGCTGCGGCTTCCCCCTGCGGGGGAACGGAGGTTTCTCTCGCCCCGAGGCGGGGACGCGGCTGCGAAGGGCACCGTCAGCGCCGGGTCGGTCAGTGGCCTCGGGGCGCGGGACTCAGGGTTGCCCAGGGGGAGGCCCCGGGGCACAGGACCCCGGACTCGGAAGGCTGAGGAGGCAGGCGAGGGTTGGAGCCCGGGCCTCGGGGCCCGCTCGGCCCCACCGGCCCGCGCCAGGGAGGGGAGCCCCGGGCGCTGAGGAGCGGGAGGCGTCGGCGTCGCGCGCGGCGGAATCGCGGGTGGCTTTCCGGCGGGGTGCGGGCGCGACCCCGCGGGGTCCCGGGCCAGGCGCGGGGGGCGGCCCCGCAGACGGGCTGCGCCCGAGGCGAGTTCGCCGGCGTTTTCCGGCCGATTCTCACGAGCGTTCTGCCCAAACCGGGATCAGTTTGGGCAGAACGCTCGTGAGATTCGGCCGGCGTTGGGCAGACCCGGGGACCGGCCTGTTCCCCGGGGCCGAGGGCCCTTTCTCGCTCGGGGCCCGGCGCGGCCCCCCGGAAAATGCGGCGAGAGGACGCGGACCCGCCGGCGGCCCCGGCGCCGCGGAGCACTCCCGGAGCTGAGTTGAGGGAGGGCCTGCGGCCGGGCGTCGTGCCCCGACTTTGGGGGCGGCTGGGGCGCCCCGGGCTGCGGCTTCCCCCTGCGGGGGAACGGATGTTTCTCTCGCCCCGAGACGGGGACGCGGCTGCGAAGGGCACCGTCGGCGCCGGGGCGGTCGGGGGCCTCGGGGCGCGGGACTCAGGGTTGCCCAGGGGGAGGCCCCGGGTCACAGGACCCCGGAGTCGGAAGGCTGAGGAGGCAGGCGAGGGCTGGAGCCCGGGCCTCGGGGCCCGCCCGGCCCCACCGGCCCGCTCCAGGGAGGGGAGCCCCGGGCGCTGAGGAGCGGGAGGTGTCGGCGTCGCGCGCGGCGGACTCGCGGGGGGCTTTGCAGCCGGGCGCGGGCGCGACCACGCGGGGTCCCGCGCCAGGCGCGGGGGGCGGCCCCGCAGACGGGCTGCGCCCGAATTGAGTTCGCCGGGCGTTTTCCGGCCGATTCTCACGAGCGTTCTGCCCAAACCGGGATCGGTTTGGGCAGAAGGCTCGTGAGAATCGGCCGGCGTTGGGCAGCCCCGGGGACCGGCCTGTTCCCCGGGGCCGAGGGCCCTTTCTCGCTCGGGGCCCGGCGCGGCCCCGCGGAAAACGCGCCGAGAAGACGCGGACCCGCCGGCGGCCCCGGCGCCGGGGAGCACTCCCGGAGCCGAGTTGAGGGAGGGCCTGGGGCCGGGCGTCGTGCCCCGACTTTGGGGCCGGCTGGGGTGCCCCGGGCTGCGGCTTCACCCTGCGGGGGAACGGAGGTTTCTCTCGCCCCGAGGCGTGGACGTGGCTGCGAAGGGCACCATCGGCGCCGGGGCGGTCGGGGGCCTCGGGGCGCGGGACTCAGGGTTTCCCAGGGGGAGGCCCCGGGGCACAGGACCCCGGACTCGGAAGGCTGAGGAGGCAGGTGAGGGTTGGAGCCCGGGACTCGGGGCCCGCCCGGCCCCCCCGGCCCGCGCCAGGGAGGGGACCCCCGGGCGCTGAGGAGCGGGAGGCTTCGGCGTCGCGCGCGGCGGACTCGCGGGGGGCTTTGCGGCGGGGTGCGGGCGCGACCCCGCGGGGTCCCGGGCCAGGCACGGGGGGCGGCCCCGCAGACGGGCTGCGCCCGAATTGAGTTCGCCGGGCGTTTTCCGGCCGATTCTCACGAGCGTTCTGCCCAAGCCGGGATCGGTTTGGGCAGAACGCTCGTGAGAATCGGCCGGCGTTGGGCAGCCCCGGGGTCGGCCTCTTCCCGGGGGCCGAGGGCCCTCTCTCGCTCGGGGGCCGGCGCGGCCCCCCGGAAAACGCGCCGAGAGGACGCGGACCCGCCGGCGGCCCCGGCGCCGGGGAGCACTCCCGGAGCCGAGTTGAGGGAGGGCCTGCGGCCGGGCGTCGTGCCCCGACTTTGGGGGCGGCTGGGGCGCCCCGGGCTGCGGCTTCCCCCTGCGGGGGAACGGAGGTTTCTCTCGCCCCGAGGCGTGGACGCGGCTGCGAAGGGCACCGTCGGCGCCGGGGCGGTCGGGGGCCTCGGGGCGCGGGACTCAGGGTTGCCCAGGGGGAGGCCCCGGGGCACAGGACCCCGGACTCGGAAGGCTGAGGAGGCAGGCGAGGGTTGGAGCCCGGGCCTCGGGGCCCGCCCGGCCCCACCGTCCCGCGCCAGGGAGGGGAGCCCCGGGCGCTGAGGAGCCTGAGGCGTCGGCGTCTCGCGCGGCGGACTCGCGGGGGGCTTTGCGGCGGGGTGCGGGCGCGACCCCGCGGGGTCCCGGGCCAGGCGCGGGGGGCGGCCCCGCAGACGGGCTGCGCCCGAAGCGAGTTCGCCGGGCGTTTTCCGGCCGATTCTCACGAGCGTTCTGCCCAAACCGGGATCGGTTTGGGTAGAACGCTCGTGAGAATCGGCCGGCGTTGGGCAGCCCCGGGGACCGGCCTGTTTCCCGGGGCCGAGGGCCCTTTCTCGCTCGGGGCCCGGCGCGGCCCCGTGGAAAACGCGCCGAGAGGACGCGGACCCGCCGGCCGCCCCGGCGCCGGGGAGCACTCCTGGAGCAGAGTTGAGGGAGGGCCTGGGGCCGGGCGTCGTGCCCCGAATTTGGGGGCGGCTGGGGCGCCCCGGGCTGCGGCTTCCCCCTGCGGGGGAACGGAGGTTTCTCTCGCCCCGAGGCGGGGACGCGGCTGCGAAGGGCACCGTCAGCGCCGGGTCGGTCAGGGGCCTCGGGGCGCGGGACTCAGGGTTGCCCAGTGGGAGGCCCCGGGGCACAGGACCCCGGACTCGGAAGGCTGAGGAGGCAGGCGAGGGTTGGAGCCCGGGCCTCGGGGCCCGCCCGGCCCCACCGGCCCGCACCAGGGAGGGGAGCCCCGGGCGCTGAGGAGCGGGAGGCGTCGGCGTCGCGCGCGGCGGACTCGCGGGGGGCTCTGCGGCGGGTTGCGGGAGCGACCCCGCGGGGTCCCGGGCCAGGCGCGGGGGGCGGCCCCGCAGACGGGCTGCGCCCGAAGCGAGTTCGCCGGGCGTTTTCCGGCCGATTCTCACGAGCGTTTTGCCCAAACCGGGATCGGTTTGGGCAGAACGCTCGTGAGAATCGGCCGGCGTTGGGCAGCCCCGGGGACCGGCCTGTTCCCCGGGACCGAGACCCTTTCTCGCTCGGGGCCGGCGCGGCCCCCCGGAAAACGCGCCGAGAGGACGCGGACCCGCCGGCGGTCCCGGCGCCGGGGAGCACTCCCGGAGCAGAGTTGAGGAAGGGCTTGGGGCCGGGCGTCGTGCTCCGACTTTGGGGGCGGCTGGGGCGCCCCGGGCTGCGGCTTCCCCCTGCGGGGGAACGGAGGTTTCTCTCGCCCTGATGCGTGAAGGCGGCTGCGAAGGGCACCGCCGGCGCCGTGGCGGTCGGGGGCCTCGGGGCGCGGGACTCAGGGTTGCCCAGGGGGAGGCCCCGGGGCACAGGACCCCGGACTCGGAAGGCTGATGAGGCAGGCGAGGGTTGGAGCCCAGGCCTCGGGGCCCGCCCGGCCCCACCGTCCCGCGCCAGGGAGGGGAGCACCGGGCGCTAAGGTGCGGGAGGCGTCGGCGTCGTGCGCGGCGGACTCGCGGGGGGCTTTGCGGCGGGGTGCTGGCGCGACCCCGCGGGGTCCCGGGCCAGGCGCGGGGGGCGGCCCCGCAGACGGGCTGCGCCCGAAGCGAGTTCGCCGGGCGTTTTCCGGCCGATTCTCACGAGCGTTCTGCCCAAACCGGGATCGGTTTGGGCAGAACGCTCGTGAGAATCGGCCGGCGTTGGGCAGCTCCGGGGACCGGCCTGTTCCCCGGGTCCAAGGGCCCTTTCTCGCTCGGGGCCCGGAGCAGCCCCCCGGAAAACGCGCCGAGAGGACGCGGACCCGCCGGCGGCCCCGGCGCCGGGGAGCACTCCCGGAGCAGAGTTGAGGGAGGGCCTGGGGCCGGGCGTCGTGCTCCGACTTTGGGGGCGGCTGGGGCGCCCCGGGCTGCGGCTTCCCCCTGCGGGGGAACGGAGGTTTCTCTCGCCCCGAGGCGTGGACGCGGCTGCGAAGGGCACCGCCGGCGCCGGGGCGGTCGGGGGCCTCGTGGCGCGGGACTCAGGGTTGCCCAGGGCGAGGCCCCGGGGCACAGGACCCCGGATTCGGAAGGCTGAGGAGGCAGGCGAGGGTTGGAGCCCGGGCCTCGGGGCCCGCCCGACCCCACCGGCCCGCGTCAGGGAGGGGAGCCCCGGGCGCTGAGGAGCGGGAGGCGTCGGCGTCGCGCGCGGCGGACTCGCGGGGGTCTTTGTGGCGGGGTGCGGGCGCGACCTCGCGGGGTCCCGGGCCAGGTGCGGGGGGCGACTCCGCAGACGGGCTGCGCCCGAAGCGAGTTCGCCGGGCGTTTTCCGGCCGATTCTCACGAGCGTTCTGCCCAAACCGGGATCGGTTTGGGCAGAACGCTCGTGAGAATCGGCCGGCGTTGGGCAGCCCCGGGGACCGGCCCGTTCCCCGGGTCCGAGGGCCCTTTCTCGCTCGGGGCCCGGTGCGGCCCCCCAGAAAACGCGCCGAGAGGACGCGGACCCGCCGGCGGCCCCGGCGCCGGGGAGCACTCCCGGAGCAGAGTTGAGGGAGGGACTGGGGCCGGGCGTCGTGCTCCGTCTTTGGGGGCGGCTGGGGCGCCCCGGGCTGCGGCTTCCCCCTGCGGGGGAACGGAGGTTTCTCTCGCCCCAGGGCGTGAAGGCGGCTGCGAAGGGCACCGCCGGCGCCGGGGCGGTCGGAGGCCTCGGGGCGCGGGACTCAGGGTTGCCCAGGGGGATGCCCCGGAGCACAGGACCCCGGACTCGGAAGGCTGAGGAGGCAGGCGAGGGTTGGAGCCCAGGCCTCGGGGCCCGCCCGGCCCCACCGGCACGCGCCAGGGAGGGGAGCCCCGGGCGCTGAGGAGCGGGAGGCGTCGGCGTCGCGCGCGGCGGACTCGCGGGGGGCTTTGCGGCGGGGTGCGGGCGCGACCCCGCGGGGTCCCGGGCCAGGCGCGGGGGGCGGCCCCGCAGACGGGCTGCGCCCGAAGCGGGTTCGCCGGGCGTTTTCCGGCCGATTCTCACGAGCGTTCTGCCCAAACCGGGATCGGTTTGGGCAGAACGCTCGTGAGAATCGGCCGGCGTTGGGCAGCCCCGGGGACCGGCCCGTTCCCCGGGGCCGAGGGCCCTTTCTCGCTCGGGGCCCGGCGCGGCCCCCCGGAAAACGCGGCGAGAGGACGCGGACTCGCCGGCGGCCCCGGCGACGGGGAGCACTTCCGGAGCAGAGTTGAGGGAGGGCCTGGGGCCGGGCGTCGTGCTCCGACTTTGGGGGCGGCTGGGGTGCCCCGGGCTGCGGCTTCCCCCTGCGGGTGAACGGAGGTTTCTCTCGCCCCGAGGCGTGAAGGCGGCTGCGAACGGCACCGCCGGCGCCGGGGCGGTCGGGGGCCTCGGGGCGCGGGACTCAGGGTTGCCCAGGGGGAGGCCCCGGGGCACAGGACCCCGGACTCGGAAGGCTGAGGAGGCAGGCGAGGGTTGGAGCCCGGGCCTCGGGGCTCGCCCGGCCCCACCGGCCCGCGCCAGGGAGGGGAGCCCCGGGCGCTGAGGAGCGGGAGACGTCGGCGTCGTGCGCAGCGGACTCGCGGGGGGCTCTGCGGCGGGGTGTGGGCGCGACCCCGCGGGGTCCCGGTCCAGGCGCGGGGGGCGGCCCCGCAGACGGGCTGCGCCCGAAGCGAGTTCGCCGGGCGTTTTCCGGCCGATTCTCACGAGCGTTCTGCCCAAACCGGGATCGGTTTGGGCAGAACGCTCGTGAGAATCGGCCGGCGTTGGGCAGCCCCGGCGACCGGCCTGTTCCCCGGGTCCGAGGGCCCTTTCTCGCTCGGGTCCCGGCGCGGCCCCCCGGAAAACGCGCCGAGAGGACGCGGATCCGCCGGCGGCCCCGGCGCCGGGGAGCACTCCCGGAGCAGAGTTGAGGGAGGGCCTGGGGCCGGGCGTCGTGCTCCTACTTTGGGGGCGGCTGGGGCGCCCCGGGCTGCGGCTTCCCCCTGCGGGGGAACGGAGGTTTCTCTCGCCCCGAGGCGTGGACGCGGCTGCGAAGGGCACCGCCGGCGCCGGGGCGGTCGGGGGCCTCGGGGCGCGGGACTCAGGGTTGCCCAGGGGGAGGCCCCGGGGCACAGGACCCCGGACTCGGAAGGCTGAGGAGGCAGGCGAGGGTTGGAGCCCGGGCCTCGGGGCACGCCCGGCCCCACCGGCCCGCACCAGGGAGGGGAGCCCCGGGCGCTGAGGAGCGGGAGGCGTCGGCGTCGCGCGCGGCGGACTCGCGGGGGGCTTTGCGGCGGGGTGCGGGCGCGACCCCGCGGGGTCCCGGGCCAGGCGCGGGGGGCGGCCCCGCAGACGGGCTGCGCCCGAAGCGAGTTCGCCAGGCGTTTTCCGGCCGATTCTCACGAGCGTTCTGCCCAAACCGGGATCGGTTTGGGCAGAACGCTCGTGAGAATCGGCCGGCGTTGGGCAGCCCCGGGGACCGGCCTGTTCCCCGGGACCGAGACCCTTTCTCGCTCGGGGCCGGCGCGGCCCCCCGGAAAACGCGCCGAGAGGACGCGGACCCGCCGGCGGTCCCGGCGCCGGGGAGCACTCCCGGAGCAGAGTTGAGGAAGGGCTTGGGGCCGGGCGTCGTGCTCCGACTTTGGGGGCGGCTGGGGCGCCCCGGGCTGCGGCTTCCCCCTGCGGGGGAACGGAGGTTTCTCTCGCCCTGATGCGTGAAGGCGGCTGCGAAGGGCACCGCCGGCGCCGTGGCGGTCGGGGGCCTCGGGGCGCGGGACTCAGGGTTGCCCAGGGGGAGGCCCCGGGGCACAGGACCCCGGACTCGGAAGGCTGATGAGGCAGGCGAGGGTTGGAGCCCGGGCCTCGGGGCCCGCCCGGCCCCACCGGCCCGCGCCAGGGAGGGGAGCACCGGGCGCTAAGGTGCGGGAGGCGTCGGCGTCGTGCGCGGCGGACTCGCGGGGGGCTTTGCGGCGGGGTGCGGGCGCGACCCCGCGGGGTCCCGGGCCAGGCGCGGGGGGCGGCCCCGCAGACGGGCTGCGCCCGAAGCGAGTTCGCCGGGCGTTTTCCGGCCGATTCTCACGAGCGTTCTGCCCAAACCGGGATCGGTTTGGGCAGAACGCTCGTGAGAATCGGCCGGCGTTGGGCAGCCCCGGGGACCGGCCTGTTCCCCGGGTCCAAGGGCCCTTTCTCGCTCGGGGCCCGGCGCGGCCCCCCGGAAAACGCGCCGAGAGGACGCGGACCCGCCGGCGGCCCCGGCGCCGGGGAGCACTCCCGGAGCAGAGTTGAGGGAGGGCCTGGGGCCGGGCGTCGTGCTCCGACTTTGGGGGCGGCTGGGGCGCCCCGGGCTGCGGCTTCCCCCTGCGTGGGAACGGAGGTTTCTCTCGCCCTGATGCGTGAAGGCGGCTGCGAAGGGCACCGCCGGCGCCGGGGCGGTCGGGGGCCTCGGGGCGCGGGACTCAGGGTTGCCCAGGGCGAGGCCCCGGGGCACAGGACCCCGGACTCGGAAGGCTGAGGAGGCAGGCGAGGGTTGGAGCCCGGGCCTCGGGGCCCGCCCGGCCCCACCGGCCCGCGCCAGGGAGGGGAGCCCCGGGCGCTGAGGAGCGGGAGGCGTCGGCGTCGTGCGTGGCAGACTCGCGGGGGGCTTTCCGGCGGGGTGCGGGAGCGAACCTGCGGGTTCCCGGGCCAGGCGCGGGGGGCGCCCCGCAGACGGGCTGCGCCCGAAGCGGGTTCGCCGGGCGTTTTCCGGCCGATTCTCACGAGCGTTCTGCCCACACCGTGATCGGTTTGGGCAGAACGCTCGTGAGAATCGGCCGGCGTTGGGCAGCCCCGGGGACCGGCCTGTTCCCCGGGGCCGAGGGCCCTTTCTCGCTCGGGGCCAGCGCGGCCCCCCGGAAAACGCGCCGAGAGGACGCGGACCCGCCGGTGGCCCCGGCGCCGGGGAGCACTCCCGGAGCAGAGTTGAGGGAGGGCCTGGGGCCTGGCGTCGTGCTCCGACTTTGGGGGCGGCTGGGGCGCCCCGGGCTGCGCCTTCCCCCTGCGGGAGAACGGAGGTGTCTCTCGCCCCAGGGCGTGAAGGCGGCTGCGAAGGGCACCGCCGGCGCCGGGGCGGTCGGAGGCCTCGGGGCGCGGGACTCAGGGTTGCCCAGGGGGAGGCCCCGGGGCACAGGACCCCGGACTCAAAAGGCTGAGGAGGCAGGCGAGGGTTGGAGCCCGGGCCTCGGGGCCCGCCCGGCCCCACCGGCCCGCGCCAGGGAGGGGAGCCCCGGGCGCTGAGGAGCGGGAGGCGTTGGCGTCGCGCGCTGCGGACTCGCGGGAGGCTTTGCGGCGGGGTGCGGGCGCGACCCCGCGGGGTCCCGGGCCAGGCGCGGGGGGCGGCCCCGCAGACGGGCTGCGCCCGAAGCGAGTTCGCCGGGCGTTTTCCGGCCAATTCTCACGAGCGTTCTGCCCAAACCGGGATCGGTTTGGGCAGAACGCTCGTGAGAATCGGCCGGCGTTGGGCAGCCCCGGGGACCGGCCTGTTCCCCGGGGCCGAGGGCCCTTTCTCGCTCGGGGCCAGCGTGGCCCCCCAGAAAACGCGCCGAGAGGACGCGGACCCGCCGGCGTCCCCGGCGCCGGGGAGCACTCCCGGAGCAGAGTTGAGGGAGGGCCTGGGGCCTGGCGTCGTGCTCCGACTTTGGGGGCGGCTGGGGCGCCCCGGGCTGCGGCTACCCCTGCGGGGGAACGGAGGTTTCTCTCGCCCCAGAGCGTGAAGGCGGCTGCGAAGGGCACCGCCGGCGCCGGGGCGGTCGGGGGCCTCGGTGCGCGGGACTCAGGGTTGCCCAGGGGGAGGCCCCGGGGCACAGGACCCCGGACTCAGAAGGCTGAGGAGGCAGGCGAGGGTTGGAGCCCGGGCCTCGGGGCCCGCCCGGCCCCACCGGCCCGCGCCAGGGAGGGGAGCCCCGGGCGCTGAGGAGCGGGAGGCGTCGGCGTCGCGCGCGGCGGACTCGCGGGGGGCTTTGCGGCGGGGTGCGGGCGCGACCCCGCGGGGTCCCGGGCCAGGCGCGGGGGGCGGCCCCGCAGACGGGCTGCGCCCGAAGCGAGTTCGCCGGGCGTTTTCCGGCCGATTCTCACGAGCGTTCTGCCCAACCCGGGATCGGTTTGGGCAGAACGCTCGTGAGAATCGGCCGGCGTTGGGCAGCTCCGGGGACCGGCCTGTTCCCCGGGTCCAAGGGCCCTTTCTCGCTCGGGGCCCGGAGCAGCCCCCCGGAAAACGCGCCGAGAGGACGCGGACCCGCCGGCGGCCCCGGCGCCGGGGAGCACTCCCGGAGCAGAGTTGAGGGAGGGCCTGGGGCCGGGCGTCGTGCTCCGACTTTGGGGGCGGCTGGGGCGGCCCGGGCTGCGGCTTCCCCCTGCGGGGGAACGGAGGTTTCTCTCGCCCCGAGGCGTGGACGCGGCTGCGAAGGGCACCGCCGGCGCCGGGGCGGTCGGGGGCCTCGTGGCGCGGGACTCAGGGTTGCCCAGGGCGAGGCCCCGGGGCACAGGACCCCGGATTCGGAAGGCTGAGGAGGCAGGCGAGGGTTGGAACCCGGGCCTCGGGGCCCGCCCGACCCCACCGGCCCGCGTCAGGGAGGGGAGCCCCGCGCGCTGAGGAGCGGGAGGCGTCGGCGTCGCGCGCGGCGGACTCGCGGGGGTCTTTGTGGCGGGGTGCGGGCGCGACCTCGCGGGGTCCCGGGCCAGGCGCGGGGGGCGACTCCGCAGACGGGCTGCGCCCGAAGCGAGTTCGCCGGGCGTTTTCCGGCCGATTCTCACGAGCGTTCTGCCCAAACCGGGATCGGTTTGGGCAGAACGCTCGTGAGAATCGGCCGGCGTTGGGCAGCCCCGGGGACCGGCCCGTTCCCCGGGTCCGAGGGCCCTTTCTCGCTCGGGGCCCGGTGCGGCCCCCCAGAAAACGCGCCGAGAGGACGCGGACCCGCCGGCGGCCCCGGCGCCGGGGAGCACTCCCGGAGCAGAGTTGAGGGAGGGACTGGGGCCGGGCGTCGTGCTCCGTCTTTGGGGGCGGCTGTGGCGCCCCGGGCTGCGGCTTCCCCCTGCGGGGGAACGGAGGTTTCTCTCGCCCCAGGGCGTGAAGGCGGCTGCGAAGGGCACCGCCGGCGCCGGGGCGGTCGGAGGCCTCGGGGCGCGGGACTCAGGGTTGCCCAGGGGGAGGCCCCGGGGCACAGGACCCCGGACTCAAAAAGCTGAGGAGGCAGGCGAGGGTTGGAGCCCGGGCCTCGGGGCCCGCCCGGCCCCACCGGCCCGCGCCAGGGAGGGGAGCCCCGGGCGCTGAGGAGCGGGAGGCGTTGGCCTTGCGCGCGGCGGACTCGCGGGGGGCTTTGCGGCGGGGTGCGGGCGCGACCACGCGGGGTCCCGGGCCAGGCGCGGGGGGCGGCCCCGCAGACGGGCTGCGCCCGAAGCGAGTTCGCCGGGCGTTTTCCGGCCGATTCTCACGAGCGTTCTGCCCAAACCGGGATCGGTTTGGGCAGAACGCTCGTGAGAATCGGCCGGCGTTGGGCAGCCCCGGGGACCGGCCTGTTCCCTGGGTCAGAGGTCCCTTTCTCGCTCGGGGCCCGGCGCGGCCCCCCGGAAAACGCGCCGAGAGGACGCGGACACGCCGGCGGCCCCGGCGCCGGGGAGCACTCCCGGAGCAGAGTTGAGGGAGGGCCTGGGGCCGGGCGTCGTGCTCCGACTTTGGGGGCGGCTGGGGCGCCCCGGGCTGCGGCTTCCCCCTGCGGGGGAACGGAGGTTTGTCTCGCCCCGAGGCGTGGACGCGGCTGCGAAGGGCACCGCCGGCGCCGGGGCGGTCGGGGGCCTGGGGCGCGGGACTCAGGGTTGCCCAGGGGGAGGCCCCGGGGCACAGGACCCCGGACTCGGAAGGCTGAGGAGGCAGGCGAGGGTTGGAGCCCGGGCCTCGGGGCCCGCCCGGCCCCACCGGCCCGCGCCAGGGAGGGGAGCCCCGGGCGCTGAGGAGCGGGAGGCGTCGGCGTCGCGCGCGGCGGACTCGCGGGGGGCTCTGCGGCGGGGTGCGGGCGCGACCCCGCGGGGTCCCGGGCCAGGCACGGGGGGCGGCCCCGCAGACGGGCTGCGCCCGAAGCGAGTTCGCCGGGCGTTTTCCGGCCGATTCTCACGAGCGTTCTGCCCAAACCGGGATCGTTTTGGGCAGAACGCTCGTGAGAATCGGCCGGCGTTGGGCAGCCCCGGGGACCGGCCTGTTCCCCGGGGCCGAGGGCCCTTTCTCGCTCGGGGCCCGGCGCGGCCCCCCGGAAAACGCGCCGAGAGGACGCGGACCCGCCGGCGGCCACGGCGCCAGGGAGCACTCCCGGAGCAGAGTTGAGGGAGGGCCTGGGGCCGGGCGTCGTGCACCGACTTTGGGGGCGGCTGGGGCGCCCCGGGCTGTGGCTTTCCCCTGCGGGGAAACGGAGGTTTCTCTCGCCCTGAGGTGTGGACGCGGCTGCGAAGGGCACCGCCGGCGCCGGGGCGGTCGGGGGCCTCGGGGCGCGGGACTCAGGGTTGCCCAGGGCGAGGCCCCGGGGCACAGGACCCCGGACTCGGAAGGCTGAGGAGGCAGGCGAGGGTTGGAGCCCGGGCCTCGGGGCCCGCCCGGCCCCACCGGCCCGCGCCAGGGAGGGGAGCACCAGGCGCTAAGGTGCGGGAGGCGTCGGCGTCGCGCGCGGCGGACTCGCGGGGGGCTTTGCGGCGGGGTGCGGGCGCGACACCGCGGGGTCCCGGGCCAGGCGCGGGGGGCGACTCCGCAGACGGGCTGCGCCCGAAGCGAGTTCGCCGGGCGTTTTCCGGCCGATTCTCACGAGCGTTCTGCCCAAACCGGGATCGGTTTGGGCAGAATGCTCGTGAGAATCGGCCGGCGTTGGGCAGCCCCGGGGACCGGCCTGTTCCCCGGGTCCGAGGGCCCTTTCTCGCTCGGGGCCCGGCGCGGCCCCCCGGAAAACGCGCCGAGAGGACGCGGACCCGCCGGCGGCCCCGGCGCCAGGGAGCACTCCCGGAGCAGAGTTGAGGGAGGGCCTGGGGCCGGGCGTCGTGCTCCGACTTTGGGGGCGGCTGGGGCGCCCCGGGCTGTGGCTTTCCCCTGCGGGGAAACGGAGGTTTCTCTCGCCCTGAGGCGTGGACGCGGCTGCGAAGGGCACCGCCGGCGCCGGGGCGGTCGGGGGCCTCGGGGCGCGGGACTCAGGTTTGCCCAGGGCGAGGCCCCGGGGCACAGGACCCCGGACTCGGAAGGCTGAGGAGGCAGGCGAGGGTTGGAGCCCGGGCCTCGGGGCCCGCCCGGCCCCACCGGCCCGCGCCAGGGAGGGGAGCCCCGGGCGCTGAGGAGCGGGAGGCGTCGGCGTCGCGCGCGGCGGACTCGCGGGGGGCTCTGCGGCGGGGTGCGGGCGCGACCCCGCGGGGTCCCGGGCCAGGCGCGGGGGGCGTCCCCGCAGACGGGCTGCGCCCGAAGCGAGTTCGCCGGGCGTTTTCCGGCCGATTCTCACGAGCGTTCTGCCCAAACCGGGATCGGTTTGGGCAGAACGCTCGTGAGAATCGGCCGGCGTTGGGCAGCCCCGGAGACCGGCCTGTTCCCCGCGGCCGAGACCCTTTCTCGCTCGGGGCCGGCGCGGCCCCCCGGAAAACGCGCCGAGAGGACGCGGACCCGCCGGCGGCCCCGGCGCCGGGGAGCACTCCCGGAGCAGAGTTGAGGGAGGGCCTGGGGCCTGGCGTCGTGCTCCGACTATGGGGGCGGCTGGGGCGCCCCGGGCTGCGGCTTCCCCCTGCGGGGGAACGGAGGTTTCTCTCGCACCGAGGCGTGGACGCGGCTGAGAAGGGCACCGCCGGCGCCGGGGCGGTCGGGGGCCTCGTGGCGCGGGACTCAGGGTTGCCCAGGGCGCGGCCCCGGGGCACAGGACCCCGGATTCGGAAGGCTGAGGAGGCAGGCGAGGGTTGGAGCCCGGGCCTCGGGGCCCGCCCGGCCCCACCGGCCCGCGCCAGGCAGGGCAGCCCCGGGCGCTGAGGTGCGGGAGGCGTCGGCGTCGCGCGTGGCGGACTCGCGGGGGTCTTTGTGGCGGGGTGCGGGCGCGACCTCGCGGGGTCCCGGGCCAGGCGCGGGGGGCGACTCCGCAGACGGGCTGCGCCCGAAGCGAGTTCGCCGGGAGTTTTCCGGCCGATTCTCACGAGCGTTCTGCCCAAACCGGGATCGGTTTGGGCAGAACGCTCGTGAGAATCGGCCGGCGTTGGGCAGCCCCAGGGACCGGCCCGTTCCCCGGGTCTGAGGGCCCTTTCTCGCTCGGGGCCCGGCGCGGCCCCCCGGAAAACGCGCCGAGAGGACGCGGACCCGCCGGCGGCCCCGGCGCCGGGGAGCACTCCCAGAGCAGAGTTGAGGGAGGGACAGGGGCCGGGCGTCGTGCTCCGACTTTGGGGGCGGCTGGGGCGCCCCGGGCTGCGGCTTCCCCCTGCGGGGGAACGGAGGTTTCTCTCGCCCCAGGGCGTGAAGGCGGCTGCGAAGGGCACCGCCGGCGCCGGGGCGGTCGGGGGCCTCGGTGCGCGGGACTCAGGGTTGCCCAGGGGGAGGCCCCGGGGCACAGGACCCCGGACTCAGAAGGCTGAGGAGGCAGGCGAGGGTTGGAGCCCGGGCCTCGGGGCCCGCCCGGCCCCACCGGCCCGCGCCAGGGAGGGGAGCCCCGGGCGCTGAGGAGCGGGAGGCGTCGGCGTCGCGCGCGGCGGACTCGCGGGGGGCTTTGCGGCGGGGTGCGGGCGCGACCCCGCGGGGTCCCGGGCCAGGCGCGGGGGGCGGCCCCGCAGACGGGCTGCGCCCGAAGCGCGTTCGCCGGGCGTTTTCCGGCCGATTCTCACGAGCGTTCTGCCCAAACCGGGATCGGTTTGGGCAGAACGCTCGTGAGAATCGGCCGGCGTTGGGCAGCTCCGGGGACCGGCCTGTTCCCCGGGTCCAAGGGCCCTTTCTCGCTCGGGGCCCGGCGCAGCCACCCGGAAAACGCGCCGAGAGGACGCGGACCCGCCGGCGGCCCCGGCGCCGGGGAGCACTCCCGGAGCAGAGTTGAGGGAGGGCCTGGGGCCGGGCGTCGTGCTCCGACTTTGGGGGCGGCTGGGGCGCCCCGGGCTGCGGCTTCCCCCTGCGGGGGAACGGAGGTTTCTCTCGCCCCGAGGCGTGGACGCGGCTGCGAAGGGCACCGCCGGCGCCGGGGCGGTCGGGGGCCTCGTGGCGCGGGACTCAGGGTTGCCCAGGGCGAGGCCCCGGGGCACAGGACCCCGGATTCGGAAGGCTGAGGAGGCAGGCGAGGGTTGGAGCCCGGGCCTCGGGGCCCGCCCGGCCCCACCGGCCCGCGCCAGGGAGGGGAGCCCCGGGCGCTGAGGAGCGGGAGGCGTCGGCGTCGCGCGCGGCGGACTCGCGTGGGTCTTTGTGGCGGGGTGCGGGCGCGACCTCGCGGGGTCCCGGGCCAGGCGCGGGGGGCGACTCCGCAGACGGGCTGCGCCCGAAGCGAGTTCGCCGGGCGTTTTCCGGCCGATTCTCACGAGCGTTCTGCCCAAACCGGGATCGGTTTGGGCAGAACGCTCGTGAGAATCGGCCGGCGTTGGGCAGCCCCGGGGAGCGGCCCGTTCCCCGGGTCCGAGGGCCCTTTCTCGCTCGGGGCCCGGCGCGGCCCCCCGGAAAACGCGCCGAGAGGACGCGGACCCGCCGGCGGCCCCGGCGCCGGGGAGCACTCCCGGAGCAGAGTTGAGGGAGGGCCTGGGGCCGGGCGTCGTGCTCCGAATTTGGGGGCGGCTGGGGCGCCCCGGGCTGCGGCTTCCCCCTGCGGGGGAACGGAGGTTTCTCTCGCCCCTAGGCGTGGACGCGGCTGCGAAGGGCACCGCCGGAGCAGGGGCGGTCGGGGGCCTCGTGTCGCGGGACTCAGGGTTGCCCAGGGCGAGGCCCCGGGGCACAGGACCCCGGACTCGGAAGGCTGAGGAGGCAGGCGAGGGTTGGAGCCCGGGCCTCGGGGCCCGCCCGGCCCCACCGGCCCGCGCCAGGGAGGGGAGCCCCGGGCGCTGAGGAGCGGGAGGCGTCGGCGTCATGCGCAGCAGACTCGCGGGGGGCTTTCCGGCGGGGTGCGGGAGCGAACCCGCGGGGTCCCGGGCCAGGCGCGGGGGGCGGCCCCGCGGACAGGCTGCGCCCGATGCGGGTTCGCCGGGCGTTTTCCGGCCGATTCTCACGAGCGTTCTGCCCACACCGGGATCGGTTTGGGCAGAACGCTCGTGAGAATCGGCCGGCGTTGGGCAGCCCCGGGGACCGGCCTGTTCCCCGGGGCCGAGGGCCCTTTGCGCTCGGTGCCAGCGCGGCCCCCCGGAAAACGCGCCGAGAGGACGCGGACACGCCGGCTGCCCCGGCGCCGGGGAGCACTCCCGGAGCAGAGTTGAGGGAGGGCCTGGGGCCTGGCGTCGTGCTCCGACTTTGGGGGCGGCTGGGGCGCCCCGGGCTGCGTCTTCCCCCTGCGGGAGAACGGAGGTTTCTCTCGCCCCAGGGCGTGGAGGCGGCTGCGAAGGGCACCGCCGGCGCCGGGGCGGTCGGGGGCCTCGGTGTGCGGGACTCAGGGTTGCCCAGGGGGAGGCCCCGGGGCACAAGAGCCCGGACTCAGAAGGCTGAGGAGGCAGGCGAGGGTTGGAGCCCGGGCCTCGGGGCCCGCCCGGCCCCACCGGCCCGCGCCAGGGAGGGGAGCCCCGGGCGCTGAGGAGCGGGAGGCGTCGGCGTCGCGCGCGGCGGACTCGCGGGGGGCTTTGCGGCGGGGTGCGGGCGCGACCCCGCGGGGTCCCGGGCCAGGCGTGGGGGGCGGCCCCGCAGACGGGCTGCGCCCGAAGCGAGTTCGCCGGGCGTTTTCCGGCCGATTCTCACGAGCGTTCTGCCCAAACCGGGATCGGTTTGGGCAGAACGGTCGTGAGAATCGGCCGGCGTTGGGCAGCCCCGGGGACCGGCCTGTTCCCCGGGGCCGAGGGCCCTTTCTCGCTCGGGGCCCGGCGCGGCCCCCCGGAAAACGAGCCGAGAGGACGCGGACCCGCCGGCGGCCCCGGCGCCGGGGAGCACTCCCGGAGCAGAGTTGAGGGAGGGCCTGGGGCCGGGCGTCGTGCTGCGACTTTGGGGGCGGCTGGGGCGCCCCGGGCTGCGGCTTCCCCCTGCGGGGGAACGGAGGTTTCTCTCGCCCCGAGGCGTGGACGCGGCTGCGAAGGGCACCGCCGGCGCCGGGTCGGTCGGGGGCCTCAGGGCGCGGGACTCAGTGTTGCCCAGGGCGAGGCCCCGGGGCACAGGACCCCGGACTCGGAAGGCTGAGGAGGCAGGCGAGGGTTGGAGCCCGGGCCTCGGGGCCCGCCCGGCCCCACCGGCCCGCGCCAGGGAGGGGAGCCCCGGGCGCTGAGGAGCGGGAGGCGTCGGCGTCGCGCTCGGCGGACTCGCGGGGGTCTTTGTGGCGGGGTGCGGGCGCGACCCCGCGGGGTCCCGGGCCAGGCGCGGGGGGCGACTCCGCAGACGGGCTGCGCCCGAAGCGAGTTCGCCGGGCGTTTTCCGGCCGATTCTCACGAGCGTTCTGCCCAAACCGGGATCGGTTTGGGCAGAACGCTCGTGAGAATCGGCCGGCGTTGGGCAGCCCCAGGGACCGGCCCGTTCCCCGGGGCCGAGGGCCCTTTCTCGCTCGGGGCCCGGCGCGGCCCCCCGGAAAACGCACCGAGAGGACGCGGACCCGCCGGCGGCCCCGGCGCCGGGGAGCACTCCCGGAGCAGAGTTGAGGGAGGGACTGGGGCCGGGCGTCGTGTTCCGTCTTTGGGGGCGGCTGGGGCGCCCCGGGCTGCGGCTTCCCCCTGCGGGGGAACGGAGGTTTCTCTCGCCCCAGGGTGTGAAGGCGGCTGCGAAGGGCACCGCCGGCGCCGGGGCGGTCGGGGGCCTCGGGGCGCGGGACTCAGGGTTGCCCAGGGGGAGGCCCTGGGGCACAGAACCCCGGAGTCGGAAGGCTGAGGAGGCAGGGAGTGTTGGAGCCCAGGCCTCGGGGCCCGCCCGGCCCCACCGGCCCGCGCCAGGGAGGGGAGCCCCGGGCGCTGAGGAGCGGGAGGCGTCGGCGTCGCGCGCGGCGGACTCGCGGGGGGCTCTGCGGCGGGGTGTGGGCGCGACCCCGCGGGGTCCCGGGCCAGGCGCGGGGGGCGGCCTCGCAGACGGGCTGCGCCCGAAGCGAGTTCGCCGGGCGTTTTCCGGCCGATTCTCACGAGCGTTCTGCCCAAACCGGCATCGGTTTGGGCAGATCGCTCGTGAGAATCGGCCGGCGTTGGGCAGCCCCGGGGACCGGCCTGTTCCCCGGGGCCGAGGGCCCTTTCTCGCTCGGGGCCAGCGTGGCACCTCGGAAAACGCGCCGAGAGGACGCGGACCCGCCGGCAGCCCCTGCGCCGGGGAGCACTCCCGGAGCAGAGTTGAGGGAGGGCCTGGGGCCTGGCGTCGTGCTCCGACTTTGGGGGCGGCTGGGGCGCCCCTGGCTGCGGCTTCCCCCTGCGGGGGAACGGAGGTTTCTCTCGCCCCAGGGCGTGAAGGCGGCTGCGAAGGGCACCGCCGGCGCAGGGGCGGTCGGGGGCCTCGGTGCGCGGGACTCAGGGTTGCCCAGGGGGAGGCCCCGGGGCACAGGACCCCGGACTCAGAAGGCTGAGGAGGCAGGCGAGGGTTGGAGCCCGGGCCTCGGGGCCCGCCCGGCCCCACCGGCCCGCGCCAGGGAGGGGAGCCCCGGGCGCTGAGGAGCGGGAGGCGTCGGCGTCGCGCGCGGCGGACTCGCGGGGGGCTTTGCGGCGGGGTGCGGGCGCGACCCCGTGGGGTCCCGGGCCAGGCGCGGGGGGCGGCCCGCAGACGGGCTGCGCCCGAAGCGAGTTCGCCGGGCGTTTTCCGGCCGATTCTCACGAGCGTTCTGCCCAAACCGGGATCGGTTTGGGCAGAACGCTCGTGAGAATCGGCCAGCGTTGGGCAGCCCCGGGGACCGGCCTGTTCCCCGGGTCCAAGGGCCCTTTCTCGCTCGGGGCCCGGCGCGGCCCCCCGGAAAATGCGCCGAGAGGACGCGGACCCGCCGGCGGCCCCGGCAACGGGGAGCACTCCCGGAGCAGAGTTGAGGGAGGGCCTGGGGCCGGGCGTCGTGCTCCGACTTTGGGGGCGGCTGGGGCGCCCCGGGCTGCGGCTTCCCCCTGCGGGGAAACGGAGGTTTCTCTCGCACCGAGGCGTGGACGCGGCTGCGAAGGGCACCGCCGGCGCCGGGGTGGTCGGGGGCCTCGTGGCGCGGGACTCAGGGTTGCCCAGGGCGAGGCCCCGGGGCACAGGACCCCGGACTCGGAAGGCTGAGGAGGCAGGCGAGGGTTGGAGCCCGGGCCTCGGGGCCCGCCCGGCCCCACCGGCCCGCGCCAGGGAGGGGAGTCCCGGGCGCTGAGGAGCGGGAGGCGTCGGCGTCGCACGCGGCAGACTCGTGGAGGGCTTTCCGGCGGGGTGCGGGAGCGAACCCGCGGTGTCCCGGGCCAGGCGCGGGGGGCGGCCCCGCAGACGGGCTGCGCCCGAAGCGAGTTCGCCGGGCGTTTTCCGGCCGATTCTCACGAGCGTTCTGCCCAAACCGGGATCGGTTTGGGCAGAACGCTCGTGAGAATCGGCCGGCGTTGTGCAACCCCGGGGACCGGCCTGTTCCCCGGGTCCGAGGGCCCTTTCTCGCTCGGGGCCCGGCGCGGCCCCCCGGAAAACGCGCCGAGAGGACGCGGACCCGCCGGCGGCCCCGGCGCCGGGGAGCACTCCCGGAGCAGAGTTGAGGGAGGGCCTGGGGCCGGGCGTCGTGCTCCGACTTTGGGGGCGGCTGGGGCGCCCCGGGCTGCGGCTTTCCCCTGCGGGGGAACGGAGGTTTCTCTCGCCCTGATGCGTGAAGGCGGCTGCGAAGGGCACCGCCGGCGCCGGGGCGGTCGGGGGCCTCGGGGCGCGGGACACAGGGTTGCCCAGGGGGAGGCCCCGGGGCACAGGACCCCGGACTCAGAAGGCTGAGGAGGCAGGCGAGGGTTGGAGCCCGGGCCTCGGGGCCCGCCCGGCCCCACCGGCCCGCGCCGGGGAGGGGAGCCCCGGGCGCTGAGGAGCGGGAGGCGTCGGCGTCGCGCGCGGCGGACTCGCGGGGGGCTTTGCGGCGGGATGCGGGCGCGACCCCGCGGGGTCCCTGGCCAGGCGCGGGGGGCGGCCCCACAGACGGGCTGCGCCCGTAGCGGGTTCGCCGGGCGTTTTCCGGCCGATTCTCACGAGCGTTCTGCCCAAACCGGGATCGGTTTGGGCAGAACGCTCGTGAGAATCGGCCGGCGTTGGGCAGCCCTGGGGACCGGCCTGGTCCCCGGGGCCGAGGGCCCTTTCTCGCTCGGGGCCCGGCGCGGCCCCCCGGAAAACGCGCCGAGAGGACGCGGACCCGCCGGCGGCCCCGGCGCCGGGGAGCACTCCCGGAGCAGAGTTGAGGGAGGGCCTGGGGCCGGGCGTCGTGCTCCGACTTTGGGGGCGGCTGGGGCGCCCCGGGCTGCGGCTGCCCCCTGCGGGGGAACGGAGGTTTCTCTCGCCCCGAGGCGTGGACGCGGCTGCGAAGGGCACCGCCGGCGCCGGGGCGGTCGGGGGCCTCGTGGCGCGGGACTCAGGGTTGCCCAGGGGGAGGCCCCGGGGCACAGGACCCCGGACTCAGAAGGCTGAGGAGGCAGGCGAGGGTTGGAGCCCGGGCCTCGGGGCCCGCCCGGCCCCACCGGCCCGCGCCAGGGAGGGGAGCCCCGGGCGCTGAGGAGCGGGAGGCGTCGGCGTCGCGCGCGGCGGACTCGCGGGGGGCTTTGCGGCGGGGTGCGGGCGCGACCCCGCGGGGTCCCGGGCCAGGCGCGGGGGGCGGCCCCGCAGACGGGCTGCGCCCGAAGCGGGTTCGCCGGGCGTTTTCCGGCCGATTCTCACGAGCGTTCTGCCCAAACCGGGATCGGTTTGGGCAGAACGCTCGTGAGAATCGGCCGGCGTTGGGCAGCCCCGGGGACCGGCCTGTTCCCCGGGGCCGAGGGCCCTTTCTCGCTCGGGGCCCGGCGCGGCCCCCCGGAAAAGGCGCCGAGAGGACGCGGACCCGCCGGCGGCCCCGGCGCCGGGGAGCACTCCCGGAGCAGAGTTGAGGGAGGGCCTGGGGCCGGGCGTCGTGCTCCGACTTTGGGGGCGGCTGGGGCGCCCCGGGCTGCGGCTTCCCCCTGTGGGGGAACGGAGGTTTCTCTCGCCCCGAAGCGTGGACGCGGCTGCGAAGGGCACCGCCGGCGCCGGGGCGGTCGGGTGCCTCGTGGTGCGGGACACAGGGTTGCCCAGGGCGAGTCCCCGGGGCACAGGACCCCGGACTCGGAAGGCTGAGGAGGCAGGCGAGGGTTGGAGCCCGGGCCTCGGGGCCCTCCCTGCCCCACCGGCCCGCGCCAGGGAGGGGAGCCCCGGGCGCTGAGGAGCGGGAGGCGTCGGCGTCGCGCGCGGCGGACTCGCGGGGGGCTCTGCGGCGGGGTGCGGGCGCGACCCCGCGGGGTCCCGGGCCAGGCGCGGGGGGCGGCCCCGCAGACGAGCTGCGCCCGAAGCGAGTTCGCCGGGCGTTTTCCGGCCGATTCTCACGAGCGTTCTGCCCAAACCGGGATCGGTTTGGGCAGAACGCTCGTGAGAATCGGCCGGCTTTGGGCAGCCCCGTGGACCGGCCTGTTCCCCGGGTCCGAGGGCCCTTTCTCGCTCGGGGCCCGGCGCGGCCCCCCGGAAAACGCGCCGAGAGGACGCGGACCCGCCGGCGGCCCCGGCGCCGGGGAGCACTCCCGGAGCAGAGTTGAGGGAGGGCCTGGGGCCGGGCGTCGTGCTCCGACTTTGGGGGCGGCTGGGGCGCCCCGGGCTGCGGCTTCCCCCTGCGGGGGAACGGAGGTTTCTCTCGCCCCGAGGCGTGGACGCGGCCGCGAAGGGCACCGCCGGTGCCGGGGCGGTCGGGTGCCTCGTGGCGCGGGACACAGGGTTGCCCAGGGCAAGGCCCCGGGGCACAGGACCCCGGACTCGGAAGGCTGAGGAGGCAGGCGAGGGTTGGAGCCCGGGCCTCGGGGCCCGCCCGGCCCCACCGGCCCGCGCCAGGGAGGGGAGCCCCGGGCGCTGAGGAGCGGGAGGCGTCGGCGTTGCGCGCGGCAGGCTCGCGGGGGGCTTTCCGGCGGGGTGCGGGCGCGACCCCGCGGGGTCCCGGGCCAGGCGCGGGGGGCGGCCCCGCAGACGGGCTGCGCCCGAAGCAAGTTCGCCGGGCGTTTTCCGGCCGATTCTCACGAGCGTTCTGCCCAAACCGGGATCGGTTTGGGCAGAACGCTCGTGAGAATCTGCCAGCGGTGGGCAGCCCCGGGGACCGGCCTGTTCCCCGGGGCCGAGGGCCCTTTCTCGCTCGGGGCCGGCACGGCCCCCCGGAAAACGCGCCGAGAGGACGCGGACCCGCCGGCGGCCCCGGCGCCGGGGAGCACTCCCGGAGCAGAGTTGAGGGAGGGCCTGGGGCCGGGCGTCGTGCTCCGACTTTGGGGGCGGCTGGGGCGCCCCGGGCTGCGTCTTCCCCCTGCGGGGGAACGGAGGTTTCTCTCGCCCCAGGGCGTGAAGGCGGCTGCGAAGGGCACCGCCGGCGCCGGGGCGGTCGGGGGCCTCGGGGCGCGGGACTCAGGGTTGCCCAGGGGGAGGCCCCGGGGCACAGGACCCCGGACTGGGATGGCTGAGGAGGCAGGCGAGGGTTGGAGCCCGGGCCTCGGGGCCCGCCCGGCCCCACCGGCCCACGCCAGGGAGGGGAGCCCCGGGCGCTGAAGAGCGGGAGGCGTCGGCGTCGCGCGCGGCGGACTCGCGGGGGTTTTGCGGCGGGGTGCGTGCGCGACCCCGCGGGGTCCCGGGCCAGGCGCGGGGGGCGGCCCCGCAGACGGGCTGCGCCCGAAGCGGGTTCGCCGGGCGTTTTCCGGCCGATTCTCACGAGCGTTCTGCCCAAACCGGGATCGGTTTGGGCAGAACGCTCGTGAGAATCGGCCGGCGTTGGGCAGCCCCGGGGACCGGCCTGTTCCCCGGGGCCGAGGGCCCTTTCTCGCTCGGGGCCCGGCGCGGCCCCCCGGAAAACGCGCCGAGAGGACGCGGACCCGCCGGCGGCCCCGGCGCCGGGGAGCACTCCCGGAGCAGAGTTGAGGGAGGGCCTGGGGCCGGGCATCGTGCTCCGACTTTGGGGGCGGCTGGGGCGCCCCGGGCTGCGGCTTCCCCCTGCGGGGGAACGGAGGTTTCTCTCGCCCCGAGGCGTGGACGCGGCTGCGAAGGGCACCACCGGCGCCGGGGCGGTCGGGGGCCTCGGGGCGCGGGACTCAGGGTTGCCCAGGGGGAGGCCCCGGGGCACAGGACCCCGGACTCTGAAGGCTGAGGAGGCAGGCGAGGGTTGGTTCCCGGGCCTCGGGGCCCGCCCGGCCCCACCGGCCCGCGCCAGGGAGGGGAGCCCCGGGCGCTGAGGAGCGGGAGGCTTTGGCTTCGCCCGCGTCCGACTCGCGGGATGCTTTCCGGTGGGGTGCGGATGCGTCCAGGTGGGATCCCGGGCCAGGCGTGGGGGCCTTCCACCCAGGAAATGTCCCATCCATCCAGAAAATGTCCCAGATGACACGGACCACCGGTACATTTCTGTTTTGTGTCTATGGGGTGTGCAAATGCTGGTGGTGACCCAGTATCATATAGTTTTCTCCTGCTCTCTGTTTTCTGCTCATCTTCAAATGACAGTTTCAATCTAGGAAGCTGGCAATGTGCCTGTTCGAGTCTCAGGCATCCCCACTCGGACGGGCTTAGGAGCCAGTCCTCTGGGCGCAGAAACCTGTACACCTGACCTATCATTAGGCTTAGGGCCCAGGGGCATGGCAGGCCCTATCTGACAGCACTGCGGTGTCGTCCCCTCAGGGCTGAGGTGAGGGTATGTGCCTGGCTGGTTGGCAGATCCGGCTTCATGGCTGGGTGGGCCACTAATATTGGGGGTGTCTTTAGTGGGGCTTTGAGGTGGGATCCCCCATGGGCTGAGTCAAGGACGGTGGTCAAGCGGTATGTCCGTCTCTGGGTTTTGTTGCCATGTGGGCCATCAGAGGTGAGGGTGTCCTCTGGAATGCATGTGGGTTTCTCCTGGTCTGAGGGTTCTGGGTCGCTCCGAACGGCATGGTTTTTTCCTGGATGGTAGGAGGAGTCCTTGGTTGAGGCTCAGGGGGTCCCACTCTGGAGGGATTGTTGGCCATGTCTCTGGGCACGGAAGCCTGAAAACACAACCCAGAGTTTGGGTTAGGGCTTAGGGGGATCCAGGCCCTACCTCCTGGTGCTGAGGCTGGATCCCCAGTTGCTGAATCGAACCTGGGGGTCAGGAAGCACATCAGGGTGTGAGTTTGTGACTGTGGGGACCGTCCAATTTGGGGGTGTCCCCAGGGATGCATGTGGGTTTTTTCCATTCTGAGGGCTCTGCGCAGCTTCAAAAGTTACAGTTTCCTCCTGGGTGGCAGGTGGGTTCCTGGGGTGTGGCCCAGAGGTCCCCAATCTGGAGGGACTGTGCCAGTGTGGCTTCAGACCTGTGGAGGGTTAGGGAGCTGCCTTAGGAGTCTGTGGAAAGCCCCGCAGTGCCAGTTCACGCCACTGGAGGGAGCGGTGAGCCGTGGCGCCAGAGACCCCGGAAGACGTGGCGATGCTGCTCGTCACCACTGGAGGCAGTGGCGAGCTGCCCTGGGAAACACCCTGGAAGAGGAGTCCGTGCAGCCTGCTGGCTCTGGGGGCCATGGGGAGGTGTTGGGTGAGAGACCCTGGATCGTGAGGCACTGCAGCTTGTTTCTACAGGACGGAGTGCTGAGCTGTATAGTCTCTGATTCCCCAGGTTCAAGAGTGGTCCTAAGAGACCCTGGAGCCGAGCCCCCACACAGCACTGTGCCCTGTTTCCCCAGGTTTGCTGGCCATCTGCTGTCAGGGTCGTTCCGGAGGGTCCGCCCAGTTGGGCTCTGGAGCCGGGGGGAACCAAACCCGACTCACGGTGCACTTGGAACCGAGGAGTCGAGTGTTTGGAAGAGCATGTTTCTTTCTCCACAAAGGACAAGGGCATTGGTCGGCTTTCGAAGGAAGTCAATGAGCACTTAAGAAACAAGCATGTGTCTCTCCTTCTCCCAGGAATCGGAGCAGGTGTGCAGGCGTTAGGTGGGAGGCGCCTGCTTCTCCGCACCTGAAGACCCTTCTTCACTCTGGCTCCACGAGACCTGAACTTTGGAAATCAGCGTCTGAGTCCGTCAGGCAGCTTGTCCCAGGAAGTCAGTATTCAGAGAAAAGTGCAGGCCCCTGGGGCACATCCATGCCAGGATGGGAGGTAAAACTTCTCTTTCACCCCAAACCCCCTGGGCTTACGTCTTGTCTCCAGCGGAGCTCACAATTGGCACACGGAACCAGCTCGAAGATATCTAGTGTGGGTGCCAGAGTTCCTGAGATTCTCTGCAGGGAGCACCTGGCAGGGATCTCATTTTCTCTGCTTCTTTCGGGCTTACAAAGGTATTTGGAACATCTTTTTCCTAGGCAATCCCTTGGATTCCAAAGGGAAGATGAGATTGACTCGGTGTGCATTTTGAACACAGAAATTATTCCTTCATCCAACAGTGTTTATCCCACTGGCCCTAGGCTGTGTTGGAATGGCCGGCATCGAGAGGCAGGTGGCTGTTTGTGGTCAGATAGAGACTGGGATGATAGCTTCTCCTTTGTCCAAGGGGATGGATCCTCATGGATTCGTCTTTGCATCCAAAGATTTCCAATGAGGGCAGAGGGAAAATTGAAAAGGATTCCAAGGAGTCTTGGGGCAATATCAAAGGGATGCTTGTCTTCCTAGGTTCACTCATACGGCTATATATGGTTGGACATGCTCTATTTTGTCTGCGGTTTCATGAGTGGTGAAGTCAGAAGGAGAGTCCTTGGGCGGACCCGGCGCCGGAGAGCACTCCCGAAGCAGAGTTGAGGGAGGGCCTGGGGCCGGGCGTCGTGCTCCGACTTTGGGGGCGGCTGGGGCGCCCCGGGCTGCGGCTTCCCCCTGCGGGGGAACGGAGGTTTCTCTCGCCCCGAGGCGTGGACGCGGCTGCGAAGGGCACCGCCGGCGCCGGGGCGGTCGGGGGCCTCGGGGCGCGGGACTCAGGGTTGCCCAGGGGGAGGCACCGGGGCACAGGACCCCGGACTCGGAAGGCTGAGGAGGCAGGCGAGGGTTGGAGCCCGGGCCTCGGGGCCCGCCCGGCCCCACCGGCCCGCGCCAGGGAGGGGAGCCCCGGGCGCTGAGGAGCGCGAGGCGTCGGCGTCGCGCGCGGCGGACTCGCGGGGGGCTTTGCGGCGGGGTGCGGGCGCGACCCCGCGGGGTCCCGGGCCAGGCGCGGGGGGCGGCCCCGCAGACGGGCTGCGCCCGAAGCGAGTTCGCCGGCGTTTTCCGGCCGATTCTCACGAGCGTTCTGCCCAAACCGGGATCGGTTTGGGCAGAACGCTCGTGAGAATCGGCCGGCGTTGGGCAGCCCCGGGGACCGGCCTGGTCCCCGGGGCCGAGGGCCCTTTCTCGCTCGGGGCCCGGCGCGGCCCCCCGGAAAACGCGCCGAGAGGACGCGGACCCGCCGGCGGCCCCGGCGCCGGGGAGCACTCCCGGAGCAGAGTTGAGGGAGTGCCTGGGGCCGGGCGTCGTGCTCCGACTTTGGGGGCGGCTGGGGCGCCCCGGGCTGCGGCTTCCCCCTGCGGGGGAACGGAGGTTTCTCTCGCCCCGAGGCGTGGACGCGGCTGCGAAGGGCACCGCCGGCGCCGGGGCGGTCGGGGGCCTCGGGGCGCGGGACTCAGGGTTGCCCAGGGGGAGGCCCCGGGGCACAGGACCCCGGACTCGGAAGGCTGAGGAGGCAGGCGAGGGTTGGAGCCCGGGCCTCGGGGCCCGCCCGGCCCCACCGGCCCGCGCCAGGGAGGGGAGCCCCGGGCGCTGAGGAGCGGGTGGCGTCGGCGTCGCGCGCGGCGGACTCGCGGGGGGCTTTGCGGCGGGGTGAGGGCGCGACCCCGCGGGGTCCCGGGCCAGGCGCGGGGGGCGGGCCCGCAGACGGGCTGCGCCCGAAGCGAGTTCGCCGGGCGTTTTCCGGCCGATTCTCACGAGCGTTCTGCCCAAACCGGGATCGGTTTGGGCAGAACGCTCGTGAGAATCGGCCGGCGTTGGGCAGCCCCGGGGACCAGCCTGGTCCCGGGGCCGAGGGCCCTTTCTCGCTCGAGGCCCGGCGCGGCCCCCCGGAAAACGCGCCGAGAGGACTTGGACCCGCCGGCGGCCCCGGCGCCGGGGAGCACTCCCGGAGCAGAGTTGAGGGAGGGCCTGGGGCCGGGCGTCGTGCTCCGACTTTGGGGGCGGCTGGGGCGCCCCGGGTTGCGGCTTCCCCCTGCGGGGGAACGGAGGTTTCTCTCGCCCCGAGGCATGGACGCGGCTTCGAAGGGCACCGCCGGCGCCGGGGCGGTCGCGAGCCTCGGGGCGCGGGACTCAGGGTTGCCCAGGGGGAGGCCCCGGGGCACAGGACCCCGGACTCGGAAGGCTGAGGAGGCAGGCGAGGGTTGGAGCCCGGGCCTCAGGGACCGCCCGGCCCCACCGGCCCGCGCCAGGGAGGGGAGCCCCGGGCGCTGAGGAGCGGGAGGCGTCGGCGTCGCGCGCGGCGAACTCGCGGGGGGCTTTGCGGCGGGGTGCGGGCGCGACCCCGCGGGGTCCCGGGCCAGGCGCGGGGGGCGGCCCCGCAGACGGGCTGCGCCCAAAGCGAGTTCGCCGGGCGTTTTCCGGCCGATTCTCACGAGCGTTCTGCCCAAACCGGGATCGGTTTGGGCAGAACGCTCGTGAGAATCGGCCGGCGTTGGGCAGCCCCGGGGACCTGCCTGGTCTCCGGGGCCGAGGGCCCTTTCTCGCTCGGGGCCCGGCGAGGCCCCCCGGAAAACGCGCCGAGAGGACGCGGACCCGCCGGCGGCCCCGGCGCCGGGGAGCACTCCCGGAGCAGAGTTGAGGGAGGGCCTGGGGCCGGGCGTCGTGCTCCGACTTTGGGGGCGGCTGGGGCGCCCCGGGTTGCGGCTTCCCCCTGCGGGGGAACGGAGGTTTCTCTCGCCCCGAGGCGTGGACGCGGCTGCGAAGGGCACCGCCGGCGCCGGGGCGGTCGGGGGCCTCGGGGCGCGGGACTCAGGGTTGCCCAGGGGGAGGCCCCGGGGCACAGGACCCCGGACTCGGAAGGCTGAGGAGGCAGGCGAGGGTTGGAGCCCGGGCCTCGGGGCCCGCCCGGCCCCACCGGCCCGCGCCAGGGAGGGGAGCCCCGGGCGCTGAGGAGCGGGAGGCGTCGGCGTCGCGCGCGGCGGACTCGCGGGGGGCTTTGCGGCGGGGTGAGGGCGCGACCCCGCGGGGTCCCGGGCCAGGCGCGGGGGGCAGGCCCGCAGACGGGCTGCGCCCGAAGCGGGTTCGCCGGGCGTTTTCCGGCCGATTCTCACGAGCGTTCTGCCCAAACCGGGATCGGTTTGGGCAGAACGCTCGTGAGAATCGGCCGGCGTTGGGCAGCCCCGGGGACCGGCCTGGTCCCGGGGCCGAGGGCCCTTTCTCGCTAGGGGCCCGGCGCGGCCCCCCGGAAAACGCGCCGAGAGGACGCGGACCCGCCGGCGGCCCCGGCGCCGGGGAGCACTCCCGGGGCAGAGTTGAGGGAGGGCCTGGGGCCGGGCGTCGTGCTCCGACTTTGGGGGCGGCTGGGGCGCCCCGGGTTGCGGCTTCCCCCTGCGGGGGAACGGAGGTTTCTCTCGCCCCGAGGCATGGACGCGGCTTCGAAGGGCACCGCCGGCGCCGGGGCGGTCGCGGGCCTCGGGGCGCGGGACTCAGGGTTGCCCAGGTGGAGGCCCCGGGGCACAGGACCCCGGATTCGGAAGGCTGAGGAGGCAGGCGAGGGTTGGAGCCCGGGCCTCGGGGCCCGCCCGGCCCCACCGGCCCGCGCCAGGGAGGGGAGCCCCGGGCGCTGAGGAGCGGGAGGCGTCGGCGTCGCGCGCGGCGAACTCGCGGGGGGCTTTGCGGCGGGGTGCGGGCGCGACCCCGCGGGGTCCCGGGCCAGGCGCGGGGGGCGGCCCCGCAGACGGGCTGCGCCCAAAGCGAGTTCGCCGGGCGTTTCCGGCCGATTCTCACGAGCGTTCTGCCCAAACCGGGATCGGTTTGGGCAGAACGCTCGTGAGAATCGGCCGGCGTTGGGCAGCCCCGGGGACCGGCCTGGTCCCCGGGGCCGAGGGCCCTTTCTCGCTCGGGGCCCGGCGCGGCCCCCCGGAAAACACGCCGAGAGGACGCGGACCCGCCGGCGGCCCCGGCGCCGGGGAGCACTCCCGGAGCAGAGTTGAGGGAGGGCCTGGGGCCGGGCGTCGTGCTCCGACTTTGGGGGCGGCTGGGGCGCCCCGGGCTGCGGCTTCCCCCTGCGGGGGAACGGAGGTTTCTCTCGCCCCAAGGCGTGGACGCGGCTGCGAAGGGCACCGCCGGCGCCGGGGCGGTCGGGGGCCTCGGGGCGCGGGACTCAGGGTTGCCCAGGGGGAGGCCCCGGGGCACAGGACCCCGGAATCGGAAGGCTGAGGAGGCAGGCGAGGGTTGGAGCCCGGGCCTCGGGGCCCGCCCGGTCCCACCGGCCCGCGCCAGGGAGGGGAGCCCCGGGCGCTGAGGAGCGGGAGGCGTCGGCGTCGCGCGCGGCGGACTCGCGGGGGGCTTTGCGGCGGGGTGCGGGCGCGACCCCACGGGGTCCCGGGCCAGGCGCCGGGGGCGGCCCCGCAGACGGGCTGCGCCCGAAGCGAGTTCGCCGGGCGTTTTCCGGCCGATTCTCACGAGCGTTCTGCCCAAACCGGGATCGGTTTGGGCAGAACGCTCGTGAGAATCGGCCGGCGTTGGGCAGCCCCGGGGACCGGCCTGGTCCCCGGGGCCGAGGGCCCTTTCTCGCTCGGGGCCCGGCGCGGCCCCCCGGAAAACGCGCCGAGAGGACGCGGACCCGCCGGCGGCCCCGGCGCCGGGGAGCACTCCCGGAGCAGAGTTGAGGGAGGGCCTGGGGCCGGGCGTCGTGCTCCGACTTTGGGGGCGGCTGGGGCGCCCCGGGCTGCGGCTTCCCCCTGCGGGGGAACGGAGGTTTCTCTCGCCCCGAGGCGTGGACGCGGCTGCGAAGGGCACCGCCGGCGCCGGGGCGGTCGGGGGCCTCGGGGCGCGGGACTCAGGGTTGCCCAGGGGGAGGCCCCGGGGCACAGGACCCCGGAATCGGAAGGCTGAGGAGGCAGGCGAGGGTTGGAGCCCGGGCCTCGGGGCCCGTCCGGTCCCACCGGCCCGCGCCAGGGAGGGGAGCCCCGGGCGCTGAGGAGCGGGAGGCGTCGGCGTCGCGCGCGGCGGACTCGCGGGGGGCTTTCCGGCGGGGCGCGGGCGCGACCCCGCGGGGTCCCGGGCCAGGCGCGGGGGGCGGCCCCGCAGACGGGCTGCGCCCGAAGCGAGTTCGCCGGGCGTTTTCCGGCCGATTCTCACGAGCGTTCTGCCCAAACCGGGATCGGTTTGGGCAGAACGCTCGTGAGAATCGGCCGGCGTTGGGCATCCCCGGGGACCGGCCTGTTCCCCGGGGCCGAGGGCCCTTTCTCGCTCGGGACACGGCGCGGCCCCCCGGAAAACGCGCCGAGAGGACGCGGACCCGCCGGCGGCCCCGGCGCCGGGGAGCACTCCCGGAGCAGAGTTGAGGGAGGGCCTGGGGCCGGGCGTCGTGCTCCGACTTTGGGGGCGGCTGGGGCGCCCCGGGCTGCGGCTTTCCCCTGCGGGGGAACGGAGGTTTCTCTCGGCCCGAGGCGTGAAGGCGGCTGCGAAGGGCACCGCCGGCGCCGGGGCGGTCGGGGGCCTCGGGGCGCGGGACTCAGGGTTGCCCAGGGGGAGGTCCCGGGGCACAGGACCCCGGACACAGAAGGCTGAGGAGGCAGGCGAGGGTTGGAGCCCGGGCCTCGGGGCCCGCCCGGCCCCACCGGCCCGCGCCAGGGAGGGGAGCCCCGTGCGCTGAGGAGCGGGTGGCGTCGGCGTCGCGCGCGGCAGACTCGCGGGGGGCTTTCCGGCGGGGTGTGTTCGCGACCCCGCAGGGTCCCGGGCCAGGCGCGGGGGGCGGCCCCGCAGACGGGCTGCGCCCTAAGCGAGTTCGCCGAGCGTTTTCCGGCCGATTCTCACGAGCGTTCTGCCCAAACCGGGATCGGTTTGGGCAGAACGCTCGTGAGAATCGGCCGGCGTTGGGCAGCCCCGGGAACTGGCCTGTTCCCCGGGGCCGAGGGCCCTTTCTCGCTCGGGGCCCGGCGCGGCCCCCCGGAAAACGCGCCGAGAGGACGCGGACCCGCCAGCGGCCCCGGTGCCGGGGAGCACTCCCGAAGCAGAGTTGAGGGAGGGCCTGGGGCCGGGCGTCATGCTCCGACTTTGGGGGCGGCTGGGGTGCCCCGGTCTGCGCCTTCCCCCTGCGGGGGAACGGAGGTTTCTCTGGCCCCGAGGCGAGGACGCCGCAGCGAAGGGCACCGCCGGCGCCGGGGCGGTCGGGGGCCTCGGGGCGCGGGACTCAGGGTTGCCCAGGGGGAGGCCCCGGGGCACAGGACCCCGGACTCCGAAGGCTGACGAGGCAGGCGAGGGTTGGAGCCCAGGCCTCGGGGCCCGCCCAGGCCCTCCGGCCCGCGCCAGGGAGGGGAGCCCCGGGCGCTGAGGAGCGGGAGGCGTCGGCGTCGCGCGCGGCGGACTCGCGGGGGGCTCTGCGGCGGGGTGCGGGCGGGACACCGCGGGGTCCCGGGCCAGGCGCGGGGGGCGGCCCCGCAGACGGGCTGTGCCCGAAGCGAGTTCGCCGGGCGTTTTCCGGCCGACTCTCACGAGCGTTCTGCCCAAACCAGGATCGGTTTGGGCAGAACGCTCGTGAGAATGGCCGGCGTTGGGCAGCCCCGGGGACCGGCCTGTTCCCCGGGGCCGAGGGCCCTTTCTCGCTCGGGGCCCGGCGCGGCCCCCCGGAAAACACGCCGAGAGGACGCGGACCCGCCGGCGGCCCCGGCGCCGGGGAGCACTCCCGGAGCAGAGTTGAGGGAGGGCCTGGGGCCGGGCGTCGTGCTCCGACTTTGGGGGCGGCTGGGGTGCCCCGGGCTGCGGCTTCCCCCTGCGGGGGAACGGAGGTTTCTCTCGCCCCGAGGCGTGGACGCGGCTGTGAAGGGCACCACCGGCGCCGGGGCGGTGGGGGCCTCGGGGCGCGGGACTCAGGGTTGCCCAGGGGGAGGCCCCGGGGCACAGGACCCCGGACTCGGAAGGCTGAGGAGGCAGGCGAGGGTTGGAGCCCGGGCCTCGGGGCCCGCCCGGCCCCACCGGCCCGCGCCAGGGAGGGGAGCCCCGGGCGCTGAGGAGCGGGTGGCGTCGGCGTCGCGCGCGGCGGACTCGCGGGGGGCTTTCCGGCGGGGCGCGGGCGCGACCCCGCGGGGTCCCGGGCCAGGCGCGGGGGGCGGCCCCGCAGACGGGCTGCGCCCGAAGCGAGTTCGCCGGGCGTTTTCCGGCCGATTCTCACGAGCGTTCTGCCCAAACCGGGATCGGTTTGGGCAGAACGCTCGTGAGAATCGGCCGGCGTTGGGCATCCCCGGGGACCGGCCTGTTCCCCGGGGCCGAGGGCCCTTTCTCGCTCGGGACCCGGCGCGGCCCCCCGGAAAACGCGCCGAGAGGACGCGGACCCGCCGGCGGCCCCGGCGCCGGGGAGCACTCCCGGAGCAGAGTTGAGGGAGGGCCTGGGGCCGGGCGTCGTGCTCCGACTTTGGGGGCGGCTGGGGTGCCCCGGGCTGCGGCTTCCCCCTGCGGGGGAACGGAGGTTTCTCTCGCCCCGAGGCGTGGACGCGGCTGTGAAGGGCACCACCGGCGCCGGGGCGGTGGGGGCCTCGGGGCGCGGGACTCAGGGTTGCCCAGGGGGAGGCCCCGGGGCACAGGACCCCGGACTCGGAAGGCTGAGGAGGCAGGCGAGGGTTGGAGCCCGGGCCTCGGGGCCCGCCCGGCCCCACCGGCCCGCGCCAGGGAGGGGAGCCCCGGGCGCTGAGGAGCGTTTGGCGTCGGCGTCGCGCGCGGCGGACTCGCGGGGGGCTTTCCGGCGGGGCGCGGGCGCGACGCCGCGGGGTCCCGTGCCAGGCGCGGGGGGCGGCCCCGCAGACGGGCTGCGCCCGAAGCGAGTTCGCCGGGCGTTTTCCGGCCGATTCTCACGAGCGTTCTGCCCAAACCGGGATCGGTTTGGGCAGAACGCTCGTGAGAATCGGCCGGCGTTGGGCAGCCCCGGGGACCGGCCTGGTCCCCGGGGCCGAGGGCCCTTTCTCGCTCGGGGCCCGGCGCGGCCCCCCGGAAAACGCGCCGAGAGGACGCGGACCCGCCGGCGGCCCCGGCGCCGGGGAGCCCTCCCGGAGCAGAGTTGAGGGAGGGCCTGGGGCCGGGCGTCGTGCTCCCACTTTGGGGGCGGCTTGGGCGCCCCGGGCTGCGGCTTCCCCCTGCGGGGGAACGGAGGTTTCTCTCGCCCCGAGGCGTGGACGCGGCTGCGAAGGGCACCGTCGGCGCCGGGGCGGTCGGGGGCCTCGGGGCGCGGGACTCAGGGTTGCCCAGGGGGAGGCCCCGGGGCACAGGACCCCGGACTCGGAAGGCTGAGGAGGCAGGCGAGGGTTGGAGCCCGGGCCTCGGGGCCCGCCCGGCCCCACCGGCCCGCGCCAGGGAGGGGAGCCCCGGGCGCTGAGGAGCGGGAGGCGTCGGCGTCGCGCGCGGCGGACTCGCGGGGGGCTTTCCGGCGGGGCGCGGGCGCGACCCCGCGGGGTCCCGGGCCAGGCGCGGGGGGCGGCCCCGCAGACGGGCTGCGCCCGAAGCGAGTTCGCCGGGCGTTTTCCGGCCGATTCTCACGAGCGTTCTGCCCAAACCGGGATCGGTTTGGGCAGAACGCTCGTGAGAATCGGCCGGCGTTGGGCATCCCCGGGGACCGGCCTTTTCCCCGGGGCCGAGGGCCCTTTCTCGCTCGGGACCCGGCGCGGCCCCCCGGAAAACGCGCCGAGAGGACGCGGACCCGCCGGCGGCCCCGGCGCCGGGGAGCACTATCGGAGCAGAGTTGAGGGAGGGCCTGGGGCCGGGCGTCGTGCTCCGACTTTGGGGGCGGCTGGGGCGCCCCGGGCTGCGGCTTTCCCCTGCGGGGGAACGGAGGTTTCTCTCGCCCCGAGGTGTGAAGGCGGCTGCGAAGGGCACCGCCGGCGCCGGGGCGGTCGGGGGCCTCGGGGCGCGGGACTCAGGGTTGCCCAGGGGGAGGCCCCGGGGCCCAGGACCCCGGACACAGAAGGCTGAGGAGGCAGGCGAGGGTTGGAGCCCGGGCCTCGGGGCCCGCCCGGCCCCACCGGCCCGCGCCAGGGAGGGGAGCCCCGTGCGCTGAGGAGCGGGTGGCGTCGGCGTCGCGCGCGGCAGACTCGCGGGGGGCTTTCCGGCGGGGTGTGTTCGCGACCCCGCAGGGTCCCGGGCCAGGCGCGGGGGGCGGCCCCGCAGACGGGCTGCGCCCTAAGCGAGTTCGCCGGGCGTTTTCCGGCCGATTCTCACGAGCGTTCTGCCCAAACCGGGATCGGTTTGGGCAGAACGCTCGTGAGAATCGGCCGGCGTTGGACAGCCCCGGGGACCGGCCTGTTCCCTGGGGCCGAGGGCCCTTTTCGCTCGGGGCCCGGCGAGGCCCCCCGGAAAACGCGCCGAGAGGACGCGGACCCGCCCGCGGCCCCGGCGCCGGGGAGCACTCCCGGAGCAGAGTTGAGGGAGGGCCTGGGGCCGGGCGTCGTGCTCCGACTTTGGGGGCGGCTGAGGCGCCCCGGGCTGCGGCTTCCCCCTGCGGGGGAACGGAGGTTTCTCTCGCCCCGAGGCGTGAAGGCGGCTGCGAAGGGCACCGTCGGCGCCGGGGCGGTCGGGGGCCTCGGGGCGCGGAACTCAGGGTTGCCCTGGGGGAGGCCGCGGGGCACAGGACCCCGGACTCGGAAGGCTGAGGAGGCAGGCGAGGGTTGGAGCCCGGGCCTCGGGGCCCGCCCGGCCCCACCGGCCCACGCCAGGGAGGGGAGCCCCGGGCGCTGAGGAGCGGGAGGCGTCGGCGTCGCGCGCGGCGGACTCGCGGGGGGCTCTGCTGCGGGGTGCGGGCGGGACGCCGCGGGGTCCCGGGCCAGGCGCGGGGGGCGGCCCCGCAGACGGGCTGCGCCCGAAGCGAGTTCGCCGGGCGTTTTCCGGCCGACTCTCACAAGCGTTCTGCCCAAACCGGGATCGGTTTGGGCAGAACGCTCGTGAGAATGGCCGGCGTTGGGCAGCCCCGGGGTCCGGCCTGTTCCCCGGGGCCGAGGGCCCTTTCTCGCTCGGGGCCCGGCGCGGCCCCCCGGAAAACACGCCGAGAGGACGCGGACCCGCCGGCGGCCCCGGCGCCGGGGAGCACTCCCGGAGCAGAGTTGAGGGAGGGCCTGGGGCCGGGCGTCGTGCTCCGACTTTGGGGGCGGCTGGGGTGCCCCGGGCTGCGGCCTCCCCCTGCGGGGGAACGGAGGTTTCTCTCGCCCCGAGGCGTGGACGCGGCTGTGAAGGGCACCACCGGCGCCGGGGCGGTGGGGGCCTCGGGGCGCGGGACTCAGGGTTGCCCAGGGGGAGGCCCCGGGGCACAGGACCCCGGACTCGGAAGGCTGAGGAGCAGGCGAGGGTTGGAGCCCGGGCCTCGGGGCCCGCCCGGCCCCACCGGCCCGCGCCAGGGAGGGGAGCCCCGGGCGCTGAGGAGCGGGTGGCGTCGGCGTCGCGCGCGGCGGACTCGCGGGGGGCTTTCCGGCGGGGCGCGGGCGCGACCCCGCGGGGTCCCGGGCCAGGCGCGGGGGGCGGCCCCGCAGACGGGCTGCGCCCGAAGCGAGTTCGCCGGGCGTTTTCCGGCCGATTCTCACGAGCGTTCTGCCCAAACCGGGATCGGTTTGGGCAGAACGCTCGTGAGAATCGGCCGGCGTTGGGCAGCCCCGGGGACCGGCCTGGTCCCCGGGGCCGAGGGCCCTTTCTCGCTCGGGGCCCGGCGCGGCCCCCTTGAAAACGCGCCGAGAGGACGCGGACCCGCCGGCGGCCCCGGCGCCGGGGAGCCCTCCCGGAGCAGAGTTGAGGGAGGGCCTGGGGCCGGGCGTCGTGCTCCCACTTTGGGGGCGGCTTGGGCGCCCCGGGCTGCGGCTTCCCCCTGCGGGGGAACGGAGGTTTCTCTCGCCCCGAGGCGTGGACGCGGCTGCGAAGGGCACCGTCGGCGCCGGGGCGGTCGGGGGCCTCGGGGCGCGGGACTCAGGGTTGCCCAGGGGGAGGCCCCGGGGCACAGGACCCCGGACTCGGAAGGCTGAGGAGGCAGGCGAGGGTTGGAGCCCGGGCCTCGGGGCCCGCCCGGCCCCACCGGCCCGCGCCAGGGAGGGGAGCCCCGGGCGCTGAGGAGCGGGAGGCGTCGGCGTCGCGCGCGGCGGACTCGCGGGGGGCTTTCCGGCGGGGCGCGGGCGCGACCCCGCGGGGTCCCGGGCCAGGCGCGGGGGGCGGCCCCGCAGACGGGCTGCGCCCGAAGCGAGTTCGCCGGGCGTTTTCCGGCCGATTCTCACGAGCGTTCTGCCCAAACCGGGATCGGTTTGGGCAGAACGCTCGTGAGAATCGGCCGGCGTTGGGCATCCCCGGGGACCGGCCTGTTCCCCGGGGCCGAGGGCCCTTTCTCGCTCGGGACCCGGCGCGGCCCCCCGGAAAACGCGCCGAGAGGACGCGGACCCGCCGGCGGCCCCGGCGCCGGGGAGCACTCCCGGAGCAGAGTTGAGGGAGGGCCTGGGGCCGGGCGTCGTGCTCCGACTTTGGGGGCGGCTGGGGCGCCCCGGGCTGCGGCTTTCCCCTGCGGGGGAACGGAGGTTTCTCTCGCCCCGAGGCGTGAAGGCGGCTGCGAAGGGCACCGCCGGCGCCGGGGCGGTCGGGGGCCTCGGGGCGCGGGACTCAGGGTTGCCCAGGGGGAGGCCCCGGGGCACAGGACCCCGGACACAGAAGGCTGAGGAGGCAGGCGAGGGTTGGAGCCCGGGCCTCGGGGCCCGCCCGGCCCCACCGGCCCGCGCCAGGGAGGGGAGCCCCGTGCGCTGAGGAGCGGGTGGCGTCGGCGTCGCGCGCGGCAGACTCGCGGGGGGCTTTCCGGCGGGGTGTGTTCGCGACCCCGCAGGGTCCCGGGCCAGGCGCGGGGGGCGGCCCCGCAGACGGGCTGCGCCCTAAGCGAGTTCGCCGGGCGTTTTCCGGCCGATTCTCACGAGCGTTCTGCCCAAACCGGGATCGGTTTGGGCAGAACGCTCGTGAGAATCGGCCGGCGTTGGACAGCCCCGGGGACCGGCCTGTTCCCTGGGGCCGAGGGCCCTTTTCGCTCGGGGCCCGGCGAGGCCCCCCGGAAAACGCGCCGAGAGGACGCGGACCCGCCCGCGGCCCCGGCGCCGGGGAGCACTCCCGGAGCAGAGTTGAGGGAGGGCCTGGGGCCGGGCGTCGTGCTCCGACTTTGGGGGCGGCTGAGGCGCCCCGGGCTGCGGCTTCCCCCTGCGGTGGAATGGAGGTTTCTCTCGCCCCGAGGCGGCAAGGCGGCTGCGAAGGGCACCGTCGGCGCCGGGGCGGTCGGGGGCCTCGGGGCGCGGAACTCAGGGTTGCCCAGGGGGAGGCCGCGGGGCACAGGACCCCGGACTCGGAAGGCTGAGGAGGCAGGCGAGGGTTGGAGCCCGGGCCTCGGGGCCCGCCCGGCCCCACCGGCCCACGCCAGGGAGGGGAGCCCCGGGCGCTGAGGAGCGGGTGGCGTCGGCGTCGCGCGCGGCGGACTCGCGGGGGGCTTTCCGGCGGGGCGCGGGCGCGACCCCGCGGGGTCCCGGGCCAGGCGCGGGGGGCGGCCCCGCAGACGGGCTGCGCCCGAAGCGAGTTCGCCGGGCGTTTTCCGGCCGATTCTCACGAGCGTTCTGCCCAAACCGGGATCGGTTTGGGCAGAACGCTCGTGAGAATCGGCCGGCGTTGGGCATCCCCGGGGACCGGCCTGTTCCCCGGGGCCGAGGGCCCTTTCTCGCTCGGGACCCGGCGCGGCCCCCCGGAAAACGCGCCGAGAGGACGCGGACCCGCCGGCGGCCCCGGCGCCGGGGAGCACTCCCGGAGCAGAGTTGAGGGAGGGCCTGGGGCCGGGCGTCGTGCTCCGACTTTGGGGGCTGCTGGGGTGCCCCGGGCTGCGGCTTCCCCCTGCGGGGGAACGGAGGTTTCTCTCGCCCCGAGGCGTGGACGCGGCTGTGAAGGGCACCACCGGCGCCGGGGCGGTGGGGGCCTCGGGGCGCGGGACTCAGGGTTGCCCAGGGGGAGGCCCCGGGGCACAGGACCCCGGACTCGGAAGGCTGAGGAGGCAGGCGAGGGTTGGAGCCCGGGCCTCGGGGCCCGCCCGGCCCCACCGGCCCGCGCCAGGGAGGGGAGCCCCGGGCGCTGAGGAGCGTTTGGCGTCGGCGTCGCGCGCGGCGGACTCGCGGGGGGCTTTCCGGCGGGGCGCGGGCGCGACTCCGCGGGGTCCCGGGCCAGGCGCGGGGGGCGGCCCCGCAGACGGGCTGCGCCCGAAGCGAGTTCGCCGGGCGTTTTCCGGCCGATTCTCACGAGCGTTCTGCCCAAACCGGGATCGGTTTGGGCAGAACGCTCGTGAGAATCGGCCGGTGTTGGGCAGCCCCGGGGACCGGCCTGGTCCCCGGGGCCGAGGGCCCTTTCTCGCTCGGGGCCCTCGCGGCCCCCCGGAAAACGCGCCGAGAGGACGCGGACCCGCCGGCGGCCCCGGCGCCGGGGAGCCCTCCCGGAGCAGAGTTGAGGGAGGGCCTGGGGCCGGGCGTCGTGCTCCGACTTTGGGGGCGGCTGGGGCGCCCCGGGCTGCGGCTTCCCCCTGCGGGGGAACGGAGGTTTCTCTCGCCCCGAGGCGTGGACGCGTCCGCGAAGGGCACCGCCGGGGCCGGGGCGGTCGGGGGCCTCGGGGCGCGGGACTCAGGGTTGCCCAGGGGGATGCCCCGGGGCACAGGACCCCGGACTCGGAAGGCTGAGGAGGCAGGCGAGGGTTGGAGCCCGGGCCTCGGGGCCCGCCCGGCTCCACCGGCCCGCGCCAGGGAGGGGAGCCCCGGGCGCTGAGGGGCGGGAGGCGACGGCGTCGCGCGCGGCGGACTCGCGGGGGGCTTTGCGGCGGGGTGCGGGCGCGACCCCGCGGGGTCCCGGGCCAGGCGCGGGGGGCGGCCCCGCAGACGGGCTGCGCCCGAAGCGAGTTCGCCAGGCGTTTTCCGGCCGATTCTCACGAGCGTTCTGCCCAAACCGGGATCGGTTTGGGCAGAACGCTCGTGAGAATCGGCCGGCGTTGGGCAGCCCCGGGGACCGGCCTGTTCCCCGGGGCCGAGGGCCCTTTCTCGCTCGGGGCCCGGCGCGGCCCCCCGGAAAACACGCCGAGAGGACGCGGACCCGCCGGCGGCCCCGGCGCCGGGGAGCACTCCCGGAGCAGAGTTGAGGGAGGGCCTGGGGCCGGGCGTCGTGCTCCGACTTTGGGGGCGGCTGGGGTGCCCCGGGCTGCGGCTTCCCCCTGCGGGGGAACGGAGGTTTCTCTCGCCCCGAGGCGTGGACGCGGCTGTGAAGGGCACCACCGGCGCCGGGGCGGTGGGGGCCTCGGGGCGCGGGACTCAGGGTTGCCCAGGGGGAGGCCCCGGGGCACAGGACCCCGGACTCGGAAGGCTGAGGAGGCAGGCGAGGGTTGGAGCCCGGGCCTCGGGGCCCGCCCGGCCCCACCGGCCCGCGCCAGGGAGGGGAGCCCCGGGCGCTGAGGAGCGGGTGGCGTCGGCGTCGCGCGCGGCGGACTCGCGGGGGGCTTTCCGGCGGGGCGCGGGCGCGACCCCGCGGGGTCCCGGGCCAGGCGCGGGGGGCGGCCCCGCAGACGGGCTGCGCCCGAAGCGAGTTCGGCGGGCGTTTTCCGGCCGATTCTCACGAGCGTTCTGCCCAAACCGGGATCGGTTTGGGCAGAACGCTCGTGAGAATCGGCCGGCGTTGGGCATCCCCGGGGACCGGCCTGTTCCCCGGGGCCGAGGGCCCTTTCTCGCTCGGGACCCGGCGCGGCCCCCCGGAAAACGCGCCGAGAGGACGCGGACCCGCCGGCGGCCCCGGCGCCGGGGAGCACTCCCGGAGCAGAGTTGAGGGAGGGCCTGGGGCCGGGCGTCGTGCTCCGACTTTGGGGGCGGCTGGGGTGCCCCGGGCTGCGGCTTCCCCCTGCGGGGGAACGGAGGTTTCTCTCGCCCCGAGGCGTGGACGCGGCTGTGAAGGGCACCACCGGCGCCGGGGCGGTGGGGGCCTCGGGGCGCGGGACTCAGGGTTGCCCAGGGGGAGGCCCCGGGGCACAGGACCCCGGACTCGGAAGGCTGAGGAGGCAGGCGAGGGTTGGAGCCCGGGCCTCGGGGCCCGCCCGGCCCCACCGGCCCGCGCCAGGGAGGGGAGCCCCGGGCGCTGAGGAGCGTTTGGCGTCGGCGTCGCGCGCGGCGGACTCGCGGGGGGCTTTCCGGCGGGGCGCGGGCGCGACGCCGCGGGGTCCCGTGCCAGGCGCGGGGGGCGGCCCCGCAGACGGGCTGCGCCCGAAGCGAGTTCGCCGGGCGTTTTCCGGCCGATTCTCACGAGCGTTCTGCCCAAACCGGGATCGGTTTGGGCAGAACGCTCGTGAGAATCGGCCGGCGTTGGGCAGCCCCGGGGACCGGCCTGGTCCCCGGGGCCGAGGGCCCTTTCTCGCTCGGGGCCCGGCGCGGCCCCCCAGAAAACGCGCCGAGAGGACGCGGACCCGCCGGCGGCCCCGGCGCCGGGGAGCCCTCCCGGAGCAGAGTTGAGGGAGGGCCTGGGGCCGGGCGTCGTGCTCCCACTTTGGGGGCGGCTTGGGCGCCCCGGGCTGCGGCTTCCCCCTGCGGGGGAACGGAGGTTTCTCTCGCCCCGAGGCGTGGACGCGGCTGCGAAGGGCACCGTCGGCGCCGGGGCGGTCGGGGGCCTCGGGGCGCGGGACTCAGGGTTGCCCAGGGGGAGGCCCCGGGGCACAGGACCCCGGACTCGGAAGGCTGAGGAGGCAGGCGAGGGTTGGAGCCCGGGCCTCGGGGCCCGCCCGGCCCCACCGGCCCGCGCCAGGGAGGGGAGCCCCGGGCGCTGAGGAGCGGGAGGCGTCGGCGTCGCGCGCGGCGGACTCGCGGGGGGCTTTCCGGCGGGGCGCGGGCGCGACCCCGCGGGGTCCCGGGCCAGGCGCGGGGGGCGGCCCCGCAGACGGGCTGCGCCCGAAGCGAGTTCGCCGGGCGTTTTCCGGCCGATTCTCACGAGCGTTCTGCCCAAACCGGGATCGGTTTGGGCAGAACGCTCGTGAGAATCGGCCGGCGTTGGGCATCCCCGGGGACCGGCCTTTTCCCCGGGGCCGAGGGCCCTTTCTCGCTCGGGACCCGGCGCGGCCCCCCGGAAAACGCGCCGAGAGGACGCGGACCCGCCGGCGGCCCCGGCGCCGGGGAGCACTATCGGAGCAGAGTTGAGGGAGGGCCTGGGGCCGGGCGTCGTGCTCCGACTTTGGGGGCGGCTGGGGCGCCCCGGGCTGCGGCTTTCCCCTGCGGGGGAACGGAGGTTTCTCTCGCCCCGAGGTGTGAAGGCGGCTGCGAAGGGCACCGCCGGCGCCGGGGCGGTCGGGGGCCTCGGGGCGCGGGACTCAGGGTTGCCCAGGGGGAGGCCCCGGGGCCCAGGACCCCGGACACAGAAGGCTGAGGAGGCAGGCGAGGGTTGGAGCCCGGGCCTCGGGGCCCGCCCGGCCCCACCGGCCCGCGCCAGGGAGGGGAGCCCCGTGCGCTGAGGAGCGGGTGGCGTCGGCGTCGCGCGCGGCAGACTCGCGGGGGGCTTTCCGGCGGGGTGTGTTCGCGACCCCGCAGGGTCCCGGGCCAGGCGCGGGGGGCGGCCCCGCAGACGGGCTGCGCCCTAAGCGAGTTCGCCGGGCGTTTTCCGGCCGATTCTCACGAGCGTTCTGCCCAAACCGGGATCGGTTTGGGCAGAACGCTCGTGAGAATCGGCCGGCGTTGGACAGCCCCGGGGACCGGCCTGTTCCCTGGGGCCGAGGGCCCTTTTCGCTCGGGGCCCGGCGAGGCCCCCCGGAAAACGCGCCGAGAGGACGCGGACCCGCCCGCGGCCCCGGCGCCGGGGAGCACTCCCGGAGCAGAGTTGAGGGAGGGCCTGGGGCCGGGCGTCGTGCTCCGACTTTGGGGGCGGCTGAGGCGCCCCGGGCTGCGGCTTCCCCCTGCGGGGGAACGGAGGTTTCTCTCGCCCCGAGGCGTGAAGGCGGCTGCGAAGGGCACCGTCGGCGCCGGGGCGGTCGGGGGCCTCGGGGCGCGGAACTCAGGGTTGCCCTGGGGGAGGCCGCGGGGCACAGGACCCCGGACTCGGAAGGCTGAGGAGGCAGGCGAGGGTTGGAGCCCGGGCCTCGGGGCCCGCCCGGCCCCACCGGCCCACGCCAGGGAGGGGAGCCCCGGGCGCTGAGGAGCGGGAGGCGTCGGCGTCGCGCGCGGCGGACTCGCGGGGGGCTCTGCTGCGGGGTGCGGGCGGGACGCCGCGGGGTCCCGGGCCAGGCGCGGGGGGCGGCCCCGCAGACGGGCTGCGCCCGAAGCGAGTTCGCCGGGCGTTTTCCGGCCGACTCTCACAAGCGTTCTGCCCAAACCGGGATCGGTTTGGGCAGAACGCTCGTGAGAATGGCCGGCGTTGGGCAGCCCCGGGGTCCGGCCTGTTCCCCGGGGCCGAGGGCCCTTTCTCGCTCGGGGCCCGGCGCGGCCCCCCGGAAAACACGCCGAGAGGACGCGGACCCGCCGGCGGCCCCGGCGCCGGGGAGCACTCCCGGAGCAGAGTTGAGGGAGGGCCTGGGGCCGGGCGTCGTGCTCCGACTTTGGGGGCGGCTGGGGTGCCCCGGGCTGCGGCCTCCCCCTGCGGGGGAACGGAGGTTTCTCTCGCCCCGAGGCGTGGACGCGGCTGTGAAGGGCACCACCGGCGCCGGGGCGGTGGGGGCCTCGGGGCGCGGGACTCAGGGTTGCCCAGGGGGAGGCCCCGGGGCACAGGACCCCGGACTCGGAAGGCTGAGGAGCAGGCGAGGGTTGGAGCCCGGGCCTCGGGGCCCGCCCGGCCCCACCGGCCCGCGCCAGGGAGGGGAGCCCCGGGCGCTGAGGAGCGGGTGGCGTCGGCGTCGCGTGCGGCGGACTCGCGGGGGGCTTTCCGGCGGGGCGCGGGCGCGACCCCGCGGGGTCCCGGGCCAGGCGCGGGGGGCGGCCCCGCAGACGGGCTGCGCCCGAAGCGAGTTCGCCAGGCGTTTTCCGGCCGATTCTCACGAGCGTTCTGCCCAAACCGGGATCGGTTTGGGCAGAACGCTCGTGAGAATCGGCCGGCGTTGGGCAGCCCCGGGGACCGGCCTGGTCCCCGGGGCCGAGGGCCCTTTCTCGCTCGGGGCCCGGCGCGGCCCCCCGGAAAACGCGCCGAGAGGACGCGGACCCGCCGGCGGCCCCGGCGCCGGGGAGCCCTCCCGGAGCAGAGTTGAGGGAGGGCCTGGGGCCGGGCGTCGTGCTCCGACTTTGGGGGTGGCTGGGGCGCCCCGGGCTGCGGCTTCCCCCTGCGGGGGAACGGAGGTTTCTCTCGCCCCGAGGCATGGACGCGGCCGCGAAGGGCACCGCCGGCGCCGGGGTGGTCGGGGGCCTCGGGGCGCGGGACTCAGTGTTGCCCAGGGGGAGGCCCCGGGGCACAGGACCCCGGACTCGGAAGGCTGAGGAGGCAGGCGAGGGTTGGAGCCCGGGCCTCGGGGCCCGCCCGGCCCCACCGGCCCGCGCCAGGGAGGGGAGCCCCGGGCGCTGAGGAGCGGGAGGCGTCGGGGTCGCGCGCGGCGGACTCGCGGGGGGCTTTGCGGCGGGGTGCGGGCGCGACCCCGCGGGGTCCCGGGCCAGGCAGGGGGGCGGCCCCGCAGACGGGCTGCGCCCGAAGCGAGTTCGCCGGGCATTTTCCGGCCAATTCTCACGAGCGTTCTGCCCAAACCGGGATCGGTTTCGGCAGAACGCTCGTGAGAATCGGCTGGCGTTGGGCAGCCCCGGGGACCGGCCTGGTCCCCGGGGCCGAGGGCCCTTTCTCGCTCGGGGCCCGGCGCGGCCCCCCGGAAAACGCGCCGAGAGGACGCGGACCCGCCGGCGGCCCCGGCGCCGGGGAGCCCTCCCGGAGCAGAGTTGAGGGAGGGCCTGGGGCCGGGCGTCGTGCTCCGACTTTGGGGGCGGCTGGGGAGCCCCGGGCTGCGGCTTCCCCCTGCGGGGGAACGGAGGTTTCTCTCGCCCCGAGGCGTGGACGCGGCCGCGAAGGGCACCGTCGGCGCCGGGGCGGTCGGGGGCCTCGGGGCGCGGGACTCAGGGTTGCCCAGGGGGAGGCCCCGGGGCACAGGACCCCGGACTCGGAAGGCTGAGGAGGCAGGCGAGGGTTGGAGCCCGGGCCTCGGGGCCCGCCCGGCCCCACCGGCCCGCGCCAGGGAGGGGAGCCCCGGGCGCTAAGGGGCGGGAGGCGTCGGCGTCGCGCGCGGCGGACTCGTGGGGGGCTTTGCGGCGGGGTGCGGGCGCGACCCCGCGGGGTCCCGGGCCAGGCGCGGGGGGCGGCCCCGCAGACGGGCTGCGCCCGAAGCGAGTTCGCCGGGCGTTTTCCGGCCGATTCTCACGAGCGTTCTGCCCAAACCGGGATCGGTTTGGGCAGAACGCTCGTGAGAATCGGCCAGCGTTGGGCAGCCCCGGGGACCGGCCTGGTCCCCGGGGCCGAGGGCCCTTTCTCGCTCGGGGCCCGGCGCGGCCCCCCGGAAAACGCGCCGAGATGACGCGGACCCGCCGGCGGCCCCGGCGCGGGGAGCCCTCCCGGAGCAGAGTTGAGGGAGGGCCTGGGGCCTGGCGTCGTGGTACGACTTTGGGGGCGGCTGGGGCGCCCCGGGCTGCGGCTTCCCCCTGCGGGGGAACGGAGGTTTCTCTCGCCCCGAGGCGTGGACGCGGCCGCGAAGGGCACCGCCGGCGCCGGGGCGGTCGGGGGCCTCGGGGCGCGGGACTCAGGGTTGCCCAGGGGGAGGCCCCGGGGCACAGGACCCCGGACTCGGAAGGCTGAGGAGGCAGGCGAGGGTTGGAGCCCGGGCCTCGGGGCCCGCCCGGCCCCACCGGCCCGCGCCAGGGAGGGGAGCCCCGGGCGCTGAGGAGCGTTTGGCGTCGGCGTCGCGCGCGGCGGACTCGCGGGGGGCTTTCCGGCGGGGCGCGGGCGCGACCCCGCGGGGTCCCGGGCCAGGCGCGGGGGGCGGCCCCGCAGACGGGCTGCGCCCGAAGCGAGTTCGCCGGGCGTTTTCCGGCCGATTCTCACGAGCGTTCTGCCCAAACCGGGATCGGTTTGGGCAGAACGCTCGTGAGAATCGGCCGGCGTTGGGCAGCCCCGGGGACCGGCCTGGTCCCCGGGGCCGAGGGCCCTTTCTCGCTCGGGGCCCGGCGCGGCCCCCCGGAAAACGCGCCGAGAGGACGCGGACCCGCCGGCGGCCCCGGCGCCGGGGAGCCCTCCCGGAGCAGAGTTGAGGGAGGGCCTGGGGCCGGGCGTCGTGCTCCCACTTTGGGGGCGGCTTGGGCGCCCCGGGCTGCGGCTTCCCCCTGCGGGGTTAACGGAGGTTTCTCTCGCCCGGAGGCGTGGACGCGGCTGCGAAGGGCACCGTCGGCGCCGGGGCGGTCGGGGGCCTCGGGGCGCGGGACTCAGGGTTGCCCAGGGGGAGGCCCCGGGGCACAGGACCCCGGACTCGGAAGGCTGAGGAGGCAGGCGAGGGTTGGAGCCCGGGCCTCGGGGCCCGCCCGGCCCCACCGGCCCGCGCCAGGGAGGGGAGCCCCGGGCGCTGAGGAGCGGGAGGCGTCGGCGTCGCGCGCGGCGGACTCGCGGGGGGCTTTCCGGCGGGGCGCGGGCGCGACCCCGCGGGGTCCCGGGCCAGGCGCGGGGGGCGGCCCCGCAGACGGGCTGCGCCCGAAGCGAGTTCGCCGGGCGTTTTCCGGCCGACTCTCACGAGCGTTCTGCCCAAACCGGGATCGGTTTGGGCAGAACGCTCGTGAGAATGGCCGGCGTTGGGCAGCCCCGGGGACCGGCCTGTTCCCCGGGGCCGAGGGCCCTTTCTCGCTCGGGGCCCGGCGCGGCCCCCCGGAAAACACGCCGAGAGGACGCGGATCCGCCGGCGGCCCCGGCGCCGGGGAGCACTCCCGGAGCAGAGTTGAGGGAGGGCCTGGGGCCGGGCGTCGTGCTCCGACTTTGGGGGCGGCTGGGGTGCCCCGGGCTGCGGCTTCCCCCTGCGGGGGAACGGAGGTTTCTCTCGCCCCGAGGCGTGGACGCGGCCGTGAAGGGCACCACCGGCGCCGGGGCGGTGGGGGCCTCGGGGCGCGGGACTCAGGGTTGCCCAGGGGGAGGCCCCGGGGCACAGGACCCCGGACTCGGAAGGCTGAGGAGGCAGGCGAGGGTTGGAGCCCGGGCCTCGGGGCCCGCCCGGCCCCACCGGCCCGCGCCAGGGAGGGGAGCCCCGGGCGCTGAGGAGCGGGAGGCGTCGGCGTCGCGTGCGGCGGACTCGCGGGGGGCTTTGCGGCGGGGTGCGGGCGCGACCCCGCGGGGTCCCGGGCCAGGCGCGGGGGGCGGCCCCGCAGACGGGCTGCGCCCGAAGCGAGTTCGCCGGGCGTTTTCCGGCCGATTCTCACGAGCGTTCTGCCCAAACCGGGATCGGTTTGGGCAGAACGCTCGTGAGAATCGGCCGGCGTTGGGCAGACCCGGGGACCGGCCTGGTCCCGGGGCCGAGGGCCCTTTCTCGCTCGGGGCCCTCGCGGCCCCCCGGAAAACGCGCCGAGAGGACGCGGACCCGCCGGCTGCCCCGGCGCCGGGGAGCCCTCCCGGAGCAGAGTTGAGGGAGGGCCTGGGGCCGGGCGTCGTGCTCCGACTTTGGGGGCGGCTGGGGCGCCCCGGGCTGCGGCTTCCCCCTGCGGGGGAACGGAGGTTTCTCTCGCCCCGAGGCGTGGACGCGGCCGCGAAGGGCACCGTCGGCGCCGGGGCGGTCGGGGGCCTCGGGGCGCGGGACTCAGGGTTGCCCAGGGGGAGGCCCCGGGGCACAGGACCCCGGACTCGGAAGGCTGAGGAGGCAGGCGAGGGTTGGAGCCCGGGCCTCGGGGCCCGCCCGGCCCCACCGGCCCGCGCCAGGGAGGGGAGCCCCGGGCGCTAAGGGGCGGGAGGCGTCGGCGTCGCGCGCGGCGGACTCGTGGGGGGCTTTGCGGCGGGGTGCGGGCGCGACCCCGCGGGGTCCCGGGCCAGGCGCGGGGGGCGGCCCCGCAGACGGGCTGCGCCCGAAGCGAGTTCGCCGGGCGTTTTCCGGCCGATTCTCACGAGCGTTCTGCCCAAACCGGGATCGGTTTGGGCAGAACGCTCGTGAGAATCGGCCAGCGTTGGGCAGCCCCGGGGACCGGCCTGGTCCCCGGGGCCGAGGGCCCTTTCTCGCTCGGGGCCCGGCGCGGCCCCCCGGAAAACGCGCCGAGATGACGCGGACCCGCCGGCGGCCCCGGCGCGGGTAGCCCTCCCGGAGCAGAGTTGAGGGAGGGCCTGGGGCCTGGCGTCGTGCTACGACTTTGGGGGCGGCTGGGGCGCCCCGGGCTGCGGCTTCCCCCTGCGGGGGAACGGAGGTTTCTCTCGCCCCGAGGCGTGGACGCGGCCGCGAAGGGCACCGCCGGCGCCGGGGCGGTCGGGGGCCTCGGGGCGCGGGACTCAGGGTTGCCCAGGGGGAGGCCCCGGGGCACAGGACCCCGGACTCGGAAGGCTGAGGAGGCAGGCGAGGGTTGGAGCCCGGGCCTCGGGGCCCGCCCGGCCCCACCGGCCCGCGCCAGGGAGGGGAGCCCCGGGCGCTGAGGAGCGGGAGGCGTCGGCGTCGCGCGCGGCGGACTCGCGGGGGGCTTTGCGGCGGGGTGCGGGCGCGACCCCGCGGGGTCCCGGGCCAGGCGCGGGGGGCGGCCCCGCAGACGGGCTGCGCCCGAAGCGAGTTCGCCGGGCGTTTTCCGGCCGATTCTCACGAGCGTTCTGCCCAAACCGGGATCGGTTTGGGCAGAACGCTCCTGAGAATCGGCCGGCGTTGGGCAGCCCCGGGGACCGGCCTGGTCCCCGGGGCCGAGGGCCCTTTCTCGCTCGGGGCCCGGCGCGGCCCCCCGGAAAACGCGCCGAGAGGACGCGGACCCGCCGGCGGCCCCGGCGCCGGGGAGCCCTCCCGGAGCAGAGTTGAGGGAGGGCCTGGGGCCGGGCGTCGTGCTCCGACTTTGGGGGTGGCTGGGGCGCCCCGGGCTGCGGCTTCCCCCTGCGGGGGAACGGAGGTTTTTCTCGCCCCGAGGCGTGGACGTGGCCGCGAAGGGCACCGCCGGCGCCGGGGCGGTCGTGGGCCTCGGGGCGCGGGACTCAGGGTTGCCCAGGGGGAGGCCCCGGGGCACAGGAACCCGGACTCGGAAGGCTGAGGAGGCAGGCGAGGGCTGGAGCCCGAGCCTCGGGCCCGCCCGGCCCCACCGGCCCGCGCCAGGGAGGGGAGCCCCGGGCGCTGAGGATCGGGAGGCGTCGGCGTCGCGCGCGGCGGACTCGCGGGGGGCTTTCCGGCGGAGTGCGGGCGCGAACCCGCGGGGTCCCGGGCCAGGCGCGGGGGAGGCCCCGCAGACGGGCTGCGCCCGAAGCGAGTTCGCCAGGCGTTTTCCTGCCGATTCTCACGAGCGTTCTGCCCAAACCGGGATCGGGATCGGTTTGGGCAGAACGCTCGTGAGAATCGGCCGGCGTTGGGCAGCCCCGGGGACCGGCCTGTTCCCCGGGGCCGAGGGCCCTTTCTCGCTCGGGGCCCGGCGCGGCCCCCCGGAAAACGCGCCGAGAGGACGCGGACCCGCCGGCGGCCCCGGCGCCGGGGAGCACTCCCGGAGCAGAGTTGAGGGAGGGCCTGGGGCCGGGCGTCGTGCTCCGACTTTGGGGGCGGCTGGGGCGCCCCAGGCTGTGGCTTCCCCCTGCGGGTGAACGGAGGTTTCTCTCGCCCCGAGGCGTGGACGCGGCCGCGAAGGGCACCGTCGGCGCCGGGGCGGTCGGGGGCCTCGGGGCGCGGGACTCAGGGTTGCCCAGGGGGAGGCCCCGGGGCACAGGACCCCGGACTCGGAAGGCTGAGGAGGCAGGCGAGGGTTGGAGCCCGGGCCTCGGGGCCCGCCCGGCCCCACCGGCCCGCGCCAGGGAGGGGAGCCCCGGGCGCTGAGGGGCGGGAGGCGTCGGCGTCGCGCGCGGCGGACTCGTGGGGGGCTTTGCGGCGGGGTGCGGGCGCGACCCCGCGGGGTCCCGGGCCAGGCGCGGGGGGCGGCCCTGCAGACGGGCTGCGCCCGAAGCGAGTTCGCCGGGCGTTTTCCGGCCGATTCTCACGAGCGTTCTGCCCAAACCGGGATCGGTTTGGGCAGAACGCTCGTGAGAATCGGCCAGCGTTGGGCAGCCCCGGGGACCGGCCTGGTCCCCGGGGCCGAGGGCCCTTTCTCGCTCGGGGCCCGGCGCGGCCCCCCGGAAAACGCGCCGAGAGGACGCGGACCCGCCGGCGGCCCCGGCGCCGGGGAGCCCTCCCGGAGCAGAATAGAGGGAGGGCCTGGGGCCGGGCGTCGTGCTCCGACTTTGGGGGCGGCTGGGGCGCCCCGGGCTGCGGCTTCCCCCTGCGGGGGAACGGAGGTTTCTCTCGCCCCGAGGCGTGGACGCGGCCGCGAAGGGCACCGCTGGCGCCGGGGCGGTCGGGGGCCTCGGGGCGCGGGACTCAGAGTTGCCCAGGGGGAGGCCCCGGGGCACTGGACCCCGGACTCGGAAGGCTGAGGAGGCAGGCGAGTGTTGGAGCCCGGGCCTCGGGGCCCGTCCGGCCCCACCGGCCCGCGCCTCGGAGGGGAGCCCCGGGCGCTGAGGAGCGGGAGGCGTCGGCGTCACGCGCGGCGGACTCGCTGGGGGCTTTCCGGCGGGGTGCGGATGCGTCCAGTTGGGATCCCGGGCCAGGTGTGGGGGCCTTCCATCCAGAAAATGTCCCATCCACCCAGAAAATGTCCCAGATGACACGGACCACCGGTACATTTCTGTTTTGTGTCTATGGGGTGTGCAAATGCTGGTGGTGACCCAGTATCATATAGTTTTCTCCTGCTCTCTGTTTTCTGCTCATCTTCAAATGACAGTTTCAATCTTGGAAGCTGGCAATGTGCCGGTTCGAGTCTCAGGCATCCCCACTCGGACGGGCTTAGGAGCCAGTCCTCTGGGCACAGAAACCTGTACACCTGACCTATCATTAGGCTTAGGGCCCAGGGGCATGGCAGGCCCTATCTGACAGCACTGCGGTGTCGTCCCCTCAGGGCTGAGGTGAGGGTATGTGCCTGGCTGGTTGGCAGATCCGGCTTCATGGCTGGGTGGGCCACTAATATTGGGGGTGGCTTTAGTGGGGCTTTGAGGTGGGATCCCCCATGGGCTGAGTCAAGGACGGTGGTCAAGCGGTATGTCCGTCTCTGGGTTTTGTTGCCATGTGGGCCATCAGAGGTGAGGGTGTCCTCTGGAATGCATGTGGGTTTCTCCTGGTCTGAGGGTTCTGGGTCGCTCCGAACGGCATGGTTTTCTCCTGGATGGTAGGCGGAGTCCTTGGTTGAGGCTCAGGGGGTCCCAATCTGGAGGGATTGTTGGCCATGTCTCTGGGCACGGAAGCCTGAAAACACAACCCAGAGTTTGGGTTAGGGCTTAGGGGGATCCAGGCCCTACCTCCTGGTGCTGAGGCTGGATCCCCAGTTGCTGAATCGAACCTGGGGGTCAGGAAGCACATCAGGGTGTGAGTTTGTGACTCTGGGGACCGTCCAATTTGGGGGTGTCCCCTGGGATGCATGTGGGTTTTTTCCATTCTGAGGGCTCTGCGCAGCTTCCAAAGGTACAGTTTCCTCCTGGGTGGCAGGTGGGTTCCTGGGGTGTGGCCCAGAGGTCCCCGATCTGGAGGGACCGTGCCAGTGTGGCTTCAGACCTGTGGAGGGTTAGGGAGCTGCCTTAGGAGTCTGTGGAAAGCCCCGCAGTGCCAGTTCACGCCACTGGAGGGAGCGGTGAGCCGTGGCGCCAGAGACCCTGGAAGACGTGGCAATGCTGCTCGTCACCACTGGAGGCAGTGGCGAGCTGCCCTGGGAAACACCCTGGAAGAGGAGTCCGTGCAGCCTGCTGGCTCTGGGGGCCGTGGGGAGGTGTTGGGTGAGAGACCCTGGATCGTGAGGCACTGCAGCTTGTTTCTACAGGACGGAGTGCTGAGCTGTATAGTCTGATTCCCCAGGTTCAAGAGTGGGCATAAGAGACCCTGGAGCCGAGCCCCCACACAGCACTGTGCCCTGTTTCCCCAGGTTTGCTGGCCATCTGCTGTCAGGGTGGTTCCGGAGGGTCCGCCCAGTTGGGCTCTGGAGCCGGGGGGAACCAAACCCGACTCACGGTGCACTTGGAACCGAGGAGTCGAGTGTTTGGAAGAGCATGTTTCTTTCTCCACAAAGGACGAGGGCATTGGTCGGCTTTAGAAGGAAGTCAATGACCACTTAAGAAACAAGCATGTGTCTCTCCTTCTCCCAGGAATCGGAGCAGGTGTGCAGGCGTTAGGTGGGAGGCGCCTGCTTCTCCGCACCTGAAGACCCTTCTTCACTCTGACTCCACGAGACCTGAACTTTGGAAATCAGCGTCTGAGTCCGTCAGGCAGCTTGTCCCAGGAAGTCAGTGTTCAGAGAAAAGAGCAGGCCCATGGGGCACATCCATGCCAGGATGGGAGGTAAAACTTCTCTTTCACCCCAAACCCCCTGGGCTTACGTCTTGTCTCCAGTGGAGCTCACAATTGGCACACGGAACCAGCTCTAAGATATCTAGTGTGGGTGCCAGAGTGCCTGAGATTCTCTGCAGGGAGCACCTGGCAGGGATCTCCTTTTCTCTGCTTCTTTCTGGCTTACAAAGGTATTTGGAACATCTTTTTCCTAGGCAATCCCTTGGATTCTAAAGGGAAGATGAGATTGACTCGGTGTGCGTTTTGAACACAGAAATTATTCCTTCATCCAACAGTGTTTATCCCACTGGCCCTAGGCTGTGTTGGAATGGCCGGCATCGAGAGGCAGGTGGCTGTTTGTGGTCAGATAGAGACTTGGATGATAGCTTCTCCATTGTCCAAGGGGATGGATCCTCATGGATTCGTCTTTGCATCCAAAGATTTCCAATGAGGGCAGAGGGAAAATTGAAAAGGATTCCAAGGAGCCTTGGGGCAATATCAAAGGGATGCTTGTCTTCCTAGTTTCACTCATACGGCTATATATGATTGGACATGCTCTATTTTCTCTGCGGTTTCATGAGTGGTGAAGTCAGAAGGAGAGTCTTTGGGCGGACCCGGCGCCGGAGAGCACTCCCGAAGCAGAGTTGAGGGAGGGCCTGCGGCCGGGCGTCGTCCTCCGACTTTGGGGGCGGCTGGGGCGTGAGAATCGGCCGGCGATGGGCAGCCCCGGGGACCGGCCTGTTCTCCGAGGCCGAGGGCCCTTTCTCGCTCGGGGCTCGGCGCGGCCCCCCGGAAAACGCGCCAAGAGGACGCGGACCCGCCGGCGGCCCCGGCGCCGGGGAGCCCTCCCGGAGCAGAGTTGAGGGAGGGCCTGGGGCCGGGCGTCGTGCTCCGACGTTGGGGGCGGCTGGGGCGCCCCGGGCTGCGGCTTCCCCCTGCGGGGGAACGGAGGTTTCTCTCGCCCCGAGGCGTGGACGCGGCCGCGAAGGGCACCGCCGGCGCCGGGGCGGTCGGGGGCCTCGGGGCGCGGGACTCAGGGTTGCCCAGGGGGAGGCCCCGGGGCACAGGACCCCGGACTCGGAAGGCTGAGGAGGCAGGCGAGGGTTGGAGCCCGGGCCTCGGGGCCCGCCCGGCCCCACCGGCCCGCGCCAGGGAGGGGAGCCCCGGGCGCTGAGGAGCGGGAGGCGTAGGCGTCGCGCGCGGCGGACTCGCGGGGGGTTTGCGGCGGGGTGCGGGCGCGACCCCGCGGGGTCCCGGGCCAGGCGCGGGGGGCGGCCCCGCAGACGGGCTGCGCCCGAAGCGAGTTCGCCGGGCGTTTTCCGGCCGATTCTCACGAGCGTTCTGCCCAAACTGGGATCGGTTTGGGCAGAACGCTCGTGAGAATCGGCCGGCGTTGGGCAGCCCCGGGGACCGGCCTGGTCCCCGGGGCCGAGGGCCCTTTCTCGCTCGGGGCCCGGCGCGGCCCCCCGGAAAACGCGCCGAGAGGACGCGGACCCGCCGGCGGCCCCGGCGCGGGGAGCCCTCCCGGAGCAGAGTTGAGGGAGGGCCTGGGGCCGGGCGTCGTGCTCCGACTTTGGGGGTGGCTGGGGCGCCCCGGGCTGCGGCTTCCCCCTGCGGGGGAACGGAGGTTTCTCTCGCCCTGAGGCGTGGACGCGGCCGCGAAGGGCACCGCCGGCGCCGGGGCGGTCGGGGGCCTCGGGGCGCGGGACTCAGGGTTGCCCAGGGGGAGGCCCCGGGGCACAGGACCCCGGACTCGGAAGGCTGAGGAGGCAGGCGAGGGTTGGAGCCCGGGCCTCGGGGCCCGCCCGGCCCCACCGGCCCACGCCAGGGAGGGGAGCCCCGGGCGCTGAGGAGCGGGAGGCGTCGGCGTCGCGCGCGGCGGACTCGCGGGGGGCTCTGCTGCGGGGTGCGGGCGGGACGCCGCGGGGTCCCGGGCCAGGCGCGGGGGGCGGCCCCGCAGACGGGCTGCGCCCGAAGCGAGTTCGCCGGGCGTTTTCCGGCCGACTCTCACAAGCGTTCTGCCCAAACCGGGATCGGTTTGGGCAGAACGCTCGTGAGAATGGCCGGCGTTGGGCAGCCCCGGGGTCCGGCCTGTTCCCCGGGGCCGAGGGCCCTTTCTCGCTCGGGGCCCGGCGCGGCCCCCCGGAAAACACGCCGAGAGGACGCGGACCCGCCGGCGGCCCCGGCGCCGGGGAGCACTCCCGGAGCAGAGTTGAGGGAGGGCCTGGGGCCGGGCGTCGTGCTCCGACTTTGGGGGCGGCTGGGGTGCCCCGGGCTGCGGCCTCCCCCTGCGGGGGAACGGAGGTTTCTCTCGCCCCGAGGCGTGGACGCGGCTGTGAAGGGCACCACCGGCGCCGGGGCGGTGGGGGCCTCGGGGCGCGGGACTCAGGGTTGCCCAGGGGGAGGCCCCGGGGCACAGGACCCCGGACTCGGAAGGCTGAGGAGCAGGCGAGGGTTGGAGCCCGGGCCTCGGGGCCCGCCCGGCCCCACCGGCCCGCGCCAGGGAGGGGAGCCCCGGGCGCTGAGGAGCGGGTGGCGTCGGCGTCGCGCGCGGCGGACTCGCGGGGGGCTTTCCGGCGGGGCGCGGGCGCGACCCCGCGGGGTCCCGGGCCAGGCGCGGGGGGCGGCCCCGCAGACGGGCTGCGCCCGAAGCGAGTTCGCCGGGCGTTTTCCGGCCGATTCTCACGAGCGTTCTGCCCAAACCGGGATCGGTTTGGGCAGAACGCTCGTGAGAATCGGCCGGCGTTGGGCAGCCCCGGGGACCGGCCTGGTCCCCGGGGCCGAGGGCCCTTTCTCGCTCGGGGCCCGGCGCGGCCCCCTTGAAAACGCGCCGAGAGGACGCGGACCCGCCGGCGGCCCCGGCGCCGGGGAGCCCTCCCGGAGCAGAGTTGAGGGAGGGCCTGGGGCCGGGCGTCGTGCTCCCACTTTGGGGGCGGCTTGGGCGCCCCGGGCTGCGGCTTCCCCCTGCGGGGGAACGGAGGTTTCTCTCGCCCCGAGGCGTGGACGCGGCTGCGAAGGGCACCGTCGGCGCCGGGGCGGTCGGGGGCCTCGGGGCGCGGGACTCAGGGTTGCCCAGGGGGAGGCCCCGGGGCACAGGACCCCGGACTCGGAAGGCTGAGGAGGCAGGCGAGGGTTGGAGCCCGGGCCTCGGGGCCCGCCCGGCCCCACCGGCCCGCGCCAGGGAGGGGAGCCCCGGGCGCTGAGGAGCGGGAGGCGTCGGCGTCGCGCGCGGCGGACTCGCGGGGGGCTTTCCGGCGGGGCGCGGGCGCGACCCCGCGGGGTCCCGGGCCAGGCGCGGGGGGCGGCCCCGCAGACGGGCTGCGCCCGAAGCGAGTTCGCCGGGCGTTTTCCGGCCGATTCTCACGAGCGTTCTGCCCAAACCGGGATCGGTTTGGGCAGAACGCTCGTGAGAATCGGCCGGCGTTGGGCATCCCCGGGGACCGGCCTGTTCCCCGGGGCCGAGGGCCCTTTCTCGCTCGGGACCCGGCGCGGCCCCCCGGAAAACGCGCCGAGAGGACGCGGACCCGCCGGCGGCCCCGGCGCCGGGGAGCACTCCCGGAGCAGAGTTGAGGGAGGGCCTGGGGCCGGGCGTCGTGCTCCGACTTTGGGGGCGGCTGGGGCGCCCCGGGCTGCGGCTTTCCCCTGCGGGGGAACGGAGGTTTCTCTCGCCCCGAGGCGTGAAGGCGGCTGCGAAGGGCACCGCCGGCGCCGGGGCGGTCGGGGGCCTCGGGGCGCGGGACTCAGGGTTGCCCAGGGGGAGGCCCCGGGGCACAGGACCCCGGACACAGAAGGCTGAGGAGGCAGGCGAGGGTTGGAGCCCGGGCCTCGGGGCCCGCCCGGCCCCACCGGCCCGCGCCAGGGAGGGGAGCCCCGTGCGCTGAGGAGCGGGTGGCGTCGGCGTCGCGCGCGGCAGACTCGCGGGGGGCTTTCCGGCGGGGTGTGTTCGCGACCCCGCAGGGTCCCGGGCCAGGCGCGGGGGGCGGCCCCGCAGACGGGCTGCGCCCTAAGCGAGTTCGCCGGGCGTTTTCCGGCCGATTCTCACGAGCGTTCTGCCCAAACCGGGATCGGTTTGGGCAGAACGCTCGTGAGAATCGGCCGGCGTTGGACAGCCCCGGGGACCGGCCTGTTCCCTGGGGCCGAGGGCCCTTTTCGCTCGGGGCCCGGCGAGGCCCCCCGGAAAACGCGCCGAGAGGACGCGGACCCGCCCGCGGCCCCGGCGCCGGGGAGCACTCCCGGAGCAGAGTTGAGGGAGGGCCTGGGGCCGGGCGTCGTGCTCCGACTTTGGGGGCGGCTGAGGCGCCCCGGGCTGCGGCTTCCCCCTGCGGTGGAATGGAGGTTTCTCTCGCCCCGAGGCGGCAAGGCGGCTGCGAAGGGCACCGTCGGCGCCGGGGCGGTCGGGGGCCTCGGGGCGCGGAACTCAGGGTTGCCCAGGGGGAGGCCGCGGGGCACAGGACCCCGGACTCGGAAGGCTGAGGAGGCAGGCGAGGGTTGGAGCCCGGGCCTCGGGGCCCGCCCGGCCCCACCGGCCCACGCCAGGGAGGGGAGCCCCGGGCGCTGAGGAGCGGGTGGCGTCGGCGTCGCGCGCGGCGGACTCGCGGGGGGCTTTCCGGCGGGGCGCGGGCGCGACCCCGCGGGGTCCCGGGCCAGGCGCGGGGGGCGGCCCCGCAGACGGGCTGCGCCCGAAGCGAGTTCGCCGGGCGTTTTCCGGCCGATTCTCACGAGCGTTCTGCCCAAACCGGGATCGGTTTGGGCAGAACGCTCGTGAGAATCGGCCGGCGTTGGGCATCCCCGGGGACCGGCCTGTTCCCCGGGGCCGAGGGCCCTTTCTCGCTCGGGACCCGGCGCGGCCCCCCGGAAAACGCGCCGAGAGGACGCGGACCCGCCGGCGGCCCCGGCGCCGGGGAGCACTCCCGGAGCAGAGTTGAGGGAGGGCCTGGGGCCGGGCGTCGTGCTCCGACTTTGGGGGCTGCTGGGGTGCCCCGGGCTGCGGCTTCCCCCTGCGGGGGAACGGAGGTTTCTCTCGCCCCGAGGCGTGGACGCGGCTGTGAAGGGCACCACCGGCGCCGGGGCGGTGGGGGCCTCGGGGCGCGGGACTCAGGGTTGCCCAGGGGGAGGCCCCGGGGCACAGGACCCCGGACTCGGAAGGCTGAGGAGGCAGGCGAGGGTTGGAGCCCGGGCCTCGGGGCCCGCCCGGCCCCACCGGCCCGCGCCAGGGAGGGGAGCCCCGGGCGCTGAGGAGCGTTTGGCGTCGGCGTCGCGCGCGGCGGACTCGCGGGGGGCTTTCCGGCGGGGCGCGGGCGCGACTCCGCGGGGTCCCGGGCCAGGCGCGGGGGGCGGCCCCGCAGACGGGCTGCGCCCGAAGCGAGTTCGCCGGGCGTTTTCCGGCCGATTCTCACGAGCGTTCTGCCCAAACCGGGATCGGTTTGGGCAGAACGCTCGTGAGAATCGGCCGGTGTTGGGCAGCCCCGGGGACCGGCCTGGTCCCCGGGGCCGAGGGCCCTTTCTCGCTCGGGGCCCTCGCGGCCCCCCGGAAAACGCGCCGAGAGGACGCGGACCCGCCGGCGGCCCCGGCGCCGGGGAGCCCTCCCGGAGCAGAGTTGAGGGAGGGCCTGGGGCCGGGCGTCGTGCTCCGACTTTGGGGGCGGCTGGGGCGCCCCGGGCTGCGGCTTCCCCCTGCGGGGGAACGGAGGTTTCTCTCGCCCCGAGGCGTGGACGCGTCCGCGAAGGGCACCGCCGGGGCCGGGGCGGTCGGGGGCCTCGGGGCGCGGGACTCAGGGTTGCCCAGGGGGATGCCCCGGGGCACAGGACCCCGGACTCGGAAGGCTGAGGAGGCAGGCGAGGGTTGGAGCCCGGGCCTCGGGGCCCGCCCGGCTCCACCGGCCCGCGCCAGGGAGGGGAGCCCCGGGCGCTGAGGGGCGGGAGGCGACGGCGTCGCGCGCGGCGGACTCGCGGGGGGCTTTGCGGCGGGGTGCGGGCGCGACCCCGCGGGGTCCCGGGCCAGGCGCGGGGGGCGGCCCCGCAGACGGGCTGCGCCCGAAGCGAGTTCGCCAGGCGTTTTCCGGCCGATTCTCACGAGCGTTCTGCCCAAACCGGGATCGGTTTGGGCAGAACGCTCGTGAGAATCGGCCGGCGTTGGGCAGCCCCGGGGACCGGCCTGGTCCCCGGGGCCGAGGGCCCTTTCTCGCTCGGGGCCCGGCGCGGCCCCCCGGAAAACACGCCGAGAGGACGCGGACCCGCCGGCGGCCCCGGCGCCGGGGAGCACTCCCGGAGCAGAGTTGAGGGAGGGCCTGGGGCCGGGCGTCGTGCTCCGACTTTGGGGGCGGCTGGGGTGCCCCGGGCTGCGGCTTCCCCCTGCGGGGGAACGGAGGTTTCTCTCGCCCCGAGGCGTGGACGCGGCTGTGAAGGGCACCACCGGCGCCGGGGCGGTGGGGGCCTCGGGGCGCGGGACTCAGGGTTGCCCAGGGGGAGGCCCCGGGGCACAGGACCCCGGACTCGGAAGGCTGAGGAGGCAGGCGAGGGTTGGAGCCCGGGCCTCGGGGCCCGCCCGGCCCCACCGGCCCGCGCCAGGGAGGGGAGCCCCGGGCGCTGAGGAGCGGGTGGCGTCGGCGTCGCGCGCGGCGGACTCGCGGGGGGCTTTCCGGCGGGGCGCGGGCGCGACCCCGCGGGGTCCCGGGCCAGGCGCGGGGGGCGGCCCCGCAGACGGGCTGCGCCCGAAGCGAGTTCGCCGGGCGTTTTCCGGCCGATTCTCACGAGCGTTCTGCCCAAACCGGGATCGGTTTGGGCAGAACGCTCGTGAGAATCGGCCGGCGTTGGGCATCCCCGGGGACCGGCCTGTTCCCCGGGGCCGAGGGCCCTTTCTCGCTCGGGACCCGGCGCGGCCCCCCGGAAAACGCGCCGAGAGGACGCGGACCCGCCGGCGGCCCCGGCGCCGGGGAGCACTCCCGGAGCAGAGTTGAGGGAGGGCCTGGGGCCGGGCGTCGTGCTCCGACTTTGGGGGCGGCTGGGGTGCCCCGGGCTGCGGCTTCCCCCTGCGGGGGAACGGAGGTTTCTCTCGCCCCGAGGCGTGGACGCGGCTGTGAAGGGCACCACCGGCGCCGGGGCGGTGGGGGCCTCGGGGCGCGGGACTCAGGGTTGCCCAGGGGGAGGCCCCGGGGCACAGGACCCCGGACTCGGAAGGCTGAGGAGGCAGGCGAGGGTTGGAGCCCGGGCCTCGGGGCCCGCCCGGCCCCACCGGCCCGCGCCAGGGAGGGGAGCCCCGGGCGCTGAGGAGCGTTTGGCGTCGGCGTCGCGCGCGGCGGACTCGCGGGGGGCTTTCCGGCGGGGCGCGGGCGCGACGCCGCGGGGTCCCGTGCCAGGCGCGGGGGGCGGCCCCGCAGACGGGCTGCGCCCGAAGCGAGTTCGCCGGGCGTTTTCCGGCCGATTCTCACGAGCGTTCTGCCCAAACCGGGATCGGTTTGGGCAGAACGCTCGTGAGAATCGGCCGGCGTTGGGCAGCCCCGGGGACCGGCCTGGTCCCCGGGGCCGAGGGCCCTTTCTCGCTCGGGGCCCGGCGCGGCCCCCCGGAAAACGCGCCGAGAGGACGCGGACCCGCCGGCGGCCCCGGCGCCGGGGAGCCCTCCCGGAGCAGAGTTGAGGGAGGGCCTGGGGCCGGGCGTCGTGCTCCCACTTTGGGGGCGGCTTGGGCGCCCCGGGCTGCGGCTTCCCCCTGCGGGGGAACGGAGGTTTCTCTCGCCCCGAGGCGTGGACGCGGCTGCGAAGGGCACCGTCGGCGCCGGGGCGGTCGGGGGCCTCGGGGCGCGGGACTCAGGGTTGCCCAGGGGGAGGCCCCGGGGCACAGGACCCCGGACTCGGAAGGCTGAGGAGGCAGGCGAGGGTTGGAGCCCGGGCCTCGGGGCCCGCCCGGCCCCACCGGCCCGCGCCAGGGAGGGGAGCCCCGGGCGCTGAGGAGCGGGAGGCGTCGGCGTCGCGCGCGGCGGACTCGCGGGGGGCTTTCCGGCGGGGCGCGGGCGCGACCCCGCGGGGTCCCGGGCCAGGCGCGGGGGGCGGCCCCGCAGACGGGCTGCGCCCGAAGCGAGTTCGCCGGGCGTTTTCCGGCCGATTCTCACGAGCGTTCTGCCCAAACCGGGATCGGTTTGGGCAGAACGCTCGTGAGAATCGGCCGGCGTTGGGCATCCCCGGGGACCGGCCTTTTCCCCGGGGCCGAGGGCCCTTTCTCGCTCGGGACCCGGCGCGGCCCCCCGGAAAACGCGCCGAGAGGACGCGGACCCGCCGGCGGCCCCGGCGCCGGGGAGCACTATCGGAGCAGAGTTGAGGGAGGGCCTGGGGCCGGGCGTCGTGCTCCGACTTTGGGGGCGGCTGGGGCGCCCCGGGCTGCGGCTTTCCCCTGCGGGGGAACGGAGGTTTCTCTCGCCCCGAGGTGTGAAGGCGGCTGCGAAGGGCACCGCCGGCGCCGGGGCGGTCGGGGGCCTCGGGGCGCGGGACTCAGGGTTGCCCAGGGGGAGGCCCCGGGGCCCAGGACCCCGGACACAGAAGGCTGAGGAGGCAGGCGAGGGTTGGAGCCCGGGCCTCGGGGCCCGCCCGGCCCCACCGGCCCGCGCCAGGGAGGGGAGCCCCGTGCGCTGAGGAGCGGGTGGCGTCGGCGTCGCGCGCGGCAGACTCGCGGGGGGCTTTCCGGCGGGGTGTGTTCGCGACCCCGCAGGGTCCCGGGCCAGGCGCGGGGGGCGGCCCCGCAGACGGGCTGCGCCCTAAGCGAGTTCGCCGGGCGTTTTCCGGCCGATTCTCACGAGCGTTCTGCCCAAACCGGGATCGGTTTGGGCAGAACGCTCGTGAGAATCGGCCGGCGTTGGACAGCCCCGGGGACCGGCCTGTTCCCTGGGGCCGAGGGCCCTTTTCGCTCGGGGCCCGGCGAGGCCCCCCGGAAAACGCGCCGAGAGGACGCGGACCCGCCCGCGGCCCCGGCGCCGGGGAGCACTCCCGGAGCAGAGTTGAGGGAGGGCCTGGGGCCGGGCGTCGTGCTCCGACTTTGGGGGCGGCTGAGGCGCCCCGGGCTGCGGCTTCCCCCTGCGGGGGAACGGAGGTTTCTCTCGCCCCGAGGCGTGAAGGCGGCTGCGAAGGGCACCGTCGGCGCCGGGGCGGTCGGGGGCCTCGGGGCGCGGAACTCAGGGTTGCCCTGGGGGAGGCCGCGGGGCACAGGACCCCGGACTCGGAAGGCTGAGGAGGCAGGCGAGGGTTGGAGCCCGGGCCTCGGGGCCCGCCCGGCCCCACCGGCCCACGCCAGGGAGGGGAGCCCCGGGCGCTGAGGAGCGGGAGGCGTCGGCGTCGCGCGCGGCGGACTCGCGGGGGGCTCTGCTGCGGGGTGCGGGCGGGACGCCGCGGGGTCCCGGGCCAGGCGCGGGGGGCGGCCCCGCAGACGGGCTGCGCCCGAAGCGAGTTCGCCGGGCGTTTTCCGGCCGACTCTCACAAGCGTTCTGCCCAAACCGGGATCGGTTTGGGCAGAACGCTCGTGAGAATGGCCGGCGTTGGGCAGCCCCGGGGTCCGGCCTGTTCCCCGGGGCCGAGGGCCCTTTCTCGCTCGGGGCCCGGCGCGGCCCCCCGGAAAACACGCCGAGAGGACGCGGACCCGCCGGCGGCCCCGGCGCCGGGGAGCACTCCCGGAGCAGAGTTGAGGGAGGGCCTGGGGCCGGGCGTCGTGCTCCGACTTTGGGGGCGGCTGGGGTGCCCCGGGCTGCGGCCTCCCCCTGCGGGGGAACGGAGGTTTCTCTCGCCCCGAGGCGTGGACGCGGCTGTGAAGGGCACCACCGGCGCCGGGGCGGTGGGGGCCTCGGGGCGCGGGACTCAGGGTTGCCCAGGGGGAGGCCCCGGGGCACAGGACCCCGGACTCGGAAGGCTGAGGAGCAGGCGAGGGTTGGAGCCCGGGCCTCGGGGCCCGCCCGGCCCCACCGGCCCGCGCCAGGGAGGGGAGCCCCGGGCGCTGAGGAGCGGGTGGCGTCGGCGTCGCGCGCGGCGGACTCGCGGGGGGCTTTCCGGCGGGGCGCGGGCGCGACCCCGCGGGGTCCCGGGCCAGGCGCGGGGGGCGGCCCCGCAGACGGGCTGCGCCCGAAGCGAGTTCGCCGGGCGTTTTCCGGCCGATTCTCACGAGCGTTCTGCCCAAACCGGGATCGGTTTGGGCAGAACGCTCGTGAGAATCGGCCGGCGTTGGGCAGCCCCGGGGACCGGCCTGGTCCCCGGGGCCGAGGGCCCTTTCTCGCTCGGGGCCCGGCGCGGCCCCCTTGAAAACGCGCCGAGAGGACGCGGACCCGCCGGCGGCCCCGGCGCCGGGGAGCCCTCCCGGAGCAGAGTTGAGGGAGGGCCTGGGGCCGGGCGTCGTGCTCCCACTTTGGGGGCGGCTTGGGCGCCCCGGGCTGCGGCTTCCCCCTGCGGGGGAACGGAGGTTTCTCTCGCCCCGAGGCGTGGACGCGGCTGCGAAGGGCACCGTCGGCGCCGGGGCGGTCGGGGGCCTCGGGGCGCGGGACTCAGGGTTGCCCAGGGGGAGGCCCCGGGGCACAGGACCCCGGACTCGGAAGGCTGAGGAGGCAGGCGAGGGTTGGAGCCCGGGCCTCGGGGCCCGCCCGGCCCCACCGGCCCGCGCCAGGGAGGGGAGCCCCGGGCGCTGAGGAGCGGGAGGCGTCGGCGTCGCGCGCGGCGGACTCGCGGGGGGCTTTCCGGCGGGGCGCGGGCGCGACCCCGCGGGGTCCCGGGCCAGGCGCGGGGGGCGGCCCCGCAGACGGGCTGCGCCCGAAGCGAGTTCGCCGGGCGTTTTCCGGCCGATTCTCACGAGAGTTCTGCCCAAACCGGGATCGGTTTGGGCAGAACGCTCGTGAGAATCGGCCGGCGTTGGGCATCCCCGGGGACCGGCCTGTTCCCCGGGGCCGAGGGCCCTTTCTCGCTCGGGACCCGGCGCGGCCCCCCGGAAAACGCGCCGAGAGGACGCGGACCCGCCGGCGGCCCCGGCGCCGGGGAGCACTCCCGGAGCAGAGTTGAGGGAGGGCCTGGGGCCGGGCGTCGTGCTCCGACTTTGGGGGCGGCTGGGGCGCCCCGGGCTGCGGCTTTCCCCTGCGGGGGAACGGAGGTTTCTCTCGCCCCGAGGCGTGAAGGCGGCTGCGAAGGGCACCGCCGGCGCCGGGGCGGTCGGGGGCCTCGGGGCGCGGGACTCAGGGTTGCCCAGGGGGAGGCCCCGGGGCACAGGACCCCGGACACAGAAGGCTGAGGAGGCAGGCGAGGGTTGGAGCCCGGGCCTCGGGGCCCGCCCGGCCCCACCGGCCCGCGCCAGGGAGGGGAGCCCCGTGCGCTGAGGAGCGGGTGGCGTCGGCGTCGCGCGCGGCAGACTCGCGGGGGGCTTTCCGGCGGGGTGTGTTCGCGACCCCGCAGGGTCCCGGGCCAGGCGCGGGGGGCGGCCCCGCAGACGGGCTGCGCCCTAAGCGAGTTCGCCGGGCGTTTTCCGGCCGATTCTCACGAGCGTTCTGCCCAAACCGGGATCGGTTTGGGCAGAACGCTCGTGAGAATCGGCCGGCGTTGGACAGCCCCGGGGACCGGCCTGTTCCCTGGGGCCGAGGGCCCTTTTCGCTCGGGGCCCGGCGAGGCCCCCCGGAAAACGCGCCGAGAGGACGCGGACCCGCCCGCGGCCCCGGCGCCGGGGAGCACTCCCGGAGCAGAGTTGAGGGAGGGCCTGGGGCCGGGCGTCGTGCTCCGACTTTGGGGGCGGCTGAGGCGCCCCGGGCTGCGGCTTCCCCCTGCGGTGGAATGGAGGTTTCTCTCGCCCCGAGGTGGCAAGGCGGCTGCGAAGGGCACCGTCGGCGCCGGGGCGGTCGGGGGCCTCGGGGCGCGGAACTCAGGGTTGCCCAGGGGGAGGCCGCGGGGCACAGGACCCCGGACTCGGAAGGCTGAGGAGGCAGGCGAGGGTTGGAGCCCGGGCCTCGGGGCCCGCCCGGCCCCACCGGCCCACGCCAGGGAGGGGAGCCCCGGGCGCTGAGGAGCGGGTGGCGTCGGCGTCGCGCGCGGCGGACTCGCGGGGGGCTTTCCGGCGGGGCGCGGGCGCGACCCCGCGGGGTCCCGGGCCAGGCGCGGGGGGCGGCCCCGCAGACGGGCTGCGCCCGAAGCGAGTTCGCCGGGCGTTTTCCGGCCGATTCTCACGAGCGTTCTGCCCAAACCGGGATCGGTTTGGGCAGAACGCTCGTGAGAATCGGCCGGCGTTGGGCATCCCCGGGGACCGGCCTGTTCCCCGGGGCCGAGGGCCCTTTCTCGCTCGGGACCCGGCGCGGCCCCCCGGAAAACGCGCCGAGAGGACGCGGACCCGCCGGCGGCCCCGGCGCCGGGGAGCACTCCCGGAGCAGAGTTGAGGGAGGGCCTGGGGCCGGGCGTCGTGCTCCGACTTTGGGGGCTGCTGGGGTGCCCCGGGCTGCGGCTTCCCCCTGCGGGGGAACGGAGGTTTCTCTCGCCCCGAGGCGTGGACGCGGCTGTGAAGGGCACCACCGGCGCCGGGGCGGTGGGGGCCTCGGGGCGCGGGACTCAGGGTTGCCCAGGGGGAGGCCCCGGGGCACAGGACCCCGGACTCGGAAGGCTGAGGAGGCAGGCGAGGGTTGGAGCCCGGGCCTCGGGGCCCGCCCGGCCCCACCGGCCCGCGCCAGGGAGGGGAGCCCCGGGCGCTGAGGAGCGTTTGGCGTCGGCGTCGCGCGCGGCGGACTCGCGGGGGGCTTTCCGGCGGGGCGCGGGCGCGACTCCGCGGGGTCCCGGGCCAGGCGCGGGGGGCGGCCCCGCAGACGGGCTGCGCCCGAAGCGAGTTCGCCGGGCGTTTTCCGGCCGATTCTCACGAGCGTTCTGCCCAAACCGGGATCGGTTTGGGCAGAACGCTCGTGAGAATCGGCCGGTGTTGGGCAGCCCCGGGGACCGGCCTGGTCCCCGGGGCCGAGGGCCCTTTCTCGCTCGGGGCCCTCGCGGCCCCCCGGAAAACGCGCCGAGAGGACGCGGACCCGCCGGCGGCCCCGGCGCCGGGGAGCCCTCCCGGAGCAGAGTTGAGGGAGGGCCTGGGGCCGGGCGTCGTGCTCCGACTTTGGGGGCGGCTGGGGCGCCCCGGGCTGCGGCTTCCCCCTGCGGGGGAACGGAGGTTTCTCTCGCCCCGAGGCGTGGACGCGTCCGCGAAGGGCACCGCCGGGGCCGGGGCGGTCGGGGGCCTCGGGGCGCGGGACTCAGGGTTGCCCAGGGGGATGCCCCGGGGCACAGGACCCCGGACTCGGAAGGCTGAGGAGGCAGGCGAGGGTTGGAGCCCGGGCCTCGGGGCCCGCCCGGCTCCACCGGCCCGCGCCAGGGAGGGGAGCCCCGGGCGCTGAGGGGCGGGAGGCGACGGCGTCGCGCGCGGCGGACTCGCGGGGGGCTTTGCGGCGGGGTGCGGGCGCGACCCCGCGGGGTCCCGGGCCAGGCGCGGGGGGCGGCCCCGCAGACGGGCTGCGCCCGAAGCGAGTTCGCCAGGCGTTTTCCGGCCGATTCTCACGAGCGTTCTGCCCAAACCGGGATCGGTTTGGGCAGAACGCTCGTGAGAATCGGCCGGCGTTGGGCAGCCCCGGGGACCGGCCTGTTCCCCGGGGCCGAGGGCCCTTTCTCGCTCGGGGCCCGGCGCGGCCCCCCGGAAAACACGCCGAGAGGACGCGGACCCGCCGGCGGCCCCGGCGCCGGGGAGCACTCCCGGAGCAGAGTTGAGGGAGGGCCTGGGGCCGGGCGTCGTGCTCCGACTTTGGGGGCGGCTGGGGTGCCCCGGGCTGCGGCTTCCCCCTGCGGGGGAACGGAGGTTTCTCTCGCCCCGAGGCGTGGACGCGGCTGTGAAGGGCACCACCGGCGCCGGGGCGGTGGGGGCCTCGGGGCGCGGGACTCAGGGTTGCCCAGGGGGAGGCCCCGGGGCACAGGACCCCGGACTCGGAAGGCTGAGGAGGCAGGCGAGGGTTGGAGCCCGGGCCTCGGGGCCCGCCCGGCCCCACCGGCCCGCGCCAGGGAGGGGAGCCCCGGGCGCTGAGGAGCGGGTGGCGTCGGCGTCGCGCGCGGCGGACTCGCGGGGGGCTTTCCGGCGGGGCGCGGGCGCGACCCCGCGGGGTCCCGGGCCAGGCGCGGGGGGCGGCCCCGCAGACGGGCTGCGCCCGAAGCGAGTTCGCCGGGCGTTTTCCGGCCGATTCTCACGAGCGTTCTGCCCAAACCGGGATCGGTTTGGGCAGAACGCTCGTGAGAATCGGCCGGCGTTGGGCATCCCCGGGGACCGGCCTGTTCCCCGGGGCCGAGGGCCCTTTCTCGCTCGGGACCCGGCGCGGCCCCCCGGAAAACGCGCCGAGAGGACGCGGACCCGCCGGCGGCCCCGGCGCCGGGGAGCACTCCCGGAGCAGAGTTGAGGGAGGGCCTGGGGCCGGGCGTCGTGCTCCGACTTTGGGGGCGGCTGGGGTGCCCCGGGCTGCGGCTTCCCCCTGCGGGGGAACGGAGGTTTCTCTCGCCCCGAGGCGTGGACGCGGCTGTGAAGGGCACCACCGGCGCCGGGGCGGTGGGGGCCTCGGGGCGCGGGACTCAGGGTTGCCCAGGGGGAGGCCCCGGGGCACAGGACCCCGGACTCGGAAGGCTGAGGAGGCAGGCGAGGGTTGGAGCCCGGGCCTCGGGGCCCGCCCGGCCCCACCGGCCCGCGCCAGGGAGGGGAGCCCCGGGCGCTGAGGAGCGTTTGGCGTCGGCGTCGCGCGCGGCGGACTCGCGGGGGGCTTTCCGGCGGGGCGCGGGCGCGACGCCGCGGGGTCCCGTGCCAGGCGCGGGGGGCGGCCCCGCAGACGGGCTGCGCCCGAAGCGAGTTCGCCGGGCGTTTTCCGGCCGATTCTCACGAGCGTTCTGCCCAAACCGGGATCGGTTTGGGCAGAACGCTCGTGAGAATCGGCCGGCGTTGGGCAGCCCCGGGGACCGGCCTGGTCCCCGGGGCCGAGGGCCCTTTCTCGCTCGGGGCCCGGCGCGGCCCCCCGGAAAACGCGCCGAGAGGACGCGGACCCGCCGGCGGCCCCGGCGCCGGGGAGCCCTCCCGGAGCAGAGTTGAGGGAGGGCCTGGGGCCGGGCGTCGTGCTCCCACTTTGGGGGCGGCTTGGGCGCCCCGGGCTGCGGCTTCCCCCTGCGGGGGAACGGAGGTTTCTCTCGCCCCGAGGCGTGGACGCGGCTGCGAAGGGCACCGTCGGCGCCGGGGCGGTCGGGGGCCTCGGGGCGCGGGACTCAGGGTTGCCCAGGGGGAGGCCCCGGGGCACAGGACCCCGGACTCGGAAGGCTGAGGAGGCAGGCGAGGGTTGGAGCCCGGGCCTCGGGGCCCGCCCGGCCCCACCGGCCCGCGCCAGGGAGGGGAGCCCCGGGCGCTGAGGAGCGGGAGGCGTCGGCGTCGCGCGCGGCGGACTCGCGGGGGGCTTTCCGGCGGGGCGCGGGCGCGACCCCGCGGGGTCCCGGGCCAGGCGCGGGGGGCGGCCCCGCAGACGGGCTGCGCCCGAAGCGAGTTCGCCGGGCGTTTTCCGGCCGATTCTCACGAGCGTTCTGCCCAAACCGGGATCGGTTTGGGCAGAACGCTCGTGAGAATCGGCCGGCGTTGGGCATCCCCGGGGACCGGCCTGTTCCCCGGGGCCGAGGGCCCTTTCTCGCTCGGGACCCGGCGCGGCCCCCCGGAAAACGCGCCGAGAGGACGCGGACCCGCCGGCGGCCCCGGCGCCGGGGAGCACTCCCGGAGCAGAGTTGAGGGAGGGCCTGGGGCCGGGCGTCGTGCTCCGACTTTGGGGGCGGCTGGGGTGCCCCGGGCTGCGGCTTCCCCCTGCGGGGGAACGGAGGTTTCTCTCGCCCCGAGGCGTGGACGCGGCTGTGAAGGGCACCACCGGCGCCGGGGCGGTGGGGGCCTCGGGGCGCGGGACTCAGGGTTGCCCAGGGGGAGGCCCCGGGGCACAGGACCCCGGACTCGGAAGGCTGAGGAGGCAGGCGAGGGTTGGAGCCCGGGCCTCGGGGCCCGCCCGGCCCCACCGGCCCGCGCCAGGGAGGGGAGCCCCGGGCGCTGAGGAGCGTTTGGCGTCGGCGTCGCGCGCGGCGGACTCGCGGGGGGCTTTCCGGCGGGGCGCGGGCGCGACGCCGCGGGGTCCCGTGCCAGGCGCGGGGGGCGGCCCCGCAGACGGGCTGCGCCCGAAGCGAGTTCGCCGGGCGTTTTCCGGCCGATTCTCACGAGCGTTCTGCCCAAACCGGGATCGGTTTGGGCAGAACGCTCGTGAGAATCGGCCGGCGTTGGGCAGCCCCGGGGACCGGCCTGGTCCCCGGGGCCGAGGGCCCTTTCTCGCTCGGGGCCCGGCGCGGCCCCCCGGAAAACGCGCCGAGAGGACGCGGACCCGCCGGCGGCCCCGGCGCCGGGGAGCCCTCCCGGAGCAGAGTTGAGGGAGGGCCTGGGGCCGGGCGTCGTGCTCCCACTTTGGGGGCGGCTTGGGCGCCCCGGGCTGCGGCTTCCCCCTGCGGGGGAACGGAGGTTTCTCTCGCCCCGAGGCGTGGACGCGGCTGCGAAGGGCACCGTCGGCGCCGGGGCGGTCGGGGGCCTCGGGGCGCGGGACTCAGGGTTGCCCAGGGGGAGGCCCCGGGGCACAGGACCCCGGACTCGGAAGGCTGAGGAGGCAGGCGAGGGTTGGAGCCCGGGCCTCGGGGCCCGCCCGGCCCCACCGGCCCGCGCCAGGGAGGGGAGCCCCGGGCGCTGAGGAGCGGGAGGCGTCGGCGTCGCGCGCGGCGGACTCGCGGGGGGCTTTCCGGCGGGGCGCGGGCGCGACCCCGCGGGGTCCCGGGCCAGGCGCGGGGGGCGACCCCGCAGACGGGCTGCGCCCGAAGCGAGTTCGCCGGGCGTTTTCCGGCCGATTCTCACGAGCGTTCTGCCCAAACCGGGATCGGTTTGGGCAGAACGCTCGTGAGAATCGGCCGGCGTTGGGCATCCCCGGGGACCGGCCTTTTCCCCGGGGCCGAGGGCCCTTTCTCGCTCGGGACCCGGCGCGGCCCCCCGGAAAACGCGCCGAGAGGACGCGGACCCGCCGGCGGCCCCGGCGCCGGGGAGCACTATCGGAGCAGAGTTGAGGGAGGGCCTGGGGCCGGGCGTCGTGCTCCGACTTTGGGGGCGGCTGGGGCGCCCCGGGCTGCGGCTTTCCCCTGCGGGGGAACGGAGGTTTCTCTCGCCCCGAGGTGTGAAGGCGGCTGCGAAGGGCACCGCCGGCGCCGGGGCGGTCGGGGGCCTCGGGGCGCGGGACTCAGGGTTGCCCAGGGGGAGGCCCCGGGGCCCAGGACCCCGGACACAGAAGGCTGAGGAGGCAGGCGAGGGTTGGAGCCCGGGCCTCGGGGCCCGCCCGGCCCCACCGGCCCGCGCCAGGGAGGGGAGCCCCGTGCGCTGAGGAGCGGGTGGCGTCGGCGTCGCGCGCGGCAGACTCGCGGGGGGCTTTCCGGCGGGGTGTGTTCGCGACCCCGCAGGGTCCCGGGCCAGGCGCGGGGGGCGGCCCCGCAGACGGGCTGCGCCCTAAGCGAGTTCGCCGGGCGTTTTCCGGCCGATTCTCACGAGCGTTCTGCCCAAACCGGGATCGGTTTGGGCAGAACGCTCGTGAGAATCGGCCGGCGTTGGACAGCCCCGGGGACCGGCCTGTTCCCTGGGGCCGAGGGCCCTTTTCGCTCGGGGCCCGGCGAGGCCCCCCGGAAAACGCGCCGAGAGGACGCGGACCCGCCCGCGGCCCCGGCGCCGGGGAGCACTCCCGGAGCAGAGTTGAGGGAGGGCCTGGGGCCGGGCGTCGTGCTCCGACTTTGGGGGCGGCTGAGGCGCCCCGGGCTGCGGCTTCCCCCTGCGGGGGAACGGAGGTTTCTCTCGCCCCGAGGCATGGACGCGGCCGCGAAGGGCACCGCCGGCGCCGGGGTGGTCGGGGGCCTCGGGGCGCGGGACTCAGTGTTGCCCAGGGGGAGGCCCCGGGGCACAGGACCCCGGACTCGGAAGGCTGAGGAGGCAGGCGAGGGTTGGAGCCCGGGCCTCGGGGCCCGCCCGGCCCCACCGGCCCGCGCCAGGGAGGGGAGCCCCGGGCGCTGAGGAGCGGGAGGCGTCGGGGTCGCGCGCGGCGGACTCGCGGGGGGCTTTGCGGCGGGGTGCGGGCGCGACCCCGCGGGGTCCCGGGCCAGGCAGGGGGGCGGCCCCGCAGACGGGCTGCGCCCGAAGCGAGTTCGCCGGGCATTTTCCGGCCAATTCTCACGAGCGTTCTGCCCAAACCGGGATCGGTTTCGGCAGGACGCTCGTGAGAATCGGCTGGCGTTGGGCAGCCCCGGGGACCGGCCTGGTCCCCGGGGCCGAGGGCCCTTTCTCGCTCGGGGCCCGGCGCGGCCCCCCGGAAAACGCGCCGAGAGGACGCGGACCCGCCGGCGGCCCCGGCGCCGGGGAGCCCTCCCGGAGCAGAGTTGAGGGAGGGCCTGGGGCCGGGCGTCGTGCTCCGACTTTGGGGGCGGCTGGGGAGCCCCGGGCTGCGGCTTCCCCCTGCGGGGGAACGGAGGTTTCTCTCGCCCCGAGGCGTGGACGCGGCCGCGAAGGGCACCGTCGGCGCCGGGGCGGTCGGGGGCCTCGGGGCGCGGGACTCAGGGTTGCCCAGGGGGAGGCCCCGGGGCACAGGACCCCGGACTCGGAAGGCTGAGGAGGCAGGCGAGGGTTGGAGCCCGGGCCTCGGGGCCCGCCCGGCCCCACCGGCCCGCGCCAGGGAGGGGAGCCCCGGGCGCTAAGGGGCGGGAGGCGTCGGCGTCGCGCGCGGCGGACTCGTGGGGGGCTTTGCGGCGGGGTGCGGGCGCGACCCCGCGGGGTCCCGGGCCAGGCGCGGGGGGCGGCCCCGCAGACGGGCTGCGCCCGAAGCGAGTTCGCCGGGCGTTTTCCGGCCGATTCTCACGAGCGTTCTGCCCAAACCGGGATCGGTTTGGGCAGAACGCTCGTGAGAATCGGCCAGCGTTGGGCAGCCCCGGGGACCGGCCTGGTCCCCGGGGCCGAGGGCCCTTTCTCGCTCGGGGCCCGGCGCGGCCCCCCGGAAAACGCGCCGAGATGACGCGGACCCGCCGGCGGCCCCGGCGCGGGGAGCCCTCCCGGAGCAGAGTTGAGGGAGGGCCTGGGGCCTGGCGTCGTGCTACGACTTTGGGGGCGGCTGGGGCGCCCCGGGCTGCGGCTTCCCCCTGCGGGGGAACGGAGGTTTCTCTCGCCCCGAGGCGTGGACGCGGCCGCGAAGGGCACCGCCGGCGCCGGGGCGGTCGGGGGCCTCGGGGCGCGGGACTCAGGGTTGCCCAGGGGGAGGCCCCGGGGCACAGGACCCCGGACTCGGAAGGCTGAGGAGGCAGGCGAGGGTTGGAGCCCGGGCCTCGGGGCCCGCCCGGCCCCACCGGCCCGCGCCAGGGAGGGGAGCCCCGGGCGCTGAGGAGCGTTTGGCGTCGGCGTCGCGCGCGGCGGACTCGCGGGGGGCTTTGCGGCGGGGTGCGGGCGCGACCCCGCGGGGTCCCGGGCCAGGCGCGGGGGGCGGCCCCGCAGACGGGCTGCGCCCGAAGCGAGTTCGCCGGGCGTTTTCCGGCCGATTCTCACGAGCGTTCTGCCCAAACCGGGATCGGTTTGGGCAGAACGCTCGTGAGAATCGGCCGGCGTTGGGCAGACCCGGGGACCGGCCTGGTCCCGGGGCCGAGGGCCCTTTCTCGCTCGGGGCCCTCGCGGCCCCCCGGAAAACGCGCCGAGAGGACGCGGACCCGCCGGCTGCCCCGGCGCCGGGGAGCCCTCCCGGAGCAGAGTTGAGGGAGGGCCTGGGGCCGGGCGTCGTGCTCCGACTTTGGGGGCGGCTGGGGCGCCCCGGGCTGCGGCTTCCCCCTGCGGGGGAACGGAGGTTTCTCTCGCCCCGAGGCGTGGACGCGGCCGCGAAGGGCACCGTCGGCGCCGGGGCGGTCGGGGGCCTCGGGGCGCGGGACTCAGGGTTGCCCAGGGGGAGGCCCCGGGGCACAGGACCCCGGACTCGGAAGGCTGAGGAGGCAGGCGAGGGTTGGAGCCCGGGCCTCGGGGCCCGCCCGGCCCCACCGGCCCGCGCCAGGGAGGGGAGCCCCGGGCGCTAAGGGGCGGGAGGCGTCGGCGTCGCGCGCGGCGGACTCGTGGGGGGCTTTGCGGCGGGGTGCGGGCGCGACCCCGCGGGGTCCCGGGCCAGGCGCGGGGGGCGGCCCCGCAGACGGGCTGCGCCCGAAGCGAGTTCGCCGGGCGTTTTCCGGCCGATTCTCACGAGCGTTCTGCCCAAACCGGGATCGGTTTGGGCAGAACGCTCGTGAGAATCGGCCAGCGTTGGGCAGCCCCGGGGACCGGCCTGGTCCCCGGGGCCGAGGGCCCTTTCTCGCTCGGGGCCCGGCGCGGCCCCCCGGAAAACGCGCCGAGATGACGCGGACCCGCCGGCGGCCCCGGCGCGGGTAGCCCTCCCGGAGCAGAGTTGAGGGAGGGCCTGGGGCCTGGCGTCGTGCTACGACTTTGGGGGCGGCTGGGGCGCCCCGGGCTGCGGCTTCCCCCTGCGGGGGAACGGAGGTTTCTCTCGCCCCGAGGCGTGGACGCGGCCGCGAAGGGCACCGCCGGCGCCGGGGCGGTCGGGGGCCTCGGGGCGCGGGACTCAGGGTTGCCCAGGGGGAGGCCCCGGGGCACAGGACCCCGGACTCGGAAGGCTGAGGAGGCAGGCGAGGGTTGGAGCCCGGGCCTCGGGGCCCGCCCGGCCCCACCGGCCCGCGCCAGGGAGGGGAGCCCCGGGCGCTGAGGAGCGGGAGGCGTCGGCGTCGCGCGCGGCGGACTCGCGGGGGGCTTTGCGGCGGGGTGCGGGCGCGACCCCGCGGGGTCCCGGGCCAGGCGCGGGGGGCGGCCCCGCAGACGGGCTGCGCCCGAAGCGAGTTCGCCGGGCGTTTTCCGGCCGATTCTCACGAGCGTTCTGCCCAAACCGGGATCGGTTTGGGCAGAACGCTCCTGAGAATCGGCCGGCGTTGGGCAGCCCCGGGGACCGGCCTGGTCCCCGGGGCCGAGGGCCCTTTCTCGCTCGGGGCCCGGCGCGGCCCCCCGGAAAACGCGCCGAGAGGACGCGGACCCGCCGGCGGCCCCGGCGCCGGGGAGCCCTCCCGGAGCAGAGTTGAGGGAGGGCCTGGGGCCGGGCGTCGTGCTCCGACTTTGGGGGTGGCTGGGGCGCCCCGGGCTGCGGCTTCCCCCTGCGGGGGAACGGAGGTTTTTCTCGCCCCGAGGCGTGGACGTGGCCGCGAAGGGCACCGCCGGCGCCGGGGCGGTCGTGGGCCTCGGGGCGCGGGACTCAGGGTTGCCCAGGGGGAGGCCCCGGGGCACAGGAACCCGGACTCGGAAGGCTGAGGAGGCAGGCGAGGGCTGGAGCCCGAGCCTCGGGCCCGCCCGGCCCCACCGGCCCGCGCCAGGGAGGGGAGCCCCGGGCGCTGAGGATCGGGAGGCGTCGGCGTCGCGCGCGGCGGACTCGCGGGGGGCTTTCCGGCGGAGTGCGGGCGCGAACCCGCGGGGTCCCGGGCCAGGCGCGGGGGAGGCCCCGCAGACGGGCTGCGCCCGAAGCGAGTTCGCCGGGCGTTTTCCTGCCGATTCTCACGAGCGTTCTGCCCAAACCGGGATCGGGATCGGTTTGGGCAGAACGCTCGTGAGAATCGGCCGGCGTTGGGCAGCCCCGGGGACCGGCCTGTTCCCCGGGGCCGAGGGCCCTTTCTCGCTCGGGGCCCGGCGCGGCCCCCCGGAAAACGCGCCGAGAGGACGCGGACCCGCCGGCGGCCCCGGCGCCGGGGAGCACTCCCGGAGCAGAGTTGAGGGAGGGCCTGGGGCCGGGCGTCGTGCTCCGACTTTGGGGGCGGCTGGGGCGCCCCAGGCTGTGGCTTCCCCCTGCGGGTGAACGGAGGTTTCTCTCGCCCCGAGGCGTGGACGCGGCCGCGAAGGGCACCGTCGGCGCCGGGGCGGTCGGGGGCCTCGGGGCGCGGGACTCAGGGTTGCCCAGGGGGAGGCCCCGGGGCACAGGACCCCGGACTCGGAAGGCTGAGGAGGCAGGCGAGGGTTGGAGCCCGGGCCTCGGGGCCCGCCCGGCCCCACCGGCCCGCGCCAGGGAGGGGAGCCCCGGGCGCTGAGGGGCGGGAGGCGTCGGCGTCGCGCGCGGCGGACTCGTGGGGGGCTTTGCGGCGGGGTGCGGGCGCGACCCCGCGGGGTCCCGGGCCAGGCGCGGGGGGCGGCCCTGCAGACGGGCTGCGCCCGAAGCGAGTTCGCCGGGCGTTTTCCGGCCGATTCTCACGAGCGTTCTGCCCAAACCGGGATCGGTTTGGGCAGAACGCTCGTGAGAATCGGCCAGCGTTGGGCAGCCCCGGGGACCGGCCTGGTCCCCGGGGCCGAGGGCCCTTTCTCGCTCGGGGCCCGGCGCGGCCCCCCGGAAAACGCGCCGAGAGGACGCGGACCCGCCGGCGGCCCCGGCGCCGGGGAGCCCTCCCGGAGCAGAATAGAGGGAGGGCCTGGGGCCGGGCGTCGTGCTCCGACTTTGGGGGCGGCTGGGGCGCCCCGGGCTGCGGCTTCCCCCTGCGGGGGAACGGAGGTTTCTCTCGCCCCGAGGCGTGGACGCGGCCGCGAAGGGCACCGCTGGCGCCGGGGCGGTCGGGGGCCTCGGGGCGCGGGACTCAGAGTTGCCCAGGGGGAGGCCCCGGGGCACTGGACCCCGGACTCGGAAGGCTGAGGAGGCAGGCGAGTGTTGGAGCCCGGGCCTCGGGGCCCGTCCGGCCCCACCGGCCCGCGCCTCGGAGGGGAGCCCCGGGCGCTGAGGAGCGGGAGGCGTCGGCGTCACGCGCGGCGGACTCGCTGGGGGCTTTCCGGCGGGGTGCGGATGCGTCCAGTTGGGATCCCGGGCCAGGTGTGGGGGCCTTCCATCCAGAAAATGTCCCATCCACCCAGAAAATGTCCCAGATGACACGGACCACCGGTACATTTCTGTTTTGTGTCTATGGGGTGTGCAAATGCTGGTGGTGACCCAGTATCATATAGTTTTCTCCTGCTCTCTGTTTTCTGCTCATCTTCAAATGACAGTTTCAATCTTGGAAGCTGGCAATGTGCCGGTTCGAGTCTCAGGCATCCCCACTCGGACGGGCTTAGGAGCCAGTCCTCTGGGCACAGAAACCTGTACACCTGACCTATCATTAGGCTTAGGGCCCAGGGGCATGGCAGGCCCTATCTGACAGCACTGCGGTGTCGTCCCCTCAGGGCTGAGGTGAGGGTATGTGCCTGGCTGGTTGGCAGATCCGGCTTCATGGCTGGGTGGGCCACTAATATTGGGGGTGGCTTTAGTGGGGCTTTGAGGTGGGATCCCCCATGGGCTGAGTCAAGGACGGTGGTCAAGCGGTATGTCCGTCTCTGGGTTTTGTTGCCATGTGGGCCATCAGAGGTGAGGGTGTCCTCTGGAATGCATGTGGGTTTCTCCTGGTCTGAGGGTTCTGGGTCGCTCCGAACGGCATGGTTTTCTCCTGGATGGTAGGCGGAGTCCTTGGTTGAGGCTCAGGGGGTCCCAATCTGGAGGGATTGTTGGCCATGTCTCTGGGCACGGAAGCCTGAAAACACAACCCAGAGTTTGGGTTAGGGCTTAGGGGGATCCAGGCCCTACCTCCTGGTGCTGAGGCTGGATCCCCAGTTGCTGAATCGAACCTGGGGGTCAGGAAGCACATCAGGGTGTGAGTTTGTGACTCTGGGGACCGTCCAATTTGGGGGTGTCCCCTGGGATGCATGTGGGTTTTTTCCATTCTGAGGGCTCTGCGCAGCTTCCAAAGGTACAGTTTCCTCCTGGGTGGCAGGTGGGTTCCTGGGGTGTGGCCCAGAGGTCCCCGATCTGGAGGGACCGTGCCAGTGTGGCTTCAGACCTGTGGAGGGTTAGGGAGCTGCCTTAGGAGTCTGTGGAAAGCCCCGCAGTGCCAGTTCACGCCACTGGAGGGAGCGGTGAGCCGTGGCGCCAGAGACCCTGGAAGACGTGGCAATGCTGCTCGTCACCACTGGAGGCAGTGGCGAGCTGCCCTGGGAAACACCCTGGAAGAGGAGTCCGTGCAGCCTGCTGGCTCTGGGGGCCGTGGGGAGGTGTTGGGTGAGAGACCCTGGATCGTGAGGCACTGCAGCTTGTTTCTACAGGACGGAGTGCTGAGCTGTATAGTCTGATTCCCCAGGTTCAAGAGTGGGCATAAGAGACCCTGGAGCCGAGCCCCCACACAGCACTGTGCCCTGTTTCCCCAGGTTTGCTGGCCATCTGCTGTCAGGGTGGTTCCGGAGGGTCCGCCCAGTTGGGCTCTGGAGCCGGGGGGAACCAAACCCGACTCACGGTGCACTTGGAACCGAGGAGTCGAGTGTTTGGAAGAGCATGTTTCTTTCTCCACAAAGGACGAGGGCATTGGTCGGCTTTAGAAGGAAGTCAATGACCACTTAAGAAACAAGCATGTGTCTCTCCTTCTCCCAGGAATCGGAGCAGGTGTGCAGGCGTTAGGTGGGAGGCGCCTGCTTCTCCGCACCTGAAGACCCTTCTTCACTCTGACTCCACGAGACCTGAACTTTGGAAATCAGCGTCTGAGTCCGTCAGGCAGCTTGTCCCAGGAAGTCAGTGTTCAGAGAAAAGAGCAGGCCCATGGGGCACATCCATGCCAGGATGGGAGGTAAAACTTCTCTTTCACCCCAAACCCCCTGGGCTTACGTCTTGTCTCCAGTGGAGCTCACAATTGGCACACGGAACCAGCTCTAAGATATCTAGTGTGGGTGCCAGAGTGCCTGAGATTCTCTGCAGGGAGCACCTGGCAGGGATCTCCTTTTCTCTGCTTCTTTCTGGCTTACAAAGGTATTTGGAACATCTTTTTCCTAGGCAATCCCTTGGATTCTAAAGGGAAGATGAGATTGACTCGGTGTGCGTTTTGAACACAGAAATTATTCCTTCATCCAACAGTGTTTATCCCACTGGCCCTAGGCTGTGTTGGAATGGCCGGCATCGAGAGGCAGGTGGCTGTTTGTGGTCAGATAGAGACTTGGATGATAGCTTCTCCATTGTCCAAGGGGATGGATCCTCATGGATTCGTCTTTGCATCCAAAGATTTCCAATGAGGGCAGAGGGAAAATTGAAAAGGATTCCAAGGAGCCTTGGGGCAATATCAAAGGGATGCTTGTCTTCCTAGTTTCACTCATACGGCTATATATGATTGGACATGCTCTATTTTCTCTGCGGTTTCATGAGTGGTGAAGTCAGAAGGAGAGTCTTTGGGCGGACCCGGCGCCGGAGAGCACTCCCGAAGCAGAGTTGAGGGAGGGCCTGCGGCCGGGCGTCGTCCTCCGACTTTGGGGGCGGCTGGGGCGTGAGAATCGGCCGGCGATGGGCAGCCCCGGGGACCGGCCTGTTCTCCGAGGCCGAGGGCCCTTTCTCGCTCGGGGCTCGGCGCGGCCCCCCGGAAAACGCGCCAAGAGGACGCGGACCCGCCGGCGGCCCCGGCGCCGGGGAGCCCTCCCGGAGCAGAGTTGAGGGAGGGCCTGGGGCCGGGCGTCGTGCTCCGACGTTGGGGGCGGCTGGGGCGCCCCGGGCTGCGGCTTCCCCCTGCGGGGGAACGGAGGTTTCTCTCGCCCCGAGGCGTGGACGCGGCCGCGAAGGGCACCGCCGGCGCCGGGGCGGTCGGGGGCCTCGGGGCGCGGGACTCAGGGTTGCCCAGGGGGAGGCCCCGGGGCACAGGACCCCGGACTCGGAAGGCTGAGGAGGCAGGCGAGGGTTGGAGCCCGGGCCTCGGGGCCCGCCCGGCCCCACCGGCCCGCGCCAGGGAGGGGAGCCCCGGGCGCTGAGGAGCGGGAGGCGTAGGCGTCGCGCGCGGCGGACTCGCGGGGGGTTTGCGGCGGGGTGCGGGCGCGACCCCGCGGGGTCCCGGGCCAGGCGCGGGGGGCGGCCCCGCAGACGGGCTGCGCCCGAAGCGAGTTCGCCGGGCGTTTTCCGGCCGATTCTCACGAGCGTTCTGCCCAAACCGGGATCGGTTTGGGCAGAACGCTCGTGAGAATCGGCCGGCGTTGGGCAGCCCCGGGGACCGGCCTGGTCCCCGGGGCCGAGGGCCCTTTCTCGCTCGGGGCCCGGCGCGGCCCCCCGGAAAACGCGCCGAGAGGACGCGGACCCGCCGGCGGCCCCGGCGCGGGGAGCCCTCCCGGAGCAGAGTTGAGGGAGGGCCTGGGGCCGGGCGTCGTGCTCCGACTTTGGGGGTGGCTGGGGCGCCCCGGGCTGCGGCTTCCCCCTGCGGGGGAACGGAGGTTTCTCTCGCCCTGAGGCGTGGACGCGGCCGCGAAGGGCACCGCCGGCGCCGGGGCGGTCGGGGGCCTCGGGGCGCGGGACTCAGGGTTGCCCAGGGGGAGGCCCCGGGGCACAGGACCCCGGACTCGGAAGGCTGAGGAGGCAGGCGAGGGTTGGAGCCCGGGCCTCGGGGCCCGCCCGGCCCCACCGGCCCACGCCAGGGAGGGGAGCCCCGGGCGCTGAGGAGCGGGAGGCGTCGGCGTCGCGCGCGGCGGACTCGCGGGGGGCTCTGCTGCGGGGTGCGGGCGGGACGCCGCGGGGTCCCGGGCCAGGCGCGGGGGGCGGCCCCGCAGACGGGCTGCGCCCGAAGCGAGTTCGCCGGGCGTTTTCCGGCCGACTCTCACAAGCGTTCTGCCCAAACCGGGATCGGTTTGGGCAGAACGCTCGTGAGAATGGCCGGCGTTGGGCAGCCCCGGGGTCCGGCCTGTTCCCCGGGGCCGAGGGCCCTTTCTCGCTCGGGGCCCGGCGCGGCCCCCCGGAAAACACGCCGAGAGGACGCGGACCCGCCGGCGGCCCCGGCGCCGGGGAGCACTCCCGGAGCAGAGTTGAGGGAGGGCCTGGGGCCGGGCGTCGTGCTCCGACTTTGGGGGCGGCTGGGGTGCCCCGGGCTGCGGCCTCCCCCTGCGGGGGAACGGAGGTTTCTCTCGCCCCGAGGCGTGGACGCGGCTGTGAAGGGCACCACCGGCGCCGGGGCGGTGGGGGCCTCGGGGCGCGGGACTCAGGGTTGCCCAGAGGGAGGCCCCGGGGCACAGGACCCCGGACTCGGAAGGCTGAGGAGCAGGCGAGGGTTGGAGCCCGGGCCTCGGGGCCCGCCCGGCCCCACCGGCCCGCGCCAGGGAGGGGAGCCCCGGGCGCTGAGGAGCGGGTGGCGTCGGCGTCGCGCGCGGCGGACTCGCGGGGGGCTTTCCGGCGGGGCGCGGGCGCGACCCCGCGGGGTCCCGGGCCAGGCGCGGGGGGCGGCCCCGCAGACGGGCTGCGCCCGAAGCGAGTTCGCCGGGCGTTTTCCGGCCGATTCTCACGAGCGTTCTGCCCAAACCGGGATCGGTTTGGGCAGAACGCTCGTGAGAATCGGCCGGCGTTGGGCAGCCCCGGGGACCGGCCTGGTCCCCGGGGCCGAGGGCCCTTTCTCGCTCGGGGCCCGGCGCGGCCCCCTTGAAAACGCGCCGAGAGGACGCGGACCCGCCGGCGGCCCCGGCGCCGGGGAGCCCTCCCGGAGCAGAGTTGAGGGAGGGCCTGGGGCCGGGCGTCGTGCTCCCACTTTGGGGGCGGCTTGGGCGCCCCGGGCTGCGGCTTCCCCCTGCGGGGGAACGGAGGTTTCTCTCGCCCCGAGGCGTGGACGCGGCTGCGAAGGGCACCGTCGGCGCCGGGGCGGTCGGGGGCCTCGGGGCGCGGGACTCAGGGTTGCCCAGGGGGAGGCCCCGGGGCACAGGACCCCGGACTCGGAAGGCTGAGGAGGCAGGCGAGGGTTGGAGCCCGGGCCTCGGGGCCCGCCCGGCCCCACCGGCCCGCGCCAGGGAGGGGAGCCCCGGGCGCTGAGGAGCGGGAGGCGTCGGCGTCGCGCGCGGCGGACTCGCGGGGGGCTTTCCGGCGGGGCGCGGGCGCGACCCCGCGGGGTCCCGGGCCAGGCGCGGGGGGCGGCCCCGCAGACGGGCTGCGCCCGAAGCGAGTTCGCCGGGCGTTTTCCGGCCGATTCTCACGAGCGTTCTGCCCAAACCGGGATCGGTTTGGGCAGAACGCTCGTGAGAATCGGCCGGCGTTGGGCATCCCCGGGGACCGGCCTGTTCCCCGGGGCCGAGGGCCCTTTCTCGCTCGGGACCCGGCGCGGCCCCCCGGAAAACGCGCCGAGAGGACGCGGACCCGCCGGCGGCCCCGGCGCCGGGGAGCACTCCCGGAGCAGAGTTGAGGGAGGGCCTGGGGCCGGGCGTCGTGCTCCGACTTTGGGGGCGGCTGGGGCGCCCCGGGCTGCGGCTTTCCCCTGCGGGGGAACGGAGGTTTCTCTCGCCCCGAGGCGTGAAGGCGGCTGCGAAGGGCACCGCCGGCGCCGGGGCGGTCGGGGGCCTCGGGGCGCGGGACTCAGGGTTGCCCAGGGGGAGGCCCCGGGGCACAGGACCCCGGACACAGAAGGCTGAGGAGGCAGGCGAGGGTTGGAGCCCGGGCCTCGGGGCCCGCCCGGCCCCACCGGCCCGCGCCAGGGAGGGGAGCCCCGTGCGCTGAGGAGCGGGTGGCGTCGGCGTCGCGCGCGGCAGACTCGCGGGGGGCTTTCCGGCGGGGTGTGTTCGCGACCCCGCAGGGTCCCGGGCCAGGCGCGGGGGGCGGCCCCGCAGACGGGCTGCGCCCTAAGCGAGTTCGCCGGGCGTTTTCCGGCCGATTCTCACGAGCGTTCTGCCCAAACCGGGATCGGTTTGGGCAGAACGCTCGTGAGAATCGGCCGGCGTTGGACAGCCCCGGGGACCGGCCTGTTCCCTGGGGCCGAGGGCCCTTTTCGCTCGGGGCCCGGCGAGGCCCCCCGGAAAACGCGCCGAGAGGACGCGGACCCGCCCGCGGCCCCGGCGCCGGGGAGCACTCCCGGAGCAGAGTTGAGGGAGGGCCTGGGGCCGGGCGTCGTGCTCCGACTTTGGGGGCGGCTGAGGCGCCCCGGGCTGCGGCTTCCCCCTGCGGTGGAATGGAGGTTTCTCTCGCCCCGAGGCGGCAAGGCGGCTGCGAAGGGCACCGTCGGCGCCGGGGCGGTCGGGGGCCTCGGGGCGCGGAACTCAGGGTTGCCCAGGGGGAGGCCGCGGGGCACAGGACCCCGGACTCGGAAGGCTGAGGAGGCAGGCGAGGGTTGGAGCCCGGGCCTCGGGGCCCGCCCGGCCCCACCGGCCCACGCCAGGGAGGGGAGCCCCGGGCGCTGAGGAGCGGGTGGCGTCGGCGTCGCGCGCGGCGGACTCGCGGGGGGCTTTCCGGCGGGGCGCGGGCGCGACCCCGCGGGGTCCCGGGCCAGGCGCGGGGGGCGGCCCCGCAGACGGGCTGCGCCCGAAGCGAGTTCGCCGGGCGTTTTCCGGCCGATTCTCACGAGCGTTCTGCCCAAACCGGGATCGGTTTGGGCAGAACGCTCGTGAGAATCGGCCGGCGTTGGGCATCCCCGGGGACCGGCCTGTTCCCCGGGGCCGAGGGCCCTTTCTCGCTCGGGACCCGGCGCGGCCCCCCGGAAAACGCGCCGAGAGGACGCGGACCCGCCGGCGGCCCCGGCGCCGGGGAGCACTCCCGGAGCAGAGTTGAGGGAGGGCCTGGGGCCGGGCGTCGTGCTCCGACTTTGGGGGCTGCTGGGGTGCCCCGGGCTGCGGCTTCCCCCTGCGGGGGAACGGAGGTTTCTCTCGCCCCGAGGCGTGGACGCGGCTGTGAAGGGCACCACCGGCGCCGGGGCGGTGGGGGCCTCGGGGCGCGGGACTCAGGGTTGCCCAGGGGGAGGCCCCGGGGCACAGGACCCCGGACTCGGAAGGCTGAGGAGGCAGGCGAGGGTTGGAGCCCGGGCCTCGGGGCCCGCCCGGCCCCACCGGCCCGCGCCAGGGAGGGGAGCCCCGGGCGCTGAGGAGCGTTTGGCGTCGGCGTCGCGCGCGGCGGACTCGCGGGGGGCTTTCCGGAGGGGCGCGGGCGCGACTCCGCGGGGTCCCGGGCCAGGCGCGGGGGGCGGCCCCGCAGACGGGCTGCGCCCGAAGCGAGTTCGCCGGGCGTTTTCCGGCCGATTCTCACGAGCGTTCTGCCCAAACCGGGATCGGTTTGGGCAGAACGCTCGTGAGAATCGGCCGGTGTTGGGCAGCCCCGGGGACCGGCCTGGTCCCCGGGGCCGAGGGCCCTTTCTCGCTCGGGGCCCTCGCGGCCCCCCGGAAAACGCGCCGAGAGGACGCGGACCCGCCGGCGGCCCCGGCGCCGGGGAGCCCTCCCGGAGCAGAGTTGAGGGAGGGCCTGGGGCCGGGCGTCGTGCTCCGACTTTGGGGGCGGCTGGGGCGCCCCGGGCTGCGGCTTCCCCCTGCGGGGGAACGGAGGTTTCTCTCGCCCCGAGGCGTGGACGCGTCCGCGAAGGGCACCGCCGGGGCCGGGGCGGTCGGGGGCCTCGGGGCGCGGGACTCAGGGTTGCCCAGGGGGATGCCCCGGGGCACAGGACCCCGGACTCGGAAGGCTGAGGAGGCAGGCGAGGGTTGGAGCCCGGGCCTCGGGGCCCGCCCGGCTCCACCGGCCCGCGCCAGGGAGGGGAGCCCCGGGCGCTGAGGGGCGGGAGGCGACGGCGTCGCGCGCGGCGGACTCGCGGGGGGCTTTGCGGCGGGGTGCGGGCGCGACCCCGCGGGGTCCCGGGCCAGGCGCGGGGGGCGGCCCCGCAGACGGGCTGCGCCCGAAGCGAGTTCGCCAGGCGTTTTCCGGCCGATTCTCACGAGCGTTCTGCCCAAACCGGGATCGGTTTGGGCAGAACGCTCGTGAGAATCGGCCGGCGTTGGGCAGCCCCGGGGACCGGCCTGTTCCCCGGGGCCGAGGGCCCTTTCTCGCTCGGGGCCCGGCGCGGCCCCCCGGAAAACACGCCGAGAGGACGCGGACCCGCCGGCGGCCCCGGCGCCGGGGAGCACTCCCGGAGCAGAGTTGAGGGAGGGCCTGGGGCCGGGCGTCGTGCTCCGACTTTGGGGGCGGCTGGGGTGCCCCGGGCTGCGGCTTCCCCCTGCGGGGGAACGGAGGTTTCTCTCGCCCCGAGGCGTGGACGCGGCTGTGAAGGGCACCACCGGCGCCGGGGCGGTGGGGGCCTCGGGGCGCGGGACTCAGGGTTGCCCAGGGGGAGGCCCCGGGGCACAGGACCCCGGACTCGGAAGGCTGAGGAGGCAGGCGAGGGTTGGAGCCCGGGCCTCGGGGCCCGCCCGGCCCCACCGGCCCGCGCCAGGGAGGGGAGCCCCGGGCGCTGAGGAGCGGGTGGCGTCGGCGTCGCGCGCGGCGGACTCGCGGGGGGCTTTCCGGCGGGGCGCGGGCGCGACCCCGCGGGGTCCCGGGCCAGGCGCGGGGGGCGGCCCCGCAGACGGGCTGCGCCCGAAGCGAGTTCGCCGGGCGTTTTCCGGCCGATTCTCACGAGCGTTCTGCCCAAACCGGGATCGGTTTGGGCAGAACGCTCGTGAGAATCGGCCGGCGTTGGGCATCCCCGGGGACCGGCCTGTTCCCCGGGGCCGAGGGCCCTTTCTCGCTCGGGACCCGGCGCGGCCCCCCGGAAAACGCGCCGAGAGGACGCGGACCCGCCGGCGGCCCCGGCGCCGGGGAGCACTCCCGGAGCAGAGTTGAGGGAGGGCCTGGGGCCGGGCGTCGTGCTCCGACTTTGGGGGCGGCTGGGGTGCCCCGGGCTGCGGCTTCCCCCTGCGGGGGAACGGAGGTTTCTCTCGCCCCGAGGCGTGGACGCGGCTGTGAAGGGCACCACCGGCGCCGGGGCGGTGGGGGCCTCGGGGCGCGGGACTCAGGGTTGCCCAGGGGGAGGCCCCGGGGCACAGGACCCCGGACTCGGAAGGCTGAGGAGGCAGGCGAGGGTTGGAGCCCGGGCCTCGGGGCCCGCCCGGCCCCACCGGCCCGCGCCAGGGAGGGGAGCCCCGGGCGCTGAGGAGCGTTTGGCGTCGGCGTCGCGCGCGGCGGACTCGCGGGGGGCTTTCCGGCGGGGCGCGGGCGCGACGCCGCGGGGTCCCGTGCCAGGCGCGGGGGGCGGCCCCGCAGACGGGCTGCGCCCGAAGCGAGTTCGCCGGGCGTTTTCCGGCCGATTCTCACGAGCGTTCTGCCCAAACCGGGATCGGTTTGGGCAGAACGCTCGTGAGAATCGGCCGGCGTTGGGCAGCCCCGGGGACCGGCCTGGTCCCCGGGGCCGAGGGCCCTTTCTCGCTCGGGGCCCGGCGCGGCCCCCCGGAAAACGCGCCGAGAGGACGCGGACCCGCCGGCGGCCCCGGCGCCGGGGAGCCCTCCCGGAGCAGAGTTGAGGGAGGGCCTGGGGCCGGGCGTCGTGCTCCCACTTTGGGGGCGGCTTGGGCGCCCCGGGCTGCGGCTTCCCCCTGCGGGGGAACGGAGGTTTCTCTCGCCCCGAGGCGTGGACGCGGCTGCGAAGGGCACCGTCGGCGCCGGGGCGGTCGGGGGCCTCGGGGCGCGGGACTCAGGGTTGCCCAGGGGGAGGCCCCGGGGCACAGGACCCCGGACTCGGAAGGCTGAGGAGGCAGGCGAGGGTTGGAGCCCGGGCCTCGGGGCCCGCCCGGCCCCACCGGCCCGCGCCAGGGAGGGGAGCCCCGGGCGCTGAGGAGCGGGAGGCGTCGGCGTCGCGCGCGGCGGACTCGCGGGGGGCTTTCCGGCGGGGCGCGGGCGCGACCCCGCGGGGTCCCGGGCCAGGCGCGGGGGGCGGCCCCGCAGACGGGCTGCGCCCGAAGCGAGTTCGCCGGGCGTTTTCCGGCCGATTCTCACGAGCGTTCTGCCCAAACCGGGATCGGTTTGGGCAGAACGCTCGTGAGAATCGGCCGGCGTTGGGCATCCCCGGGGACCGGCCTTTTCCCCGGGGCCGAGGGCCCTTTCTCGCTCGGGACCCGGCGCGGCCCCCCGGAAAACGCGCCGAGAGGACGCGGACCCGCCGGCGGCCCCGGCGCCGGGGAGCACTATCGGAGCAGAGTTGAGGGAGGGCCTGGGGCCGGGCGTCGTGCTCCGACTTTGGGGGCGGCTGGGGCGCCCCGGGCTGCGGCTTTCCCCTGCGGGGGAACGGAGGTTTCTCTCGCCCCGAGGTGTGAAGGCGGCTGCGAAGGGCACCGCCGGCGCCGGGGCGGTCGGGGGCCTCGGGGCGCGGGACTCAGGGTTGCCCAGGGGGAGGCCCCGGGGCCCAGGACCCCGGACACAGAAGGCTGAGGAGGCAGGCGAGGGTTGGAGCCCGGGCCTCGGGGCCCGCCCGGCCCCACCGGCCCGCGCCAGGGAGGGGAGCCCCGTGCGCTGAGGAGCGGGTGGCGTCGGCGTCGCGCGCGGCAGACTCGCGGGGGGCTTTCCGGCGGGGTGTGTTCGCGACCCCGCAGGGTCCCGGGCCAGGCGCGGGGGGCGGCCCCGCAGACGGGCTGCGCCCTAAGCGAGTTCGCCGGGCGTTTTCCGGCCGATTCTCACGAGCGTTCTGCCCAAACCGGGATCGGTTTGGGCAGAACGCTCGTGAGAATCGGCCGGCGTTGGACAGCCCCGGGGACCGGCCTGTTCCCTGGGGCCGAGGGCCCTTTTCGCTCGGGGCCCGGCGAGGCCCCCCGGAAAACGCGCCGAGAGGACGCGGACCCGCCCGCGGCCCCGGCGCCGGGGAGCACTCCCGGAGCAGAGTTGAGGGAGGGCCTGGGGCCGGGCGTCGTGCTCCGACTTTGGGGGCGGCTGAGGCGCCCCGGGCTGCGGCTTCCCCCTGCGGGGGAACGGAGGTTTCTCTCGCCCCGAGGCGTGAAGGCGGCTGCGAAGGGCACCGTCGGCGCCGGGGCGGTCGGGGGCCTCGGGGCGCGGAACTCAGGGTTGCCCTGGGGGAGGCCGCGGGGCACAGGACCCCGGACTCGGAAGGCTGAGGAGGCAGGCGAGGGTTGGAGCCCGGGCCTCGGGGCCCGCCCGGCCCCACCGGCCCACGCCAGGGAGGGGAGCCCCGGGCGCTGAGGAGCGGGAGGCGTCGGCGTCGCGCGCGGCGGACTCGCGGGGGGCTCTGCTGCGGGGTGCGGGCGGGACGCCGCGGGGTCCCGGGCCAGGCGCGGGGGGCGGCCCCGCAGACGGGCTGCGCCCGAAGCGAGTTCGCCGGGCGTTTTCCGGCCGACTCTCACAAGCGTTCTGCCCAAACCGGGATCGGTTTGGGCAGAACGCTCGTGAGAATGGCCGGCGTTGGGCAGCCCCGGGGTCCGGCCTGTTCCCCGGGGCCGAGGGCCCTTTCTCGCTCGGGGCCCGGCGCGGCCCCCCGGAAAACACGCCGAGAGGACGCGGACCCGCCGGCGGCCCCGGCGCCGGGGAGCACTCCCGGAGCAGAGTTGAGGGAGGGCCTGGGGCCGGGCGTCGTGCTCCGACTTTGGGGGCGGCTGGGGTGCCCCGGGCTGCGGCCTCCCCCTGCGGGGGAACGGAGGTTTCTCTCGCCCCGAGGCGTGGACGCGGCTGTGAAGGGCACCACCGGCGCCGGGGCGGTGGGGGCCTCGGGGCGCGGGACTCAGGGTTGCCCAGGGGGAGGCCCCGGGGCACAGGACCCCGGACTCGGAAGGCTGAGGAGCAGGCGAGGGTTGGAGCCCGGGCCTCGGGGCCCGCCCGGCCCCACCGGCCCGCGCCAGGGAGGGGAGCCCCGGGCGCTGAGGAGCGGGTGGCGTCGGCGTCGCGCGCGGCGGACTCGCGGGGGGCTTTCCGGCGGGGCGCGGGCGCGACCCCGCGGGGTCCCGGGCCAGGCGCGGGGGGCGGCCCCGCAGACGGGCTGCGCCCGAAGCGAGTTCGCCGGGCGTTTTCCGGCCGATTCTCACGAGCGTTCTGCCCAAACCGGGATCGGTTTGGGCAGAACGCTCGTGAGAATCGGCCGGCGTTGGGCAGCCCCGGGGACCGGCCTGGTCCCCGGGGCCGAGGGCCCTTTCTCGCTCGGGGCCCGGCGCGGCCCCCTTGAAAACGCGCCGAGAGGACGCGGACCCGCCGGCGGCCCCGGCGCCGGGGAGCCCTCCCGGAGCAGAGTTGAGGGAGGGCCTGGGGCCGGGCGTCGTGCTCCCACTTTGGGGGCGGCTGGGGCGCCCCGGGCTGCGGCTTCCCCCTGCGGGGGAACGGAGGTTTCTCTCGCCCCGAGGCGTGGACGCGGCTGCGAAGGGCACCGTCGGCGCCGGGGCGGTCGGGGGCCTCGGGGCGCGGGACTCAGGGTTGCCCAGGGGGAGGCCCCGGGGCACAGGACCCCGGACTCGGAAGGCTGAGGAGGCAGGCGAGGGTTGGAGCCCGGGCCTCGGGGCCCGCCCGGCCCCACCGGCCCGCGCCAGGGAGGGGAGCCCCGGGCGCTGAGGAGCGGGAGGCGTCGGCGTCGCGCGCGGCGGACTCGCGGGGGGCTTTCCGGCGGGGCGCGGGCGCGACCCCGCGGGGTCCCGGGCCAGGCGCGGGGGGCGGCCCCGCAGACGGGCTGCGTCCGAAGCGAGTTCGCCGGGCGTTTTCCGGCCGATTCTCACGAGAGTTCTGCCCAAACCGGGATCGGTTTGGGCAGAACGCTCGTGAGAATCGGCCGGCGTTGGGCATCCCCGGGGACCGGCCTGTTCCCCGGGGCCGAGGGCCCTTTCTCGCTCGGGACCCGGCGCGGCCCCCGGAAAACGCGCCGAGAGGACGCGGACCCGCCGGCGGCCCCGGCGCCGGGGAGCACTCCCGGAGCAGAGTTGAGGGAGGGCCTGGGGCCGGGCGTCGTGCTCCGACTTTGGGGGCGGCTGGGGCGCCCCGGGCTGCGGCTTTCCCCTGCGGGGGAACGGAGGTTTCTCTCGCCCCGAGGCGTGAAGGCGGCTGCGAAGGGCACCGCCGGCGCCGGGGCGGTCGGGGGCCTCGGGGCGCGGGACTCAGGGTTGCCCAGGGGGAGGCCCCGGGGCACAGGACCCCGGACACAGAAGGCTGAGGAGGCAGGCGAGGGTTGGAGCCCGGGCCTCGGGGCCCGCCCGGCCCCACCGGCCCGCGCCAGGGAGGGGAGCCCCGTGCGCTGAGGAGCGGGTGGCGTCGGCGTCGCGCGCGGCAGACTCGCGGGGGGCTTTCCGGCGGGGTGTGTTCGCGACCCCGCAGGGTCCCGGGCCAGGCGCGGGGGGCGGCCCCGCAGACGGGCTGCGCCCTAAGCGAGTTCGCCGGGCGTTTTCCGGCCGATTCTCACGAGCGTTCTGCCCAAACCGGGATCGGTTTGGGCAGAACGCTCGTGAGAATCGGCCGGCGTTGGACAGCCCCGGGGACCGGCCTGTTCCCTGGGGCCGAGGGCCCTTTTCGCTCGGGGCCCGGCGAGGCCCCCCGGAAAACGCGCCGAGAGGACGCGGACCCGCCCGCGGCCCCGGCGCCGGGGAGCACTCCCGGAGCAGAGTTGAGGGAGGGCCTGGGGCCGGGCGTCGTGCTCCGACTTTGGGGGCGGCTGAGGCGCCCCGGGCTGCGGCTTCCCCCTGCGGTGGAATGGAGGTTTCTCTCGCCCCGAGGTGGCAAGGCGGCTGCGAAGGGCACCGTCGGCGCCGGGGCGGTCGGGGGCCTCGGGGCGCGGAACTCAGGGTTGCCCAGGGGGAGGCCGCGGGGCACAGGACCCCGGACTCGGAAGGCTGAGGAGGCAGGCGAGGGTTGGAGCCCGGGCCTCGGGGCCCGCCCGGCCCCACCGGCCCACGCCAGGGAGGGGAGCCCCGGGCGCTGAGGAGCGGGTGGCGTCGGCGTCGCGCGCGGCGGACTCGCGGGGGGCTTTCCGGCGGGGCGCGGGCGCGACCCCGCGGGGTCCCGGGCCAGGCGCGGGGGGCGGCCCCGCAGACGGGCTGCGCCCGAAGCGAGTTCGCCGGGCGTTTTCCGGCCGATTCTCACGAGCGTTCTGCCCAAACCGGGATCGGTTTGGGCAGAACGCTCGTGAGAATCGGCCGGCGTTGGGCATCCCCGGGGACCGGCCTGTTCCCCGGGGCCGAGGGCCCTTTCTCGCTCGGGACCCGGCGCGGCCCCCCGGAAAACGCGCCGAGAGGACGCGGACCCGCCGGCGGCCCCGGCGCCGGGGAGCACTCCCGGAGCAGAGTTGAGGGAGGGCCTGGGGCCGGGCGTCGTGCTCCGACTTTGGGGGCTGCTGGGGTGCCCCGGGCTGCGGCTTCCCCCTGCGGGGGAACGGAGGTTTCTCTCGCCCCGAGGCGTGGACGCGGCTGTGAAGGGCACCACCGGCGCCGGGGCGGTGGGGGCCTCGGGGCGCGGGACTCAGGGTTGCCCAGGGGGAGGCCCCGGGGCACAGGACCCCGGACTCGGAAGGCTGAGGAGGCAGGCGAGGGTTGGAGCCCGGGCCTCGGGGCCCGCCCGGCCCCACCGGCCCGCGCCAGGGAGGGGAGCCCCGGGCGCTGAGGAGCGTTTGGCGTCGGCGTCGCGCGCGGCGGACTCGCGGGGGGCTTTCCGGCGGGGCGCGGGCGCGACTCCGCGGGGTCCCGGGCCAGGCGCGGGGGGCGGCCCCGCAGACGGGCTGCGCCCGAAGCGAGTTCGCCGGGCGTTTTCCGGCCGATTCTCACGAGCGTTCTGCCCAAACCGGGATCGGTTTGGGCAGAACGCTCGTGAGAATCGGCCGGTGTTGGGCAGCCCCGGGGACCGGCCTGGTCCCCGGGGCCGAGGGCCCTTTCTCGCTCGGGGCCCTCGCGGCCCCCCGGAAAACGCGCCGAGAGGACGCGGACCCGCCGGCGGCCCCGGCGCCGGGGAGCCCTCCCGGAGCAGAGTTGAGGGAGGGCCTGGGGCCGGGCGTCGTGCTCCGACTTTGGGGGCGGCTGGGGCGCCCCGGGCTGCGGCTTCCCCCTGCGGGGGAACGGAGGTTTCTCTCGCCCCGAGGCGTGGACGCGTCCGCGAAGGGCACCGCCGGGGCCGGGGCGGTCGGGGGCCTCGGGGCGCGGGACTCAGGGTTGCCCAGGGGGATGCCCCGGGGCACAGGACCCCGGACTCGGAAGGCTGAGGAGGCAGGCGAGGGTTGGAGCCCGGGCCTCGGGGCCCGCCCGGCTCCACCGGCCCGCGCCAGGGAGGGGAGCCCCGGGCGCTGAGGGGCGGGAGGCGACGGCGTCGCGCGCGGCGGACTCGCGGGGGGCTTTGCGGCGGGGTGCGGGCGCGACCCCGCGGGGTCCCGGGCCAGGCGCGGGGGGCGGCCCCGCAGACGGGCTGCGCCCGAAGCGAGTTCGCCAGGCGTTTTCCGGCCGATTCTCACGAGCGTTCTGCCCAAACCGGGATCGGTTTGGGCAGAACGCTCGTGAGAATCGGCCGGCGTTGGGCAGCCCCGGGGACCGGCCTGGTCCCCGGGGCCGAGGGCCCTTTCTCGCTCGGGGCCCGGCGCGGCCCCCCGGAAAACGCGCCGAGAGGACGCGGACCCGCCGGCGGCCCCGGCGCCGGGGAGCCCTCCCGGAGCAGAGTTGAGGGAGGGCCTGGGGCCGGGCGTCGTGCTCCGACTTTGGGGGTGGCTGGGGCGCCCCGGGCTGCGGCTTCCCCCTGCGGGGGAACGGAGGTTTCTCTCGCCCCGAGGCATGGACGCGGCCGCGAAGGGCACCGCCGGCGCCGGGGTGGTCGGGGGCCTCGGGGCGCGGGACTCAGTGTTGCCCAGGGGGAGGCCCCGGGGCACAGGACCCCGGACTCGGAAGGCTGAGGAGGCAGGCGAGGGTTGGAGCCCGGGCCTCGGGGCCCGCCCGGCCCCACCGGCCCGCGCCAGGGAGGGGAGCCCCGGGCGCTGAGGAGCGGGAGGCGTCGGGGTCTCGCGCGGCGGACTCGCGGGGGGCTTTGCGGCGGGGTGCGGGCGCGACCCCGCGGGGTCCCGGGCCAGGCAGGGGGGCGGCCCCGCAGACGGGCTGCGCCCGAAGCGAGTTCGCCGGGCATTTTCCGGCCAATTCTCACGAGCGTTCTGCCCAAACCGGGATCGGTTTCGGCAGAACGCTCGTGAGAATCGGCTGGCGTTGGGCAGCCCCGGGGACCGGCCTGGTCCCCGGGGCCGAGGGCCCTTTCTCGCTCGGGGCCCGGCGCGGCCCCCCGGAAAACGCGCCGAGAGGACGCGGACCCGCCGGCGGCCCCGGCGCCGGGGAGCCCTCCCGGAGCAGAGTTGAGGGAGGGCCTGGGGCCGGGCGTCGTGCTCCGACTTTGGGGGCGGCTGGGGAGCCCCGGGCTGCGGCTTCCCCCTGCGGGGGAACGGAGGTTTCTCTCGCCCCGAGGCGTGGACGCGGCCGCGAAGGGCACCGTCGGCGCCGGGGCGGTCGGGGGCCTCGGGGCGCGGGACTCAGGGTTGCCCAGGGGGAGGCCCCGGGGCACAGGACCCCGGACTCGGAAGGCTGAGGAGGCAGGCGAGGGTTGGAGCCCGGGCCTCGGGGCCCGCCCGGCCCCACCGGCCCGCGCCAGGGAGGGGAGCCCCGGGCGCTAAGGGGCGGGAGGCGTCGGCGTCGCGCGCGGCGGACTCGTGGGGGGCTTTGCGGCGGGGTGCGGGCGCGACCCCGCGGGGTCCCGGGCCAGGCGCGGGGGGCGGCCCCGCAGACGGGCTGCGCCCGAAGCGAGTTCGCCGGGCGTTTTCCGGCCGATTCTCACGAGCGTTCTGCCCAAACCGGGATCGGTTTGGGCAGAACGCTCGTGAGAATCGGCCAGCGTTGGGCAGCCCCGGGGACCGGCCTGGTCCCCGGGGCCGAGGGCCCTTTCTCGCTCGGGGCCCGGCGCGGCCCCCCGGAAAACGCGCCGAGATGACGCGGACCCGCCGGCGGCCCCGGCGCGGGGAGCCCTCCCGGAGCAGAGTTGAGGGAGGGCCTGGGGCCTGGCGTCGTGCTACGACTTTGGGGGCGGCTGGGGCGCCCCGGGCTGCGGCTTCCCCCTGCGGGGGAACGGAGGTTTCTCTCGCCCCGAGGCGTGGACGCGGCCGCGAAGGGCACCGCCGGCGCCGGGGCGGTCGGGGGCCTCGGGGCGCGGGACTCAGGGTTGCCCAGGGGGAGGCCCCGGGGCACAGGACCCCGGACTCGGAAGGCTGAGGAGGCAGGCGAGGGTTGGAGCCCGGGCCTCGGGGCCCGCCCGGCCCCACCGGCCCGCGCCAGGGAGGGGAGCCCCGGGCGCTGAGGAGCGGGAGGCGTCGGCGTCGCGTGCGGCGGACTCGCGGGGGGCTTTGCGGCGGGGTGCGGGCGCGACCCCGCGGGGTCCCGGGCCAGGCGCGGGGGGCGGCCCCGCAGACGGGCTGCGCCCGAAGCGAGTTCGCCGGGCGTTTTCCGGCCGATTCTCACGAGCGTTCTGCCCAAACCGGGATCGGTTTGGGCAGAACGCTCGTGAGAATCGGCCGGCGTTGGGCAGACCCGGGGACCGGCCTGGTCCCGGGGCCGAGGGCCCTTTCTCGCTCGGGGCCCTCGCGGCCCCCCGGAAAACGCGCCGAGAGGACGCGGACCCGCCGGCTGCCCCGGCGCCGGGGAGCCCTCCCGGAGCAGAGTTGAGGGAGGGCCTGGGGCCGGGCGTCGTGCTCCGACTTTGGGGGCGGCTGGGGCGCCCCGGGCTGCGGCTTCCCCCTGCGGGGGAACGGAGGTTTCTCTCGCCCCGAGGCGTGGACGCGGCCGCGAAGGGCACCGTCGGCGCCGGGGCGGTCGGGGGCCTCGGGGCGCGGGACTCAGGGTTGCCCAGGGGGAGGCCCCGGGGCACAGGACCCCGGACTCGGAAGGCTGAGGAGGCAGGCGAGGGTTGGAGCCCGGGCCTCGGGGCCCGCCCGGCCCCACCGGCCCGCGCCAGGGAGGGGAGCCCCGGGCGCTAAGGGGCGGGAGGCGTCGGCGTCGCGCGCGGCGGACTCGTGGGGGGCTTTGCGGCGGGGTGCGGGCGCGACCCCGCGGGGTCCCGGGCCAGGCGCGGGGGGCGGCCCCGCAGACGGGCTGCGCCCGAAGCGAGTTCGCCGGGCGCTTTCCGGCCGATTCTCACGAGCGTTCTGCCCAAACCGGGATCGGTTTGGGCAGAACGCTCGTGAGAATCGGCCAGCGTTGGGCAGCCCCGGGGACCGGCCTGGTCCCCGGGGCCGAGGGCCCTTTCTCGCTCGGGGCCCGGCGCGGCCCCCCGGAAAACGCGCCGAGATGACGCGGACCCGCCGGCGGCCCCGGCGCGGGTAGCCCTCCCGGAGCAGAGTTGAGGGAGGGCCTGGGGCCTGGCGTCGTGCTACGACTTTGGGGGCGGCTGGGGCGCCCCGGGCTGCGGCTTCCCCCTGCGGGGGAACGGAGGTTTCTCTCGCCCCGAGGCGTGGACGCGGCCGCGAAGGGCACCGCCGGCGCCGGGGCGGTCGGGGGCCTCGGGGCGCGGGACTCAGGGTTGCCCAGGGGGAGGCCCCGGGGCACAGGACCCCGGACTCGGAAGGCTGAGGAGGCAGGCGAGGGTTGGAGCCCGGGCCTCGGGGCCCGCCCGGCCCCACCGGCCCGCGCCAGGGAGGGGAGCCCCGGGCGCTGAGGAGCGGGAGGCGTCGGCGTCGCGCGCGGCGGACTCGCGGGGGGCTTTGCGGCGGGGTGCGGGCGCGACCCCGCGGGGTCCCGGGCCAGGCGCGGGGGGCGGCCCCGCAGACGGGCTGCGCCCGAAGCGAGTTCGCCGGGCGTTTTCCGGCCGATTCTCACGAGCGTTCTGCCCAAACCGGGATCGGTTTGGGCAGAACGCTCCTGAGAATCGGCCGGCGTTGGGCAGCCCCGGGGACCGGCCTGGTCCCCGGGGCCGAGGGCCCTTTCTCGCTCGGGGCCCGGCGCGGCCCCCCGGAAAACGCGCCGAGAGGACGCGGACCCGCCGGCGGCCCCGGCGCCGGGGAGCCCTCCCGGAGCAGAGTTGAGGGAGGGCCTGGGGCCGGGCGTCGTGCTCCGACTTTGGGGGTGGCTGGGGCGCCCCGGGCTGCGGCTTCCCCCTGCGGGGGAACGGAGGTTTTTCTCGCCCCGAGGCGTGGACGTGGCCGCGAAGGGCACCGCCGGCGCCGGGGCGGTCGTGGGCCTCGGGGCGCGGGACTCAGGGTTGCCCAGGGGGAGGCCCCGGGGCACAGGAACCCGGACTCGGAAGGCTGAGGAGGCAGGCGAGGGCTGGAGCCCGAGCCTCGGGCCCGCCCGGCCCCACCGGCCCGCGCCAGGGAGGGGAGCCCCGGGCGCTGAGGATCGGGAGGCGTCGGCGTCGCGCGCGGCGGACTCGCGGGGGGCTTTCCGGCGGAGTGCGGGCGCGAACCCGCGGGGTCCCGGGCCAGGCGCGGGGGAGGCCCCGCAGACGGGCTGCGCCCGAAGCGAGTTCGCCGGGCGTTTTCCTGCCGATTCTCACGAGCGTTCTGCCCAAACCGGGATCGGGATCGGTTTGGGCAGAACGCTCGTGAGAATCGGCCGGCGTTGGGCAGCCCCGGGGACCGGCCTGTTCCCCGGGGCCGAGGGCCCTTTCTCGCTCGGGGCCCGGCGCGGCCCCCCGGAAAACGCGCCGAGAGGACGCGGACCCGCCGGCGGCCCCGGCGCCGGGGAGCACTCCCGGAGCAGAGTTGAGGGAGGGCCTGGGGCCGGGCGTCGTGCTCCGACTTTGGGGGCGGCTGGGGCGCCCCAGGCTGTGGCTTCCCCCTGCAGGTGAACGGAGGTTTCTCTCGCCCCGAGGCGTGGACGCGGCCGCGAAGGGCACCGTCGGCGCCGGGGCGGTCGGGGGCCTCGGGGCGCGGGACTCAGGGTTGCCCAGGGGGAGGCCCCGGGGCACAGGACCCCGGACTCGGAAGGCTGAGGAGGCAGGCGAGGGTTGGAGCCCGGGCCTCGGGGCCCGCCCGGCCCCACCGGCCCGCGCCAGGGAGGGGAGCCCCGGGCGCTGAGGGGCGGGAGGCGTCGGCGTCGCGCGCGGCGGACTCGTGGGGGGCTTTGCGGCGGGGTGCGGGCGCGACCCCGCGGGGTCCCGGGCCAGGCGCGGGGGGCGGCCCTGCAGACGGGCTGCGCCCGAAGCGAGTTCGCCGGGCGTTTTCCGGCCGATTCTCACGAGCGTTCTGCCCAAACCGGGATCGGTTTGGGCAGAACGCTCGTGAGAATCGGCCAGCGTTGGGCAGCCCCGGGGACCGGCCTGGTCCCCGGGGCCGAGGGCCCTTTCTCGCTCGGGGCCCGGCGCGGCCCCCCGGAAAACGCGCCGAGAGGACGCGGACCCGCCGGCGGCCCCGGCGCCGGGGAGCCCTCCCGGAGCAGAATAGAGGGAGGGCCTGGGGCCGGGCGTCGTGCTCCGACTTTGGGGGCGGCTGGGGCGCCCCGGGCTGCGGCTTCCCCCTGCGGGGGAACGGAGGTTTCTCTCGCCCCGAGGCGTGGACGCGGCCGCGAAGGGCACCGCTGGCGCCGGGGCGGTCGGGGGCCTCGGGGCGCGGGACTCAGAGTTGCCCAGGGGGAGGCCCCGGGGCACTGGACCCCGGACTCGGAAGGCTGAGGAGGCAGGCGAGTGTTGGAGCCCGGGCCTCGGGGCCCGTCCGGCCCCACCGGCCCGCGCCTCGGAGGGGAGCCCCGGGCGCTGAGGAGCGGGAGGCGTCGGCGTCACGCGCGGCGGACTCGCTGGGGGCTTTCCGGCGGGGTGCGGATGCGTCCAGTTGGGATCCCGGGCCAGGTGTGGGGGCCTTCCATCCAGAAAATGTCCCATCCACCCAGAAAATGTCCCAGATGACACGGACCACCGGTACATTTCTGTTTTGTGTCTATGGGGTGTGCAAATGCTGGTGGTGACCCAGTATCATATAGTTTTCTCCTGCTCTCTGTTTTCTGCTCATCTTCAAATGACAGTTTCAATCTTGGAAGCTGGCAATGTGCCGGTTCGAGTCTCAGGCATCCCCACTCGGACGGGCTTAGGAGCCAGTCCTCTGGGCACAGAAACCTGTACACCTGACCTATCATTAGGCTTAGGGCCCAGGGGCATGGCAGGCCCTATCTGACAGCACTGCGGTGTCGTCCCCTCAGGGCTGAGGTGAGGGTATGTGCCTGGCTGGTTGGCAGATCCGGCTTCATGGCTGGGTGGGCCACTAATATTGGGGGTGGCTTTAGTGGGGCTTTGAGGTGGGATCCCCCATGGGCTGAGTCAAGGACGGTGGTCAAGCGGTATGTCCGTCTCTGGGTTTTGTTGCCATGTGGGCCATCAGAGGTGAGGGTGTCCTCTGGAATGCATGTGGGTTTCTCCTGGTCTGAGGGTTCTGGGTCGCTCCGAACGGCATGGTTTTCTCCTGGATGGTAGGCGGAGTCCTTGGTTGAGGCTCAGGGGGTCCCAATCTGGAGGGATTGTTGGCCATGTCTCTGGGCACGGAAGCCTGAAAACACAACCCAGAGTTTGGGTTAGGGCTTAGGGGGATCCAGGCCCTACCTCCTGGTGCTGAGGCTGGATCCCCAGTTGCTGAATCGAACCTGGGGGTCAGGAAGCACATCAGGGTGTGAGTTTGTGACTCTGGGGACCGTCCAATTTGGGGGTGTCCCCTGGGATGCATGTGGGTTTTTTCCATTCTGAGGGCTCTGCGCAGCTTCCAAAGGTACAGTTTCCTCCTGGGTGGCAGGTGGGTTCCTGGGGTGTGGCCCAGAGGTCCCCGATCTGGAGGGACCGTGCCAGTGTGGCTTCAGACCTGTGGAGGGTTAGGGAGCTGCCTTAGGAGTCTGTGGAAAGCCCCGCAGTGCCAGTTCACGCCACTGGAGGGAGCGGTGAGCCGTGGCGCCAGAGACCCTGGAAGACGTGGCAATGCTGCTCGTCACCACTGGAGGCAGTGGCGAGCTGCCCTGGGAAACACCCTGGAAGAGGAGTCCGTGCAGCCTGCTGGCTCTGGGGGCCGTGGGGAGGTGTTGGGTGAGAGACCCTGGATCGTGAGGCACTGCAGCTTGTTTCTACAGGACGGAGTGCTGAGCTGTATAGTCTGATTCCCCAGGTTCAAGAGTGGGCATAAGAGACCCTGGAGCCGAGCCCCCACACAGCACTGTGCCCTGTTTCCCCAGGTTTGCTGGCCATCTGCTGTCAGGGTGGTTCCGGAGGGTCCGCCCAGTTGGGCTCTGGAGCCGGGGGGAACCAAACCCGACTCACGGTGCACTTGGAACCGAGGAGTCGAGTGTTTGGAAGAGCATGTTTCTTTCTCCACAAAGGACGAGGGCATTGGTCGGCTTTAGAAGGAAGTCAATGACCACTTAAGAAACAAGCATGTGTCTCTCCTTCTCCCAGGAATCGGAGCAGGTGTGCAGGCGTTAGGTGGGAGGCGCCTGCTTCTCCGCACCTGAAGACCCTTCTTCACTCTGACTCCACGAGACCTGAACTTTGGAAATCAGCGTCTGAGTCCGTCAGGCAGCTTGTCCCAGGAAGTCAGTGTTCAGAGAAAAGAGCAGGCCCATGGGGCACATCCATGCCAGGATGGGAGGTAAAACTTCTCTTTCACCCCAAACCCCCTGGGCTTACGTCTTGTCTCCAGTGGAGCTCACAATTGGCACACGGAACCAGCTCTAAGATATCTAGTGTGGGTGCCAGAGTGCCTGAGATTCTCTGCAGGGAGCACCTGGCAGGGATCTCCTTTTCTCTGCTTCTTTCTGGCTTACAAAGGTATTTGGAACATCTTTTTCCTAGGCAATCCCTTGGATTCTAAAGGGAAGATGAGATTGACTCGGTGTGCGTTTTGAACACAGAAATTATTCCTTCATCCAACAGTGTTTATCCCACTGGCCCTAGGCTGTGTTGGAATGGCCGGCATCGAGAGGCAGGTGGCTGTTTGTGGTCAGATAGAGACTTGGATGATAGCTTCTCCATTGTCCAAGGGGATGGATCCTCATGGATTCGTCTTTGCATCCAAAGATTTCCAATGAGGGCAGAGGGAAAATTGAAAAGGATTCCAAGGAGCCTTGGGGCAATATCAAAGGGATGCTTGTCTTCCTAGTTTCACTCATACGGCTATATATGATTGGACATGCTCTATTTTCTCTGCGGTTTCATGAGTGGTGAAGTCAGAAGGAGAGTCTTTGGGCGGACCCGGCGCCGGAGAGCACTCCCGAAGCAGAGTTGAGGGAGGGCCTGCGGCCGGGCGTCGTCCTCCGACTTTGGGGGCGGCTGGGGCGTGAGAATCGGCCGGCGATGGGCAGCCCCGGGGACCGGCCTGTTCTCCGAGGCCGAGGGCCCTTTCTCGCTCGGGGCTCGGCGCGGCCCCCCGGAAAACGCGCCAAGAGGACGCGGACCCGCCGGCGGCCCCGGCGCCGGGGAGCCCTCCCGGAGCAGAGTTGAGGGAGGGCCTGGGGCCGGGCGTCGTGCTCCGACGTTGGGGGCGGCTGGGGCGCCCCGGGCTGCGGCTTCCCCCTGCGGGGGAACGGAGGTTTCTCTCGCCCCGAGGCGTGGACGCGGCCGCGAAGGGCACCGCCGGCGCCGGGGCGGTCGGGGGCCTCGGGGCGCGGGACTCAGGGTTGCCCAGGGGGAGGCCCCGGGGCACAGGACCCCGGACTCGGAAGGCTGAGGAGGCAGGCGAGGGTTGGAGCCCGGGCCTCGGGGCCCGCCCGGCCCCACCGGCCCGCGCCAGGGAGGGGAGCCCCGGGCGCTGAGGAGCGGGAGGCGTAGGCGTCGCGCGCGGCGGACTCGCGGGGGGTTTGCGGCGGGGTGCGGGCGCGACCCCGCGGGGTCCCGGGCCAGGCGCGGGGGGCGGCCCCGCAGACGGGCTGCGCCCGAAGCGAGTTCGCCGGGCGTTTTCCGGCCGATTCTCACGAGCGTTCTGCCCAAACCGGGATCGGTTTGGGCAGAACGCTCGTGAGAATCGGCCGGCGTTGGGCAGCCCCGGGGACCGGCCTGGTCCCCGGGGCCGAGGGCCCTTTCTCGCTCGGGGCCCGGCGCGGCCCCCCGGAAAACGCGCCGAGAGGACGCGGACCCGCCGGCGGCCCCGGCGCGGGGAGCCCTCCCGGAGCAGAGTTGAGGGAGGGCCTGGGGCCGGGCGTCGTGCTCCGACTTTGGGGGTGGCTGGGGCGCCCCGGGCTGCGGCTTCCCCCTGCGGGGGAACGGAGGTTTCTCTCGCCCTGAGGCGTGGACGCGGCCGCGAAGGGCACCGCCGGCGCCGGGGCGGTCGGGGGCCTCGGGGCGCGGGACTCAGGGTTGCCCAGGGGGAGGCCCCGGGGCACAGGACCCCGGACTCGGAAGGCTGAGGAGGCAGGCGAGGGTTGGAGCCCGGGCCTCGGGGCCCGCCCGGCCCCACCGGCCCGCGCCAGGGAGGGGAGCCCCGGGCGCTGAGGAGCGGGAGGCGTCGGCGTCGCGCGCGGCGGACTCGCGGGGGGCTTTGCGGCGGGGTGCGGGCGCGACCCCGCGGGGTCCCGGGCCAGGCGCGGGGGGCGGCCCTGCAGACGGGCTGCGCCCGAAGCGAGTTCGCCGGGCGTTTTCCGGCCGATTCTCACGAGCGTTCTGCCCAAACCGGGATCGGTTTGGGCAGAACGCTCGTGAGAATCGGCCGGCGTTGGGCAGCCCCGGGGACCGGCCTGGTCCCCGGGGCCGAGGGCCCTTTCTCGCTCGGGGCCCGGCGCGGCCCCCCGGAAAACGCGCCGAGAGGACGCGGACCCGCCGGCGGCCCCGGCGCCGGGGAGCCCTCCCGGAGCAGAGTTGAGGGAGGGCCTGGGGCCGGGCGTCGTGCTCCGACTTTGGGGGCGGCTGGGGCGCCCCGGGCTGCGGCTTCCCCCTGCGGGGGAACGGAGGTTTCTCTCGCCCCGAGGCGTGGACGCGGCCGCGAAGAGCACCGCCGGCGCCGGGGCGGTCGGGGGCCTCGGGGCGCGGGACTCAGGGTTGCCCAGGGGGAGGCCCCGGGGCACTGGACCCCGGACTCGGAAGGCTGAGGAGGCAGGCGAGGGTTGGAGCCCGGGCCTCGGGGCCCGCCCGGCCCCACCGGCCCACGCCAGGGAGGGGAGCCCCGGGCGCTGAGGAGCGGGAGGCGTCGGCGTCGCGGGCGGCGGACTCGCGGGGGGCTTTGCGGCGGGGTGCGGGCGCGACCCCGCGGGGTCCCGGGCCAGGCGCGGGGGGCGGCCCCGCAGACGGGCTGCGCCCGAAGCGAGTTCGCCGGGCGTTTTCCGGCCGATTCTCACGAGCGTTCTGCCCAAACCGGGATCGGTTTGGGCAGAACGCTCGTGAGAATCGGCCGGCGTTGGGCAGCCCCGGGGACCGGCCTGGTCCCCGGGGCCGAGGGCCCTTTCTCGCTCGGGGCCCGGCGCGGCCCCCCGGAAAACGCGCCGAGAGGACGCGGACCCGCCGGCGGCCCCGGCGCCGGGGAGCCCACCCGGAGCAGAGTTGAGGGAGGGCCTGGGGCTGGGCGTCGTGCTCCGACTTTGGGGGCGGCTGGGGCGCCCCGGGCTGCGGCTTCCCCCTGCGGGGGAACGGAGGTTTCTCTCGCCCCGAGGCGTGGACGCGGCCGCGAAGGGCACCGCCGGCGCCGGGGCGGTCGGGGGCCTCGGGGCGCGGGACTCAGGGTTGCCCAGGGGGAGGCCCCGGGGCACAGGACCCCGGACTTGGAAGGCTGAGGCGGCAGGCGAGGGTTGGAGCCCGGGCCTCGGGGCCCGCCCGGCCCCACCGGCCCGCGCCAGGGAGGGGAGCCCCGGGCGCTGAGGAGCGGGAGGCGTCGGCGTCGCGTGGCGGACTCGCGGGGGGCTCTGCGGCGGGGTGCGCTGAGGAGCGGGAGGCTTCGGCGTCGCGCGCGGCGGACTCGCGTGGGGCTCTGCGGCGGGGTGCGGGCGGGACACCGCGGGGTCCCGGGCCAGGCGCGGGGGGCGGCCCCGCAGACGGGCTGTGCCCGAAGCGAGTTCGCCGGGCGTTTTCCGGCCGATTCTCACGAGCGTTCTGCCCAAACCGGGATCGGTTTGGGCAGAACGCTCGTGAGAATCGGCCGGCGTTGGGCATCCCCGGGGACCGGCCTGTTCCCCGGGGCCGAGGGCCCTTTCTCGCTCGGGACCCGGCGCGGCCCCCCGGAAAACGCGCCGAGAGGACGCGGACCCGCCGGCGGCCCCGGCGCCGGGGAGCACTCCCGGAGCAGAGTTGAGGGAGGGCCTGGGGCCGGGCGTCGTGCTCCGACTTTGGGGGCGGCTGGGGCGCCCCGGGCTGCGGCTTTCCCCTGCGGGGGAACGGAGGTTTCTCTCGCCCCGAGGCGTGAAGGCGGCTGCGAAGGGCACCGCCGGCGCCGGGGCGGTCGGGGGCCTCGGGGCGCGGGACTCAGGGTTGCCCAGGTGGAGGCCCCGGGGCACAGGACCCCGGACACAGAAGGCTGAGGAGGCAGGCGAGGGTTGGAGCCCGGGCCTCGGGGCCCGCCCGGCCCCACCGGCCCGCGCCAGGGAGGGGAGCCCCGTGCGCTGAGGAGCGGGCGGCGTCGGCGTCGCGCGCGGCAGACTCGCGGGGGGCTTTCCGGCGGGGTGTGTTCGCGACCCCGCAGGGTCCCGGGCCAGGCGCGGGGGGCGGCCCCGCAGACGGGCTGCGCCCTAAGCGAGTTCGCCGGGCGTTTTCCGGCCGATTCTCACGAGCGTTCTGCCCAAACCGGGATCGGTTTGGGCAGAACGCTCGTGAGAATCGGCCGGCGTTGGACAGCCCCGGGGACCGGCCTGTTCCCTGGGGCCGAGGGCCCTTTTCGCTCGGGGCCCGGCGAGGCCCCCCGGAAAACGCGCCGAGAGGACGCGGACCCGCCCGCGGCCCCGGCGCCGGGGAGCACTCCCGGAGCAGAGTTGAGGGAGGGCCTGGGGCCGGGCGTCGTGCTCCGACTTTGGGGGCGACTGAGGCGCCCCGGGCTGCGGCTTCCCCCTGCGGTGGAACGGAGGTTTCTCTCGCCCCGACGCGTGAAGGCGGCTGCGAAGGGCACCGTCGGCGCCGGGGCGGTCGGGGGCCTCGGGGCGCGGAACTCAGGGTTGCCCAGGGGGAGGCCGCGGGGCACAGGACCCCGGACTCGGAAGGCTGAGGAGGCAGGCGAGGGTTGGAGCCCGGGCCTCGGGGCCCGCCCGGCCCCACCGGCCCACGCCAGGGAGGGGAGCCCCGGGCGCTGAGGAGCGGGAGGCGTCGGCGTCGCGCGCGGCGGACTCGCGGGGGGCTCTGCTGCGGGGTGCGGGCGGGACGCCGCGGGGTCCCGGGCCAGGCGCGGGGGGCGGCCCCGCAGACGGGCTGCGCCCTAAGCGAGTTCGCCGGGCGTTTTCCGGCCGATTCTCACGAGCGTTCTGCCCAAACCGGGATCGGTTTGGGCAGAACGCTCGTGAGAATCGGCCGGCGTTGGGCAGCCCCGGGAACTGGCCTGTTCCCCGGGGCCGAGGGCCCTTTCTCGCTCGGGGCCGGGCGCGGCCCCCCGGAAAACGCGCCGAGAGGACGCGGACCCGCCGGCGGCCCCGGTGCCGGGGAGCACTCCCGAAGCAGAGTTGAGGGAGGGCCTGGGGCCGGGCGTCATGCTCCGACTTTGGGGGCGGCTTGGGCGCCCCGGGCTGCGGCTTCCCCCTGCGGGGGAACGGAGGTTTCTCTCGCCCCGAGGCGTGGACGCGGCTGCGAAGGGCACCGTCGGCGCCGGGGTGGTCGGGGGCCTCGGGGCGCGGGACTCAGGGTTGCCCAGGGGGAGGCCCCGGGGCACAGGACCCCGGACTCGGAAGGCTGAGGAGGCAGGCGAGGGTTGGAGCCCGGGCCTTGGGGCCCGCCCGGCCCCACCGGCCCGCGCCAGGGAGGGGAGCCCCGGGCGCTGAGGAGCGGGAGGCGTCGGCGTCGCGCGCGGCGGACTCGCGGGGGGCTTTCCGGCGGGGCGCGGGCGCGACCCCGCGGGGTCCCGGGCCAGGCGCGGGGGGCGGCCCCGCAGACGGGCTGCGCCCGAAGCGAGTTCGCCGGGCGTTTTCCGGCCGATTCTCACGAGCGTTCTGCCCAAACCGGGATCGGTTTGGGCAGAACGCTCGTGAGAATCGGCCGGCGTTGGGCAGCCCCGGGGACCGGCCTGGTCCCCGGGGCCGAGGGCCCTTTCTCGCTCGGGGCCCGGCGCGGCCCCCCGGAAAACGCGCCGAGAGGACGCGGACCCGCCGGCGGCCCCGGCGCCGGGGAGCCCTCCCGGAGCAGAGTTGAGGGAGGGCCTGGGGCCGGGCGTCGTGCTCCGACTTTGGGGGCGGCTGGGGCGCCCCGGGCTGCGGCTTCCCCCTGCGGGGGAACGGAGGTTTCTCTCGCCCCGAGGCGTGGACGCGGCTGCGAAGGGCACCGTCGGCGCCGGGGCGGTCGGGGGCCTCGGGGCGCGGGACTCAGGGTTGCCCAGGGGGAGGCCCCGGGGCACAGGACCCCGGACTCGGAAGGCTGAGGAGGCAGGCGAGGGTTGGAGCCCGGGCCTCGGAGCCCGCCCGGCCCCACCGGCCCGCGCCAGGGAGGGGAGCCCCGGGCGCTGAGGAGCGGGAGGCGTCGGCGTCGCGCGCGGCGGACTCGCGGGGGGCTTTCCGGCGGGGCGCGGGCGCGACCCCGCGGGGTCCCGGGCCAGGCGCGGGGGGCGGCCCCGCAGACGGGCTGCGCCCGAAGCGAGTTCGCCGGGCGTTTTCCGGCCGATTCTCACGAGCGTTCTGCCCAAACCGGGATCGGTTTGGGCAGAACGCTCGTGAGAATCGGCCGGCGTTGGGCAGCCCCGGGGACCGGCCTGTTCCCCGGGGCCGAGGGCCCTTTCTCGCTCGGGGCCCGGCGCGGCCCCCCGGAAAACGCGCCGAGAGGACGCGGACCCGCCGGCGGCCCCGGCGCCGGGGAGCACTCCCGGAGCCGAGTTGAGGGAGGGCCAGGGGCCGGGCGTCGTACTCCGACTTTGGGGGCGGCTGGGGCGCCCCGGGCTGCGGCTTCCCCCTGCGGGGAACGGAGGTTTCTCTCGCCCCGAGGCGTGAAGGCGGCTGCGAAGGGCACCGCCGGCGCCGGAGCGGTCGGGGGCCTCGGGGCGCGGGACACAGGGTTGCCCAGGGGGAGGCCGCGGGGCACAGGACCCCGGACTCGGAAGACTGAGGAGTCAGGCGAGGGTTGGAGCCCGGGCCTCGGGGCCCACACGGCCCCACCGGCCCGCGCCAGGGAGGGGAGCCCCGGGCGCTGAGGAGCGGGAGGCGTCGGCGTCGCGTGGCGGACTCGCGGGGGGCTCTGCGGCGGGGTGCGCTGAGGAGCGGGAGGCTTCGGCGTCGCGCGCGGCGGACTCGCGGGGGGCTCTGTGGCGGGGTGCGAGCGGGACCCCGCGGGGTCCCGGGCCAGGCGCGGGGGGCGGCCCCGCAGACGGGCTGCGCCCGAAGCGAGTTCGCCGGGCGTTTTCCGGCCGATTCTCACGAGCGTTCTGCCCAAACCGGGATCGGTTTGGGCAGAACGCTCGTGAGAATGGCCGGCGTTGGGCAGCCCCGGGGACCGGCCTGTTCCCCGGGGCCGAGGGCCCTTTCTCGCTCGGGGCCCGGCGCGGCCCCCCGGAAAACACGCCGAGAGGACGCGGACCCGCCGGCGGCCCCGGCGCCGGGGAGCACTCCCGGAGCAGAGTTGAGGGAGGGCCTGGGGCCGGGCGTCATGCTCCGACTTTGGGGGCGGCTGGGGCGCCCCGGGCTGCGCCTTCCCCCTGCGGGGGAACGGAGGTTTCTCTGGCCCCGAGGCGAGGACGCCGCAGCGAAGGGCACCGCCGGCGCCGGGGCGGTCGGGGGCCTCGGGGCGCGGGACTCAGGGTTGCCCAGGGGGAGGCCCCGGGGCACAGGACCCCGGACTCCGAAGGCTGAGGAGGCAGGCGAGGGTTGGAGCCCAGTCCTCGGGGCCCGCCCGGCCCCTCTGGCCCGCGCCAGGGAGGGGAGCCCCGGGCGCTGAGGAGCGGGAGGCGTCGGCGTCGCGCGCGGCGGACTCGCGGGGGGCTCTGCGGCGGGGTGCGGGCGGGACACCGCGGGGTCCTGGGCCAGGCGCGGGGGGCGGCCCCGCAGACGGGCTGCGCCCGAAGCGAGTTCGCCGGGCGTTTTCCGGCCGATTCTCACGAGCGTTCTGCCCAAACCGGGATCGGTTTGGGCAGAACGCTCGTGAGAATCGGCCGGCGTTGGACAGCCCCGGGGACCGGCCTGTTCCCTGGGGCCGAGGGCCATTTTCGCTCGGGGCCCGGCGAGGCCCCCCGGAAAACGCGCCGAGAGGACGCGGACCCGCAGGCGTCCCCGGCGCCGGGGAGCACTCCCGGAGCAGAGTTGAGGGAGGGCCTGGGGCTGGGCGCCGTGCTCCGACTTTGGGGGCGGCTGGGGCGCCCCGGGCTGCGGCTTCCCCCTGCGGGGGAACGGAGGTTTCTCTCGCCACGAGGCGTGGACGCGGCTGCGAAGGGCACCGTCGGCGCCGGGGCGGTCGGGGGCCTCAGGGCGCGGGACTCAGGGTTGCCCAGGGGGAGGCCCCGGGGCCCAGGACCCCGGACTCGGAAGGCTGAGGAGGCAGGCGAGGGTTGGAGCCCGGGCCTCGGGGCCCGCCCGGCCCCACCGGCCCGTGCCAGGGAGGGGAGCCCCGGGCGCTGAGGAGCGGGAGGCGTCGGCTTCGCGCGCGGCGGAGTCGCGGGGGGCTTTCCGGCGGGGCGCGGGCGCGACCCCGCGGGGTCCCGGGCCAGGCGCGGGGGGCGGCCCCGCAGACGGGCTGCGCCCGAAGCGAGTTCGCCGGGCGTTTTCCGGCCGATTCTCACGAGCGTTCTGCCCAAACCGGGATCGGTTTGGGCAGAACGCTCGTGAGAATCGGCCGGCGTTGGGCAGCCCCGGGGACCGGCCTGGTCCCCGGGCCGAGGGCCCTTTCTCGCTCGGGGCCCGGCGCGGCCCCCCGGAAAACGCGCCGAGAGGACGCGGACCCGACGGCGGACCCGGCGACGGGGAGCACTCCCGGAGCAGAGTTGAGGGAGGGCCTGGGGCCGGGCGTCGTGCTCCGACTTTGGGGGCGGCCTGGGCGCCCCGGGCTGCGGCTTCCCCCTGCGGGAGAACGGAGGTTTCTCTCGCCCCGAGGCGTGAAGGCGGCTGCGAAGGGCACCGCCGGCGCCGGGGCGTTCGGGGGCCTCGGGGCGCGGGACTCAGGGTTGCCCAGGGGGAGGCCCCGGGGCACAGGACCCCGGACACAGAAGGTTGAGGAGGCAGGCGAGGGTTGGAGCCCGGGCCTCGGGGCCCGCCCGGCCCCACCGGCGCGCGCCAGGGAGGGAGCCCCGGGCGCTGAGGAGCGGGAGGCGTCGGCGTCGCGCGCGGCAGACTCGCGGGGGGCTCTGGGGCGGGGTGCGGGCGCGACCCCGCGGGGTCCCGGGCCAGGCGCGTGGTGCGGCCCCGCAGACGGGCTGCGCCCGACGCGAGTTCGCCGGGCGTTTTCCGGCCGATTCTCACGAGCGTTCTGCCCAAACCGATCCCGGTTTGGGCAGAACGCTCGTGAGAATCGGCCGGCGTTGGGCAGCCCCGGGGACCGGCCTGTTCCCCGGGGCCGAGGGCCATTTTTTTCGCTCGGGGCCCGGCGCGGCCCCCCGGAAAACGCGCCGAGAGGACGCGGACCCGCCGGCGGCCCCGGCGCCGGGGAGCACTCCCGGAGCAGAGTTGAGGGAGGGCCTGGGGCCGGGCGTCGTGCTCCGAATTTGGGGGCGGCTGGGGCGCCCCGGGCTGCGCCTTCCCCCTGCGGTGAACGGAGGTTTCTCTGGCCCCGAGGCGAGGACGCGGCAGCGAAGGGCACCGTCGGCGCCGGGGCGGTCGGGGGCCTCGGGGCGTGGGACTCAGGGTTGCCCAGGGGGAGGCCCAGGGGCACAGGACCCCGGACTCCGAAGGCTGAGGAGGCAGGCGAGAGTTGGAGCCCGGGCCTCGGGGCCCGCCCGGCCGCACCGGCCCGCGCCAGGTAGGGGAGCCCTGGCGCTGAGGAGCGGGAGGCATCGGCGTCCCGCACGGCGGACTCGCGGCGGGCTCTGCGGCGGGGTGCGGGCGGGACCCCGCGGGGTCCCGGGCCAGGCGCGGGGGGCGGCCCCGCAGACGGGCTGCGCCCGAAGCGAGTTTGCCGGGCGTTTTCCGGCCGATTCTCACGAGCGTTCTGCCCAAACCGATCCCGGTTTGGGCAGAACGCTCGTGAGAATCGGCCGCCATTGGGCAGCCCCGGGGACCGGCCTGTTCCCCGGGGCCGAGGGCCCTTTCTCGCTCGGGGCCCGGCGCGGCCCCCCGGAAAACGCGCCGAGAGGACGCGGACCCGCCGGTGGCCCCAGCGCCGGGAGCACTCCCGGAGCAGAGTTGAGGGAGGGCCTGGGGCCGGGCGTCGTGCTCTGACCTTGGGGGCGGCTGGGGCGCCCCGGGCTGCGCCTTACCCCTGCGGGGGAACAGAGGTTTCTCTGGCCCCGAGGCGAGGACGCGGCAGCGAAGGGCACCGTCGGCGCCAGGGCGGTCGGGGGCCTCGGGGCGCGGGACTCAGGGTTGCCCAGGGGGAGGCCCCGGGGCACAGGACCCCGGACTCCGAAGGCTGAGGAGGCAGGCGAGGGTTGGAGCCCGGGCATCGGGGCCCGCCCGGCCCCACCGGCCCTCGCCAGGGAGGGGAGCCCCGGGCGCTGAGGAGCGGGTGGCGTCGGCGTCGCTCGCGGCAGACTCGCGGGGGGCTTTCCGGCGGGGTGTGTTCGCTACCCCGCGGGGTCCCGGGCCAGGCGCGGGGGGTGGCCCCGCAGACGGGCTGCGCCCGAAGCGAGTTCGCCGGGCGTTTTCCGGCCGATTCTCACGAGCGTTCTGCCCAAACCGGGATCGGTTTGGGCAGAACGCTCGTGAGAATCGGCCGGCGTTGGGCAGCCCCAGGGACTGGCCTGTTCCCCGGGGCCGAGGGCCCTTTCTCGCTCGGGGCCCGGCGCGGCCCCCCGGAAAACGCGCCGAGAGGACGCGGACCTGCCGGCGGCCCCGGCGCCGGGGAGCACTCCCGGAGCAGAGTTGAGGGAGGGCCTGGGGCCGGGCGTCGTGCTCCGACTTTGGGGGCGGCTGGGGCGCGCCGGGCTGCGCGTTCCCCCTGCGAGGGAACGGAGGTTTCTCTGGCCCCGAGGCGAGGACGCGGCAGCGAAGGGCACCGTCGGCGCCGGGGCGGTCGGGGGCCTCGGGGCGCGGGACTCAGGGTTGCCCAGTGGGAGGACCCGGGGCACAGGACCCCGGACTCGGAAGGCTGAGGAGGCAGGCGAAGGTTGGAGCCCGGGCCTCGGGGCCCGCCTGACCCCACCGGCCCGCGCCAGGGAGGGGAGCCCCGGGCGCTGAGGAGCGGGAGGCGTCGGCATCGCGCGCGGCGGACTCGCGGGGGGCTTTGCGGCGGGGTGCGCTGAGGAGCGGGAGGCGTCGGCGTCGCGCGCGGCGGACTCGCGGGGGGCTCTGCGGCGGGGTGCGGGCGGGACCCCGCGGGGTCCCGGGCCAGGCGCGGGGGGCGGCCCCGCAGACGGGCTGCGCCCGAAGCGAGTTCGCCGGGCGTTTTCCGGCCGATTCTCACGAGCGTTCTGCCCAAACCGGGATCGGTTTGGGCAGAACGCTCGTGAGAATCGGCCGGCATTGGGCAGCCCCGGGGACCGGCCTGTTCCCCGGGGCCGAGGGCCCTTTCTCGCTCAGGGCCCGGCGCGGCCCCCCGGAAAACACGCCGAGAGGACGCGGACCCGCCGGCGGCCCCGGCGCTGGGGAGCACTCCCGGAGCAGAGTTGAGGGAGGGCCTGGGGCCGGGCGTCGTGCTCCGAATTTGGGGGCGGCTAGGGCGCCCCGGGCTGCGGCCTCCCCCTGCGGGGGAATGCAGGATTCTCTCGTCCCGAGGCGAGGACGTGGCTGCGGAGGGCACGTCGGGGCCGGGACGGTCGGGGTCCTCGGGGCGCGGGACTCAGGGTTGCCCAGGGGGAGGCCCCGGGGCACAGGACCCCTGACTCGGAAGCCTGAGGAGGTGGCCGAATCTTGGAGCCCGGGCCTCGGGTACCGCCCGGACCCACCGGCCCACGCCAGGAAGGGGAGCCCCGGGCGCTGAGGAGCGGGAGGCGTCGGCGTCGCGTGCGGCGGACTCGCGGGGGGCTTTCCGGCGGGGTGCGGGCGCGACCCCGCGGGGTCCCGGGCCAGGCGCGGGGGGCGGCCCCGCAGATGGGCTGCGCCCGAAGCGAGTTCGCCGGGCGTTTTCCGGCCGATTCTCACGAGCGTTATGCCCAAACCGGGATCGGTTTGGGCAGAACGCTCGTGAGAATCGGCCGGCGTTGGGCAGCCCCGGGGACCGGCCTGGTCCCCGGGGCCGAGGGCCCTTTCTCGCTCGGGGCCCGGCGCGGCCCCCCGGAAAACGCGCCGAGAGGACGCGGACCCGCCGGCGGCCCCGGCGCCGGGGAGCCCTCCCGGAGCAGAGTTGAGGGAGGGCCTGGGGCCGGGCGTCGTGCTCCGACTTTGGGGGCGGCTGGGGCGCCCCGGGCTGCGGCTTCCCCCTGCGGGGGAACGGAGGTTTCTATCGCCCCGAGGCGTGGACGCGGCTGCGAAGGGCACCGTCGGCGCCGGGGCGGTCGGGGGCCTCGGGGCGCGGGACTCAGGGTTGCCCAGGGGGAGGCCCCGGGGCCCAGGACCCCGGACTCGGAAGGCTGAGGAGGCAGGCGAGGGTTGGAGCCCGGGCCTCGGGGCCCGCCCGGCCCCACCGGCCCGCGCCAGGGAGGGGAGCCCCGGGCGCTGAGGAGCGGGAGGCGTCGGCGTCGCGAGCGGCGGACTCGCGGGGGGCTTTCAGGCGGGGCGCGGGCGCGACCCTGCGGGGTCCCGGGCCAGGCGCGGGGGGCGGCCCCGCAGACGGGCTGCGCCCGAAGCGAGTTCGCCGGGCGTTTTCCGGCCGATTCTCACGAGCGTTCTGCCCAAACCGGGATCGGTTTGGGCAGAACGCTCGTGAGAATCGGCCGGCGTTGGGCAGCCCCGGGGACCGGCCTGGTCCCCGGGGCCGAGGGCCCTTTCTCGCTCGGGGCCCGGCGCGGCCCCCCGGAAAACGCGCCGAGAGGACGCGGACCCGCCGGCGGCCCCGGCGCCGGGGAGCACTCCCGGAGCAGAGTTGAGGGAGGGCCTGGGGCCGGGCGTCGTGCTCCGACGTTGGGGGCGGCTGGGGCGCCCCGGGCTGCGGCTTCCCCCTGCGGGGGAACGGAGGTTTCTCTCGCCCCGAGGCGTGGACGCGGCTGCGAAGGGCACCGCCGGCGCCGGGGCGGTCGGGGGCCTCGTGGCGCGGGACTCAGGGTTGCCCAGGGGGAGGCCCCGGGGCACAGGACCCCGGACTCGGAAGGCTGAGGAGGCAGGCGAGGGTTGGAGCCCGGGCCTCGGGGCCCGCCCGGCCCCACCGGCCCGCGCCAGGGAGGGGAGCCCCGGGCGCTGAGGAGCGGGAGGCGTCGGCGTCGCGCGCGGCGGACTCGCGGGGGGCTTTGCGGCGGGGCGCGGGCGCGACCCCGCGGGGTCCCGGGCCAGGCGCGGGGGGCGGCCCCGCAGACGGGCTGCGCCCGAAGCGGGTTCGCCGGGCGTTTTCCGGCCGATTCTCACGAGCGTTCTGCCCAAACCGGGATCGGTTTGGGCAGAACGCTCGTGAGAATCGGCCGGCGTTGGGCAGCCCCGGGGACCGGCCTGGTCCCCGGGGCCGAGGGCCCTTTCTCGCTCGGGGCCCGGCGCGGCCCCCCGGAAAAGGCGCCGAGAGGACGCGGACCCACCGGCGCCCCCGGCGCCGGGGAGCACTCCCGGAGCAGAGTTGAGGGAGGGCCTGGGGCCGGGCGTCGTGCTCCGACTTTGGGGGCGGCTGGGGCGCCCCGGGCTGCGGCTTCCCCCTGTGGGGGAACGGAGGTTTCTCTCGCCCCGAAGCGTGGACGCGGCTGCGAAGGGCACCGCCGGCGCCGGGGCGGTCGGGTGCCTCGTGGCGCGGGACACAGGGTTGCCCAGGGCGAGTCCCCGGGGCACAGGACCCCGGACTCGGAAGGCTGAGGAGGCAGGCGAGGGTTGGAGCCCGGGCCTCGGGGCCCTCCCTGCCCCACCGGCCCGCGCCAGGGAGGGGAGCCCCGGGCGCTGAGGAGCGGGAGGCGTCGGCGTCGCGCGCGGCGGACTCGCGGGGGGCTTTGCGGCGGGGTGCGGGCGCGACCCCGCGGGGTCCCGGGCCAGGCGCGGGGGGCGGCCCCGCAGACGGGCTGCGCCCGAAGCGAGTTCGCCGGGCGTTTTCCGGCCGATTCTCACGAGCGTTCTGCCCAAACCGGGAATGGTTTGGGCAGAACGCTCGTGAGAATCGGCCGGCGTTGGGCAGCCCCGGGGACCGGCCTGGTCCCCGGGGCCGAGGGCCCTTTCTCGCTCGGGGCCCGGCGCGGCCCCCGGAAAACGCGCCGAGAGGACGCGGACCCGCCGGCGGCCCCGGCGCCGGGGAGCACTCCCGGAGCAGAGTTGAGGGAGGGCCTGGGGCCGGGCGTCGTGCTCCGACTTTGGGGGCGGCTGGGACGCCCCGGGCTGGGACTTCCCCCTGCGGGGGAACGGAGGTTTCTCTCGCCCCAGGGCGTGAAGGCGGCTGCGAAGGGCACCGCCGGCGCCGGGGCGGTCGGGGGCCTCGGGGCGCGGGACTCAGGGTTGCCCAGGGGGAGGCCCCGGGGCACAGGACCCCGGAATCAGAAGGCTGAGGAGGCAGGCGAGGGTTGGAGCCCGGGCCTCGGGGACCGCCCGGCCCCACCGGCCCGCGCCAGGGAGGGGAGCCCCGGGCGCTGAGGAGCGGGAGGCGTCGGCGTCGCGCGCGGCGGACTCGCGGGGGGCTCTGGGGCGGGGTGCGGGCGCGACCGCGCGGGGTCCCGGGCCAGGCGCGGGGGGCGGCCCAGCAGACGGGCTGCGCCCGAAGCGAGTTCGCCGGGGGTTTTCCGGCCGATTCTCACGAGCGTTCTGCCCAAACCGGGATCGGTTTGGGTAGAACGGTCGTGAGAATCGGCCGGCGTTGGGCAGCCCCGGGGACCGGCCTGTTCCCCGGGGCCGAGGGCCCTTTCTCGCTCGGGGCCGGCGCGGCCCCCCGGAAAACGCGCCGAGAGGACGCGGACCTGCCGGCGGCCCCGGCGCCGGGGAGCACTCCCGGAGCAGAGTTGAGGGAGGGCCTGGGGCCGGGCGTCGTGCTCCGACTTTGGGGGCGGCTGGGGCGCCCCGGGCTGCGGCTTCCCCCTGCGGGGGAACGGAGGTTTCTCTTGCCCCAGGGCGTGAAGGCATCTGCGAAGGGCACCGCCGGCGCCGGGGCGGTCGGGGGCCTCGGTGCGCGGGACTCAGGGTTGCCCAGGGGGAGGCCCCGGGGCACAGGACCCCAGACTCAGAAGGCTGATGAGGCAGGCGAGGGTTGGAACCCGGGCCTCGGGGCCCGCCCGGCCCCACCGGCCCGCGCCAGGGAGGGGAGCCCCGGGCGCTGAGGAGCGGGAGGCGACGGCGTCCCACGCGGCGGACTCGCGGGGGGCTTTGCGGCGGGGTGCGGGCGCGACCCCGCGGGGTCCCGGGCCAGGCGCGGGGGGCGGCCCCGCAGACGAGCTGCGCCCGAAGCGAGTTCGCCGGGCGTTTTCCGGCCGATTCTCACGAGCGTTCTGCCCAAACCGGGATCGGTTTGGGCAGAACGCTCGTGAGAATCGGCCGGCTTTGGGCAGCCCCGTGGACCGGCCTGTTCCCCGGGTCCGAGGGCCCTTTCTCGCTCGGGGCCCGGCGCGGCCCCCCGGAAAACGCGCCGAGAGGACGCGGACCCGCCGGCGGCCCCGGCGCCGGGGAGCACTCCCGGAGCAGAGTTGAGGGAGGGCCTGGGGCCGGGCGTCGTGCTCCGACTTTGGGGGCGGCTGGGGCGCCCCGGGCTGCGGCTTCCCCCTGCGGGGGAACGGAGGTTTCTCTCGCCCCGAGGCGTGGACGCGGCCGCGAAGGGCACCGCCGGCGCCGGGGCGGTCGGGTGCCTCGTGGCGCGGGACACAGGGTTGCCCAGGGCAAGGCCCCGGGGCACAGGACCCCGGACTCGGAAGGCTGAGGAGGCAGGCGAGGGTTGGAGCCCGGGCCTCGGGGCCCGCCCGGCCCCACCGGCCCGCGCCAGGGAGGGGAGCCCCGGGCGCTGAGGAGCGGGAGGCGTCGGCGTTGCGCGCGGCAGGCTCGCGGGGGGCTTTCCGGCGGGGTGCGGGCGCGACCCCGCGGGGTCCCGGGCCAGGCGCGGGGGGCGGCCCCGCAGACGGGCTGCGCCCGAAGCAAGTTCGCCGGGCGTTTTCCGGCCGATTCTCACGAGCGTTCTGCCCAAACCGGGATCGGTTTGGGCAGAACGCTCGTGAGAATCTGCCAGCGGTGGGCAGCCCCGGGGACCGGCCTGTTCCCCGGGGCCGAGGGCCCTTTCTCGCTCGGGGCCGGCACGGCCCCCCGGAAAACGCGCCGAGAGGACGCGGACCCGCCGGCGGCCCCGGCGCCGGGGAGCACTCCCGGAGCAGAGTTGAGGGAGGGCCTGGGGCCGGGCGTCGTGCTCCGACTTTGGGGGCGGCTGGGGCGCCCCGGGCTGCGTCTTCCCCCTGCGGGGGAACGGAGGTTTCTCTCGCCCCAGGGCGTGAAGGCGGCTGCGAAGGGCACCGCCGGCGCCGGGGCGGTCGGGGGCCTCGGGGCGCGGGACTCAGGGTTGCCCAGGGGGAGGCCCCGGGGCACAGGACCCCGGACTGGGATGGCTGAGGAGGCAGGCGAGGGTTGGAGCCCGGGCCTCGGGGCCCGCCCGGCCCCACCGGCCCACGCCAGGGAGGGGAGCCCCGGGCGCTGAAGAGCGGGAGGCGTCGGCGTCGCGCGCGGCGGACTCGCGGGGGTTTTGCGGCGGGGTGCGTGCGCGACCCCGCGGGGTCCCGGGCCAGGCGCGGGGGGCGGCCCCGCAGACGGGCTGCGCCCGAAGCGGGTTCGCCGGGCGTTTTCCGGCCGATTCTCACGAGCGTTCTGCCCAAACCGGGATCGGTTTGGGCAGAACGCTCGTGAGAATCGGCCGGCGTTGGGCAGCCCCGGGGACCGGCCTGTTCCCCGGGGCCGAGGGCCCTTTCTCGCTCGGGGCCCGGCGCGGCCCCCCGGAAAACGCGCCGAGAGGACGCGGACCCGCCGGCGGCCCCGGCGCCGGGGAGCACTCCCGGAGCAGAGTTGAGGGAGGGCCTGGGGCCGGGCATCGTGCTCCGACTTTGGGGGCGGCTGGGGCGCCCCGGGCTGCGGCTTCCCCCTGCGGGGGAACGGAGGTTTCTCTCGCCCCGAGGCGTGGACGCGGCTGCGAAGGGCACCACCGGCGCCGGGGCGGTCGGGGGCCTCGGGGCGCGGGACTCAGGGTTGCCCAGGGGGAGGCCCCGGGGCACAGGACCCCGGACTCTGAAGGCTGAGGAGGCAGGCGAGGGTTGGTTCCCGGGCCTCGGGGCCCGCCCGGCCCCACCGGCCCGCGCCAGGGAGGGGAGCCCCGGGCGCTGAGGAGCGGGAGGCTTTGGCTTCGCCCGCGTCCGACTCGCGGGATGCTTTCCGGTGGGGTGCGGATGCGTCCAGGTGGGATCCCGGGCCAGGCGTGGGGGCCTTCCACCCAGGAAATGTCCCATCCATCCAGAAAATGTCCCAGATGACACGGACCACCGGTACATTTCTGTTTTGTGTCTATGGGGTGTGCAAATGCTGGTGGTGACCCAGTATCATATAGTTTTCTCCTGCTCTCTGTTTTCTGCTCATCTTCAAATGACAGTTTCAATCTAGGAAGCTGGCAATGTGCCTGTTCGAGTCTCAGGCATCCCCACTCGGACGGGCTTAGGAGCCAGTCCTCTGGGCGCAGAAACCTGTACACCTGACCTATCATTAGGCTTAGGGCCCAGGGGCATGGCAGGCCCTATCTGACAGCACTGCGGTGTCGTCCCCTCAGGGCTGAGGTGAGGGTATGTGCCTGGCTGGTTGGCAGATCCGGCTTCATGGCTGGGTGGGCCACTAATATTGGGGGTGTCTTTAGTGGGGCTTTGAGGTGGGATCCCCCATGGGCTGAGTCAAGGACGGTGGTCAAGCGGTATGTCCGTCTCTGGGTTTTGTTGCCATGTGGGCCATCAGAGGTGAGGGTGTCCTCTGGAATGCATGTGGGTTTCTCCTGGTCTGAGGGTTCTGGGTCGCTCCGAACGGCATGGTTTTTTCCTGGATGGTAGGAGGAGTCCTTGGTTGAGGCTCAGGGGGTCCCACTCTGGAGGGATTGTTGGCCATGTCTCTGGGCACGGAAGCCTGAAAACACAACCCAGAGTTTGGGTTAGGGCTTAGGGGGATCCAGGCCCTACCTCCTGGTGCTGAGGCTGGATCCCCAGTTGCTGAATCGAACCTGGGGGTCAGGAAGCACATCAGGGTGTGAGTTTGTGACTGTGGGGACCGTCCAATTTGGGGGTGTCCCCAGGGATGCATGTGGGTTTTTTCCATTCTGAGGGCTCTGCGCAGCTTCAAAAGGTACAGTTTCCTCCTGGGTGGCAGGTGGGTTCCTGGGGTGTGGCCCAGAGGTCCCCAATCTGGAGGGACTGTGCCAGTGTGGCTTCAGACCTGTGGAGGGTTAGGGAGCTGCCTTAGGAGTCTGTGGAAAGCCCCGCAGTGCCAGTTCACGCCACTGGAGGGAGCGGTGAGCCGTGGCGCCAGAGACCCCGGAAGACGTGGCGATGCTGCTCGTCACCACTGGAGGCAGTGGCGAGCTGCCCTGGGAAACACCCTGGAAGAGGAGTCCGTGCAGCCTGCTGGCTCTGGGGGCCATGGGGAGGTGTTGGGTGAGAGACCCTGGATCGTGAGGCACTGCAGCTTGTTTCTACAGGACGGAGTGCTGAGCTGTATAGTCTCTGATTCCCCAGGTTCAAGAGTGGTCCTAAGAGACCCTGGAGCCGAGCCCCCACACAGCACTGTGCCCTGTTTCCCCAGGTTTGCTGGCCATCTGCTGTCAGGGTCGTTCCGGAGGGTCCGCCCAGTTGGGCTCTGGAGCCGGGGGGAACCAAACCCGACTCACGGTGCACTTGGAACCGAGGAGTCGAGTGTTTGGAAGAGCATGTTTCTTTCTCCACAAAGGACAAGGGCATTGGTCGGCTTTCGAAGGAAGTCAATGAGCACTTAAGAAACAAGCATGTGTCTCTCCTTCTCCCAGGAATCGGAGCAGGTGTGCAGGCGTTAGGTGGGAGGCGCCTGCTTCTCCGCACCTGAAGACCCTTCTTCACTCTGGCTCCACGAGACCTGAACTTTGGAAATCAGCGTCTGAGTCCGTCAGGCAGCTTGTCCCAGGAAGTCAGTATTCAGAGAAAAGTGCAGGCCCCTGGGGCACATCCATGCCAGGATGGGAGGTAAAACTTCTCTTTCACCCCAAACCCCCTGGGCTTACGTCTTGTCTCCAGCGGAGCTCACAATTGGCACACGGAACCAGCTCGAAGATATCTAGTGTGGGTGCCAGAGTTCCTGAGATTCTCTGCAGGGAGCACCTGGCAGGGATCTCATTTTCTCTGCTTCTTTCTGGCTTACAAAGGTATTTGGAACATCTTTTTCCTAGGCAATCCCTTGGATTCCAAAGGGAAGATGAGATTGACTCGGTGTGCATTTTGAACACAGAAATTATTCCTTCATCCAACAGTGTTTATCCCACTGGCCCTAGGCTGTGTTGGAATGGCCGGCATCGAGAGGCAGGTGGCTGTTTGTGGTCAGATAGAGACTGGGATGATAGCTTCTCCTTTGTCCAAGGGGATGGATCCTCATGGATTCGTCTTTGCATCCAAAGATTTCCAATGAGGGCAGAGGGAAAATTGAAAAGGATTCCAAGGAGTCTTGGGGCAATATCAAAGGGATGCTTGTCTTCCTAGGTTCACTCATACGGCTATATATGGTTGGACATGCTCTATTTTGTCTGCGGTTTCATGAGTGGTGAAGTCAGAAGGAGAGTCCTTGGGCGGACCCGGCGCCGGAGAGCACTCCCGAAGCAGAGTTGAGGGAGGGCCTGGGGCCGGGCGTCGTGCTCCGACTTTGGGGGCGGCTGGGGCGCCCCGGGCTGCGGCTTCCCCCTGCGGGGGAACGGAGGTTTCTCTCGCCCCGAGGCGTGGACGCGGCTGCGAAGGGCACCGCCGGCGCCGGGGCGGTCGGGGGCCTCGGGGCGCGGGACTCAGGGTTGCCCAGGGGGAGGCCCCGGGGCACAGGACCCCGGACTCGGAAGGCTGAGGAGGCAGGCGAGGGTTGGAGCCCGGGCCTCGGGGCCCGCCCGGCCCCACCGGCCCGCGCCAGGGAGGGGAGCCCCGGGCGCTGAGGAGCGCGAGGCGTCGGCGTCGCGCGCGGCGGACTCGCGGGGGGCTTTGCGGCGGGGTGCGGGCGCGACCCCGCGGGGTCCCGGGCCAGGCGCGGGGGGCGGCCCCGCAGACGGGCTGCGCCCGAAGCGAGTTCGCCGGCGTTTTCCGGCCGATTCTCACGAGCGTTCTGCCCAAACCGGGATCGGTTTGGGCAGAACGCTCGTGAGAATCGGCCGGCGTTGGGCAGCCCCTGGGACCTGCCTGGTCTCCGGGGCCGAGGGCCCTTTCTCGCTCGGGGCCCGGCGCGGCCCCCCGGAAAACGCGCCGAGAGGACGCGGACCCGCCGGCGGCCCCGGCGCCGGGGAGCACTCCCGGAGCAGAGTTGAGGGAGGGCCTGGGGCCGGGCGTTGTGCTCCGACTTTGGGGGCGGCTGGGGCGCCCCGGGCTGCGGCTTCCCCCTGCGGGGGAACGGAGGTTTCTCTCGCCCCGAGGCGTGGACGCGGCTGCGAAATGCACCGCCGGCACCGGGGCGGTCGGGGGCCTCGGGGCGCGGGACTCAGGGTTGCCCAGGGGGAGGCCCCGGGGCACAGGACCCCGGAATCGGAAGGCTGAGGAGGCAGGCGAGGGTTGGAGCCCGGGCCTCGGGGCCCGCCCGGCCCCACCGGCCCGCGCCAGGGAGGGGAGCCCCGGGCGCTGAGGAGCGGGAGGCGTCGGCGTCGCGCGCGGCGGACTCGCGGGTGGCTTTGCGGCGGGGTGCGGGCGCGACCCCGCGGGGTCCCGGGCCAGGCGCGGGGGGCGGCCCCGCAGACGGGCTGCGCCCGAAGCGAGTTCGCCGGGCATTTTCCGGCCGATTCTCACGAGCGTTCTGCCCAAACCGGGATCGGTTTGGGCAGAACGCTCGTGAGAATCGGCCGGCGTTGGGCAGCCCCGGGGACCGGCCTGGTCCCCGGGGCCGAGGGCCTTTTCTCGCTCGGGGCCCGGCGCGGCCCCCCGGAAAACGCGCCGAGTGGATGCGGACCCGCCGGCGGCCCCGGCGCCCGGGAGCACTCCCGGAGCAGAGTGGAGGGAGGGCCTGGGGCCGGGCGTCGTGCTCCGACTTTGGGGGCGGCTGGGGCGCCCCGGGCTGCGGCTTCCCCCTGCGGGGGAACGGAGGTTTCTCTCGCCCCGAGGCGTGGACGCGGCTGCGAAGGGCACCGCCGGCGCCGGGGCGGTCGGGGGCCTCGTGGCGCGGGACTCAGGTTTGCCCAGGGCGAGGCCCCGGGGCACAGGACCCCGGACTCGGAAGGCTGAGGAGGCAGGCGAGGATTGGAGCCCGGGCCTCGGGACCCGCCCGGCCCCAACGGCCCGCGCCAGGGAGGGGAGCCCCGGGCGCTGAGGAGCGGGAGGCGTCGGCGTCGCGCGCGGCGGACTCGCGGGGGGCTTTGCGGCGGGGTGCGGGCGCGACCTCGCGGGGTCCCGGGCCAGGCGCGGGGGGTGGCCCCGCAGACGGGCTGCGCCCGAAGCGAGTTCGCCGGGCATTTTCCGGCCGATTCTCACGAGCGTTCTGCCCAAACCGGGATCGGTTTCGGCAGAACGCTCGCGAGAATCGGCCGGCGTTGGGCAGCCCCGGGGACCGGCCTGGTCCCCGGGGCCGAGGGCCCTTTCTCGCTCGGGGCCCGGCGCGGCCCCCCGGAAAACGCGCCGAGAGGTCCCGGACCCGCCGGCGGCCCCGGCGCCGGGGAGCACTCCCGGAGCAGAGTTGAGGGAGGGCCTGGGGCCGGGCGTCGTGCTCCGACTTTGGGGGCGGCTGGGGCGCCCCGGGTTGCGGCTTCCCCCTGCGGGGGAACGGAGGTTTCTCTCGCCCCGAGGCGTGGACGCGGCTGCGAAGGGCACCGCCGGCGCCGGGGCGGTCGGGGGCCTCGGGGCGCGGGACTCAGGGTTGCCCAGGGGGAGGCCCCGGGGCACAGGACCCCGGACTCGGAAGGCTGAGGAGGCAGGCGAGGGTTGGAGCCCGGGCCTCGGGGCCCGCCCGGCCCCACCGGCCCGCGCCAGGGAGGGGAGCCCCGGGCGCTGAGGAGCGGGAGGCGTCGGCGTCGCGCGCGGCGGACTCGCGGGGGGCTTTGCGGCTGGGTGAGGGCGCGACCCCGCGGGGTCCCGGGCCAGGCGCGGGGGGCAGGCCCGCAGACGGGCTGCGCCCGAAGCGAGTTCGCCGGGCGTTTTCCGGCCGATTCTCACGAGCGTTCTGCCCAAACCGGGATCGGTTTGGGCAGAACGCTCGTGAGAATCGGCCGGCGTTGGGCAGCCCCGGGGACCAGCCTGGTCCCGGGGCCGAGGGCCCTTTCTCGCTAGGGGCCCGGCGCGGCCCCCCGGAAAACGCGCCGAGAGGACGCGGACCCGCCGGCGGCCCCGGCGCCGGGGAGCACTCCCGGGGCAGAGTTGAGGGAGGGCCTGGGGCCGGGCGTCGTGCTCCGACTTTGGGGGCGGCTGGGGCGCCCCGGGTTGCGGCTTCCCCCTGCGGGGGAACGGAGGTTTCTCTCGCCCCGAGGCATGGACGCGGCTTCGAAGGGCACCGCCGGCGCCGGGGCGGTCGCGGGCCTCGGGGCGCGGGACTCAGGGTTGCCCAGGTGGAGGCCCCGGGGCACAGGACCCCGGATTCGGAAGGCTGAGGAGGCAGGCGAGGGTTGGAGCCCGGGCCTCGGGGCCCGCCCGGCCCCACCGGCCCGCGCCAGGGAGGGGAGCCCCGGGCGCTGAGGAGCGGGAGGCGTCGGCGTCGCGCGCGGCGAACTCGCGGGGGGCTTTGCGGCGGGGTGCGGGCGCGACCCCGCGGGTTCCCGGGCCAGGCGCGGGGGGCGGCCCCGCAGACGGGCTGCGCCCAAAGCGAGTTCGCCGGGCGTTTCCGGCCGATTCTCACGAGCGTTCTGCCCAAACCGGGATCGGTTTGGGCAGAACGCTCGTGAGAATCGGCCGGCGTTGGGCAGCCCCGGGGACCGGCCTGGTCCCCGGGGCCGAGGGCCCTTTCTCGCTCGGGGCCCGGCGCGGCCCCCCGGAAAACACGCCGAGAGGACGCGGACCCGCCGGCGGCCCCGGCGCCGGGGAGCACTCCCGGAGCAGAGTTGAGGGAGGGCCTGGGGCCGGGCGTCGTGCTCCGACTTTGGGGGCGGCTGGGGCGCCCCGGGCTGCGGCTTCCCCCTGCGGGGGAACGGAGGTTTCTCTCGCCCCAAGGCGTGGACGCGGCTGCGAAGGGCACCGCCGGCGCCGGGGCGGTCGGGGGCCTCGGGGCGCGGGACTCAGGGTTGCCCAGGGGGAGGCCCCGGGGCACAGGACCCCGGAATCGGAAGGCTGAGGAGGCAGGCGAGGGTTGGAGCCCGGGCCTCGGGGCCCGCCCGGTCCCACCGGCCCGCGCCAGGGAGGGGAGCCCCGGGCGCTGAGGAGCGGGAGGCGTCGGCGTCGCGCGCGGCGGACTCGCGGGGGGCTTTGCGGCGGGGTGCGGGCGCGACCCCACGGGGTCCCGGGCCAGGCGCGGGGGGCGGCCCCGCAGACGGGCTGCGCCCGAAGCGAGTTCGACGGGCGTTTTCCGGCCGATTCTCACGAGCGTTCTGCCCAAACCGGGATCGGTTTGGGCAGAACGCTCGTGAGAATCGGCCGGCGTTGGGCAGCCCCGGGGACCGGCCTGGTCCCCGGGGCCGAGGGCCCTTTCTCGCTCGGGGCCCGGCGCGGCCCCCCGGAAAACGCGCCGAGAGGACGCGGACCCGCCGGCGGCCCCGGCGCCGGGGAGCACTCCCGGAGCAGAGTTGAGGGAGGGCCTGGGGCCGGGCGTCGTGCTCCGACTTTGGGGGCGGCTGGGGCGCCCCGGGCTGCGGCTTCCCCCTGCGGGGGAACGGAGGTTTCTCTCGCCCCAAGGCGTGGACGCGGCTGCGAAGGGCACCGCCGGCGCCGGGGCGGTCGGGGGCCTCGGGGCGCGGGACTCAGGGTTGCCCAGGGGGAGGCCCCGGGGCACAGGACCCCGGAATCGGAAGGCTGAGGAGGCAGGCGAGGGTTGGAGCCCGGGCCTCGGGGCCCGCCCGGTCCCACCGGCCCGCGCCAGGGAGGGGAGCCCCGGGCGCTGAGGAGCGGGAGGCGTCGGCGTCGCGCGCGGCGGACTCGCGGGGGGCTTTGCGGCGGGGTGCGGGCGCGACCCCACGGGGTCCCGGGCCAGGCGCCGGGGGCGGCCCCGCAGACGGGCTGCGCCCGAAGCGAGTTCGCCGGGCGTTTTCCGGCCGATTCTCACGAGCGTTCTGCCCAAACCGGGATCGGTTTGGGCAGAACGCTCGTGAGAATCGGCCGGCGTTGGGCAGCCCCGGGGACCGGCCTGGTCCCCGGGGCCGAGGGCCCTTTCTCGCTCGGGGCCCGGCGCGGCCCCCCGGAAAACGCGCCGAGAGGACGCGGACCCGCCGGCGGCCCCGGCGCCGGGGAGCACTCCCGGAGCAGAGTTGAGGGAGGGCCTGGGGCCGGGCGTCGTGCTCCGACTTTGGGGGCGGCTGGGGCGCCCCGGGCTGCGCCTTCCCCCTGCGGGGGAACGGAGGTTTCTCTCGCCCCGAGGCGTGGACGCGGCTGCGAAGGGCACCGCCGGCGCCGGGGCGGTCGGGGGCCTCGGGGCGCGGGACTCAGGGTTGCCCAGGGGGAGGCCCCGGGGCACAGGACCCCGGAATCGGAAGGCTGAGGAGGCAGGCGAGGGTTGGAGCCCGGGCCTCGGGGCCCGTCCGGTCCCACCGGCCCGCGCCAGGGAGGGGAGCCCCGGGCGCTGAGGAGCGGGAGGCGTCGGCGTCGCGCGCGGCGGACTCGCGGGGGGCTTTGCGGCGGGGTGCGGGCGCGACCCCACGGGGTCCCGGGCCAGGCGCGGGGGGCGGCCCCGCAGACGGGCTGCGCCCGAAGCGAGTTCGACGGGCGTTTTCCGGCCGATTCTCACGAGCGTTCTGCCCAAACCGGGATCGGTTTGGGCAGAACGCTCGTGAGAATCGGCCGGCGTTGGGCAGCCCCGGGGACCGGCCTGGTCCCCGGGGCCGAGGGCCCTTTCTCGCTCGGGGCCCGGCGCGGCCCCCCGGAAAACGCGCCGAGAGGACGCGGACCCGCCGGCGGCCCCGGCGCCGGGGAGCACTCCCGGAGCAGAGTTGAGGGAGGGCCTGGGGCCGGGCGTCGTGCTCCGACTTTGGGGGCGGCTGGGGCGCCCCGGGCTGCGGCTTCCCCCTGCGGGGGAACGGAGGTTTCTCTCGCCCCGAGGCGTGGACGCGGCTGCGAAATGCACCGCCGGCACCGGGGCGGTCGGGGGCCTCGGGGCGCGGGACTCAGGGTTGCCCAGGGGGAGGCCCCGGGGCACAGGACCCCGGAATCGGAAGGCTGAGGAGGCAGGCGAGGGTTGGAGCCCGGGCCTCGGGGCCCGCCCGGCCCCACCGGCCCGCGCCAGGGAGGGGAGCCCCGGGCGCTGAGGAGCGGGAGGCGTCGGCGTCGCGCGCGGCGGATTCGCGGGTGGCTTTGCGGCGGGGTGCGGGCGCGACCCCGCGGGGTCCCGGGCCAGGAGCGGGGGGCGGCCCCGCAGACGGGCTGCGCCCGAAGCGAGTTCGCCGGGCATTTTCCGGCCGATTCTCACGAGCGTTCTGCCCAAACCGGGATCGGTTTGGGCAGAACGCTCGTGAGAATCGGCCGGCGTTGGGCAGCCCCGGGGACCGGCCTGGTCCCCGGGGCCGAGGGCCCTTTCTCGCTCGGGGCCCGGCGCGGCCCCCCGGAAAACGCGCCGAGAGGACGCGGACCCGCCGGCGGCCCCGGCGCCGGGGAGCACTCCCGGAGCAGAGTTGAGGGAGGGCCTGGGGCCGGGCGTCGTGCTCCGACTTTGGGGGCGGCTGGGGCGCCCCGGGCTGCGGCTTCCCCCTGCGGGGGAACGGAGGTTTCTCTCGCCCCGAGGCGTGGACGCGGCTGCGAAGGGCACCGCCGGCGCCGGGGCGGTCGGGGGCCTCGGGGCGCGGGACTCAGGGTTGCCCAGGGGGAGGCCCCGGGGCACAGGACCCCTGACTCGGAAGGCTGAGGAGGCAGGCGAGGGTTGGAGCCCGGGCCTCGGGGCCCGCCCGGCCCCACCGGCCCGCGCCAGGGAGGGGAGCCCCGGGCGCTGAGGAGCGGGAGGCGTCGGCGTCGCGCGCGGCGGACTCGCGGGGGGCTTTGCGGCGGGGTGAGGGGGCGACCCCGCGGGGTCCCGGGCCAGGCGCGGGGGGCGGGCCCGCAGACGGGCTGCGCCCGAAGCGAGTTCGCCGGGCGTTTTCCGGCCGATTCTCACGAGCGTTCTGCCCAAACCGGGATCGGTTTGGGCAGAACGCTCGTGAGAATCGGCCGGCGTTGGGCAGCCCCGGGGACCAGCCTGGTCCCGGGGCCGAGGGCCCTTTCTCGCTCGGGGCCCGGCGCGGCCCCCCGGAAAACGCGCCGAGAGGACGCGGACCCGCCGGCGGCCCCGGCGCCGGGGAGCACTCCCGGAGCAGAGTTGAGGGAGGGCCTGGGGCCGGGCGTCGTGCTCCGACTTTGGGGGCGGCTGGGGCGCCCCGGGTTGCGGCTTCCCCCTGCGGGGGAACGGAGGTTTCTCTCGCCCCGAGGCGTGGACGCGGCTGCGAAATGCACCGCCGGCACCGGGGCGGTCGGGGGCCTCGGGGCGCGGGACTCAGGGTTGCCCAGGGGGAGGCCCCGGGGCACAGGACCCCGGAATCGGAAGGCTGTGGAGGCAGGCGAGGGTTGGAGCCCGGGCCTCGGGGCCCGCCCGGCCCCACCGGCCCGCGCCAGGGAGGGGAGCCCCGGGCGCTGAGGAGCGGGAGGCGTCGGCGTCGCGCGCGGCGGACACGCGGGGGGCTTTGCGGCGGGGTGCGGGCGCGACCCCGCGAGGTCCCGGGCCAGGCGCGGGGGGCGGCCCCGCAGACGGGCTGCGCCCGAAGCGAGTTCGCCGGGCGTTTTCCGGCCGATTCTCACGAGCGTTCTGCCCAAACCGGGATCGGTTTGGGCAGAACGCTCGTGAGAATCGGCCGGCGTTGGGCAGCCCCGGGGACCGGCCTGGTCCCCGGGGCCGAGGGCCCTTTCTCGCTCGGGGCCCGGCGCGGCCCCCCGGAAAACGCGCCGAGAGGACGCGGACCCGCCGGCGGCCCCGGGGCAGGGGAGCTCTCCCGGAGCAGAGTTGAGGGAGGGCCTGGGGCCGGGGGTCGTGCTCCGACTTTGGGGGCGGCTGGGGCGCCCCGGGCTGCGGCTTCCCCCTGCGGGTGAACGGAGGTTTCTCTCGCCCCGAGGCGTGGATGCGGCTGCGAAGGGCACCGCCGGTGCCGGGGCGGTCGGGGGCCTCGGGGCGCGGGACTCAGGGTTGCCCAGGGGGAGGCCCCGGGGCACAGGACCCCGGACTCGGAAGGCTGAGGAGGCAGGCGAGGGTTGGAGCCCGGGCCTCGGGGCCCGCCCGGCCCCACCGGCCCGCGCCAGGGAGGGGAGCCCCGGGCGCTGAGGAGCGGGAGGCGTCGGCGTCGCGCGCGGCGGACTCGCGTGGGGCTTTGCGGCGGGGTGCGGGTGCGACACCGCGGGGTCCCGGGCCAGGCGCGCGGGGCGGCCCCGCAGACGGGCTGCGCCCGAAGCGAGTTCGCCGGGCGTTTTCCGGCCAATTCTCATGAGCGTTCTGCCCAAACCGGGATCGGTTTGGGCAGAACGCTCGTGAGAATCGGCCGGCGTTGGGCAGCCCCGGGGACCGGCCTGGTCCCCGGGGCCGAGGGCCCTTTCTCGCTCGGGGCCCGGCGCGGCCCCCCGGAAAACGCGCCGAGAGGACGCGGACCCGCCGGCGGCCCCGGCGCCGGGGAGCACTCCCGGAGCAGAGTGGAGGGAGGGCCTGGGGCCGGGCGTCGTGCTCCGACTTTCGGGGTGGCTGGGGCGCCCCGGGCTGCGGCTGCCCCTTGCGGGGGAACGGAGGTTTCTCTCGCCCCGAGGCGTGGACGCGGCTGCGAAGGGCACCGCCGGCGCCGGGACGGTCGGGGGCCTCGGGGCGCGGGACTCAGGGTTGCCCAGGGGGAGGCCCCGGGGCACAGGACCCCGGACTCGGAAGGCTGAGGAGGCAGGCGAGGATTGGAGCCCGGGCCTCGGGGCCCGCCCGGCCCCACCGGCCCGCGCCAGGAAGGGGAGCCCCGGGCGCTGAGGAGCGGGAGACGTCGGCGTCGCGCGCGGCGGACTCGCGGGGGGCTTTGCGGCGGTGTGCGGGCGTGACCCCGCGGGGTCCCGGGCCAGGCGCGGGGGGTGGCCCCGCAGACGGGCTGCGCCCGAAGCGAGTTCGCCGGGCGTTTTCCGGCCGATTCTCACGAGCGTTCTGCCCAAACCGGGATCGGTTTCGGCAGAACGCTCGCGAGAATCGGACGGCGTTGGGCAGCCCCGGGGACCGGCCTGGTCCCCGGGGCCGAGGGCCCTTTCTCGCTCTGGGCCCGGCGCGGCCTCCCGGAAAACGCGCCGAGAGGTCACGGACGCGCCGGCGGCCCCGGCGCCGGGGAGCACTCACGGAGCAGAGTTGAGGGAGGGCCTGGGGCCGGGCGTCGTGCACCGACTTTGGGGCGGCTGGGGCGCCCCGGGCTGCGGCTTCCCCCTGCGGGGGAACGGAGGTTTCTCTCGCCCCGAGGCGTGGACGCGGCTGCGACGGGCACCGCCGGCGCCGGGGCGGTCGGGGGCCTCGGCGCGCGGGACTCAGGGTTGCCCAGGGGGAGGCCCCGGGGCACAGGACCCCGGACTCGGAAGGCTGAGGAGGCAGGCGAGGGTTGGAGCCTGGGCCTCGGGTCCCGCCCGGCCCCACCGGCCCGCGCCAGGGAGGGGAGTCCCTGGCGCTGTGGAGCGGGAGGCTTTGGCGTCGCCCGCGTCCGACTCGCGGGATGCTTTCCTGGCGGGGTGAGGATGCGTCCAGGTTGGATCCCGAGCCACGCGTGGGGGCCTTCCACCCAGAAAATGTCCCATCCACCCAGAAAATGTCCCAGATGACACGGACCACCGGTACATTTCTGTTTTTTGTCTATGGGGTGTGCAAATGCTGGTGGTGACCCAGTATCATATAGTTTTCTCCTGCTCTCTGTTTTCTGCTCATCTTCAAATGACAGTTTCAATCTAGGAAGCTGGCAATGTGCCTGTTCGAGTCTCAGGCATCCCCACTCGGACGGGCTTAGGAGCCAGTCCTCTGGGCGCAGAAACCTGTACACCTGACCTATCATTAGGCTTAGGGCCCAGGGGCATGGCAGGCCCTATCTGACAGCACTGCGGTGTCGTCCCCTCAGGGCTGAGGTGAGGGTATGTGCCTGGCTGGTTGGCAGATCCGGCTTCATGGCTGGGTGGGCCACTAATATTGGGGGTGTCTTTAGTGGGGCTTTGAGGTGGGATCCCCCATGGGCTGAGTCAAGGACGGTGGTCAAGCGGTATGTCCGTCTCTGGGTTTTGTTGCCATGTGGGCCATCAGAGGTGAGGGTGTCCTCTGGAATGCATGTGGGTTTCTCCTGGTCTGAGGGTTCTGGGTCGCTCCGAACGGCATGGTTTTTTCCTGGATGGTAGGAGGAGTCCTTGGTTGAGGCTCAGGGGGTCCCACTCTGGAGGGATTGTTGGCCATGTCTCTGGGCACGGAAGCCTGAAAACACAACCCAGAGTTTGGGTTAGGGCTTAGGGGGATCCAGGCCCTACCTCCTGGTGCTGAGGCTGGATCCCCAGTTGCTGAATCGAACCTGGGGGTCAGGAAGCACATCAGGGTGTGAGTTTGTGACTGTGGGGACCGTCCAATTTGGGGGTGTCCCCAGGGATGCATGTGGGTTTTTTCCATTCTGAGGGCTCTGCGCAGCTTCAAAAGGTACAGTTTCCTCCTGGGTGGCAGGTGGGTTCCTGGGGTGTGGCCCAGAGGTCCCCAATCTGGAGGGACTGTGCCAGTGTGGCTTCAGACCTGTGGAGGGTTAGGGAGCTGCCTTAGGAGTCTGTGGAAAGCCCCGCAGTGCCAGTTCACGCCACTGGAGGGAGCGGTGAGCCGTGGCGCCAGAGACCCCGGAAGACGTGGCGATGCTGCTCGTCACCACTGGAGGCAGTGGCGAGCTGCCCTGGGAAACACCCTGGAAGAGGAGTCCGTGCAGCCTGCTGGCTCTGGGGGCCATGGGGAGGTGTTGGGTGAGAGACCCTGGATCGTGAGGCACTGCAGCTTGTTTCTACAGGACGGAGTGCTGAGCTGTATAGTCTCTGATTCCCCAGGTTCAAGAGTGGTCCTAAGAGACCCTGGAGCCGAGCCCCCACACAGCACTGTGCCCTGTTTCCCCAGGTTTGCTGGCCATCTGCTGTCAGGGTCGTTCCGGAGGGTCCGCCCAGTTGGGCTCTGGAGCCGGGGGGAACCAAACCCGACTCACGGTGCACTTGGAACCGAGGAGTCGAGTGTTTGGAAGAGCATGTTTCTTTCTCCACAAAGGACAAGGGCATTGGTCGGCTTTCGAAGGAAGTCAATGAGCACTTAAGAAACAAGCATGTGTCTCTCCTTCTCCCAGGAATCGGAGCAGGTGTGCAGGCGTTAGGTGGGAGGCGCCTGCTTCTCCGCACCTGAAGACCCTTCTTCACTCTGGCTCCACGAGACCTGAACTTTGGAAATCAGCGTCTGAGTCCGTCAGGCAGCTTGTCCCAGGAAGTCAGTATTCAGAGAAAAGTGCAGGCCCATGGGGCACATCCATGCCAGGATGGGAGGTAAAACTTCTCTTTCACCCCAAACCCCCTGGGCTTACGTCTTGTCTCCAGCGGAGCTCACAATTGGCACACGGAACCAGCTCGAAGATATCTAGTGTGGGTGCCAGAGTTCCTGAGATTCTCTGCAGGGAGCACCTGGCAGGGATCTCATTTTCTCTGCTTCTTTCGGGCTTACAAAGGTATTTGGAACATCTTTTTCCTAGGCAATCCCTTGGATTCCAAAGGGAAGATGAGATTGACTCGGTGTGCATTTTGAACACAGAAATTATTCCTTCATCCAACAGTGTTTATCCCACTGGCCCTAGGCTGTGTTGGAATGGCCGGCATCGAGAGGCAGGTGGCTGTTTGTGGTCAGATAGAGACTGGGATGATAGCTTCTCCTTTGTCCAAGGGGATGGATCCTCATGGATTCGTCTTTGCATCCAAAGATTTCCAATGAGGGCAGAGGGAAAATTGAAAAGGATTCCAAGGAGTCTTGGGGCAATATCAAAGGGATGCTTGTCTTCCTAGGTTCACTCATACGGCTATATATGGTTGGACATGCTCTATTTTGTCTGCGGTTTCATGAGTGGTGAAGTCAGAAGGAGAGTCCTTGGGCGGACCCGGCGCCGGAGAGCACTCCCGAAGCAGAGTTGAGGGAGGGCCTGGGGCCGGGCGTCGTGCTCCGACTTTGGGGGCGGCTGGGGCGCCCCGGGCTGCGGCTTCCCCCTGAGGGGAAACGGAGGTTTCTCTCGCCCTGATGCGTGAAGGCTGCTGCGAAGGGCACCGCCGGCGCCGTGGCGGTCGGGGGCCTCGGGGCGCGGGACTCAGGGTTGCCCAGGGGGAGGCCCCGGGGCACAGGACCCCGGACTCGGAAGGCTGATGAGGCAGGCGAGGGTTGGAGCCCGGGCCTCGGGGCCCGCCCGGCCCCACCGGCCCGCGCCAGGGAGGGGAGCACCGGGCGCTAAGGTGCGGGAGGCGTCGGCGTCGCGCGCGGCGGACTCGCGGGGGGCTTTGCGGCGGGGTGCGGGCGCGACCCCGCGGGGTCCCGGGCCAGGCGCGGGGGGCGGCCCCGCAGACGGGCTGCGCCCGAAGCGAGTTCGCCGGGCGTTTTCCGGCCGATTCTCACGAGCGTTCTGCCCAAACCGGGATCGGTTTGGGCAGAACGCTCGTGAGAATCGGCCGGCGTTGGGCAGCCCCGTGGACCGGCCTGTTCCCCGGGTCCAAGGGCCCTTTCTCGCTCGGGGCCCGGCGCGGCCCCCCGGAAAACGTGCCGAGAGGACGCGGACCCGCCGGCGGCCCCGGCGCCGGGGAGCACTCCCGGAGCAGAGTTGAGGGAGGGCCTGGGGCCGGGCGTCGTGCTCCGAATTTGGGGGCGGCTGGGGCGCCCCGGGCTGCGGCTTCCCCCTGCGGGGGAACGGAGGTTTCTCTCGCCCCTAGGCGTGGACGCGGCTGCGAAGGGCACCGCCGGCGCCGGGGCGGTCGGGGGCCTCGTGTCGCGGGACTCAGGGTTGCCCAGGGCGAGGCCCCGGGGCACAGGACCCCGGACTCGGAAGGCTGAGGAGGCAGGCGAGGGTTGGAGCCCGGGCCTCGGGGCCCGCCCGGCCCCACCGGCCCGCGCCAGGGAGGGGAGCCCCGGGCGCTGAGGAGCGGGAGGCGTCGGCGTCGTGCGTGGCAGACTCGCGGGGGGCTTTCCGGCGGGGTGCGGGAGCGAACCTGCGGGTTCCCGGGCCAGGCGCGGGGGGCGGCCCCGCAGACGGGCTGCGCCCGAAGCGGGTTCGCCGGGCGTTTTCCGGCCGATTCTCACGAGCGTTCTGCCCACACCGTGATCGGTTTGGGCAGAACGCTCGTGAGAATCGGCCGGCGTTGGACAGCCCCGGGGACCGGCCTGTTCCCTGGGGCCGAGGGCCCTTTTCGCTCGGGGCCCGGCGAGGCCCCCCGGAAAACGCGCCGAGAGGACGCGGACCCGCCCGCGGCCCCGGCGCCGGGGAACACTCCCGGAGCAGAGTTGAGGGAGGGCCTGGGGCCGGGCGTCGTGCTCCGACTTTGGGGGCGGCTGAGGCGCCCCGGGCTGCGGCTTCCCCCTGCGGGGGAACGGAGGTTTCTCTCGCCCCGAGGCGTGAAGGCGGCTGCGAAGGGCACCGTCGGCGCCGGGGCGGTCGGGGGCCTCGGGGCGCGGAACTCAGGGTTGCCCTGGGGGAGGCCGCGGGGCACAGGACCCCGGACTCGGAAGGCTGAGGAGGCAGGCGAGGGTTGGAGCCCGGGCCTCGGGGCCCGCCCGGCCCCACCGGCCCACGCCAGGGAGGGGAGCCCCGGGCGCTGAGGAGCGGGAGGCGTCGGCGTCGCGCGCGGCGGACTCGCGGGGGGCTCTGCTGCGGGGTGCGGGCGGGACGCCGCGGGGTCCCGGGCCAGGCGCGGGTGGCGGCCCCGCAGACGGGCTGCGCCCGAAGCGAGTTCGCCGGGCGTTTTCCGGCCGACTCTCACGAGCGTTCTGCCCAAACCGGGATCGGTTTGGGCAGAACGCTCGTGAGAATGGCC
>NC_137902.1:0-7500 GCF_963455335.1 Martes martes
CCCTAACCCTAACCCTAACCCTAACCCTAACCCTAACCCTAACCCTAACCCTAACCCTAACCCTAACCCTAACCCTAACCCTAACCCTAACCCTAACCCTAACCCTAACCCTAACCCTAACCCTAACCCTAACCCTAACCCTAACCCTAACCCTAACCCTAACCCTAACCCTAACCCTAACCCTAACCCTAACCCTAACCCTAACCCTAACCCTAACCCTAACCCTAACCCTAACCCTAACCCTAACCCTAACCCTAACCCTAACCCTAACCCTAACCCTAACCCTAACCCTAACCCTAACCCTAACCCTAACCCTAACCCTAACCCTAACCCTAACCCTAACCCTAACCCTAACCCTAACCCTAACCCTAACCCTAACCCTAACCCTAACCCTAACCCTAACCCTAACCCTAACCCTAACCCTAACCCTAACCCTAACCCTAACCCTAACCCTAACCCTAACCCTAACCCTAACCCTAACCCTAACCCTAACCCTAACCCTAACCCTAACCCTAACCCTAACCCTAACCCTAACCCTAACCCTAACCCTAACCCTAACCCTAACCCTAACCCTAACCCTAACCCTAACCCTAACCCAACCCTAACCCTAACCCTAACCCTAACCCTAACCCTAACCCTAACCCTAACCCTAACCCTAACCCTAACCCTAACCCTAACCCTAACCCTAACCCTAACCCTAACCCTAACCCTAACCCTAACCCTAACCCTAACCCTAACCCTAACCCTAACCCTAACCCTAACCCTAACCCTAACCCTAACCCTAACCCTAACCCTAACCCTAACCCTAACCCTAACCCTAACCCTAACCCTAACCCTAACCCTAACCCTAACCCTAACCCTAACCCTAACCCTAACCCTAACCCTAACCCTAACCCTAACCCTAACCCTAACCCTAACCCTAACCCTAACCCTAACCCTAACCCTAACCCTAACCCTAACCCTAACCCTAACCCTAACCCTAACCCTAACCCTAACCCTAACCCTAACCCTAACCCTAACCCTAACCCTAACCCTAACCCTAACCCTAACCCTAACCCTAACCCTAACCCTAACCCTAACCCTAACCCTAACCCTAACCCTAACCCTAACCCTAACCCTAACCCTAACCCTAACCCTAACCCTAACCCTAACCCTAACCCTAACCCTAACCCTAACCCTAACCCTAACCCTAACCCTAACCCTAACCCTAACCCTAACCCTAACCCTAACCCTAACCCTAACCCTAACCCTAACCCTAACCCTAACCCTAACCCTAACCCTAACCCTAACCCTAACCCTAACCCTAACCCTAACCCTAACCCTAACCCTAACCCTAACCCTAACCCTAACCCTAACCCTAACCCTAACCCTAACCCTAACCCTAACCCTAACCCTAACCCTAACCCTAACCCTAACCCTAACCCTAACCCTAACCCTAACCCTAACCCTAACCCTAACCCTAACCCTAACCCTAACCCTAACCCTAACCCTAACCCTAACCCTAACCCTAACCCTAACCCTAACCCTAACCCTAACCCTAACCCTAACCCTAACCCTAACCCTAACCCTAACCCTAACCCTAACCCTAACCCTAACCCTAACCCTAACCCTAACCCTAACCCTAACCCTAACCCTAACCCTAACCCTAACCCTAACCCTAACCCTAACCCTAACCCTAACCCTAACCCTAACCCTAACCCTAACCCTAACCCTAACCCTAACCCTAACCCTAACCCTAACCCTAACCCTAACCCTAACCCTAACCCTAACCCTAACCCTAACCCTAACCCTAACCCTAACCCTAACCCTAACCCTAACCCTAACCCTAACCCTAACCCTAACCCTAACCCTAACCCTAACCCTAACCCTAACCCTAACCCTAACCCTAACCCTAACCCTAACCCTAACCCTAACCCTAACCCTAACCCTAACCCTAACCCTAACCCTAACCCTAACCCTAACCCTAACCCTAACCCTAACCCTAACCCTAACCCTAACCCTAACCCTAACCCTAACCCTAACCCTAACCCTAACCCTAACCCTAACCCTAACCCTAACCCTAACCCTAACCCTAACCCTAACCCTAACCCTAACCCTAACCCTAACCCTAACCCTAACCCTAACCCTAACCCTAACCCTAACCCTAACCCTAACCCTAACCCTAACCCTAACCCTAACCCTAACCCTAACCCTAACCCTAACCCTAACCCTAACCCTAACCCTAACCCTAACCCTAACCCTAACCCTAACCCTAACCCTAACCCTAACCCTAACCCTAACCCTAACCCTAACCCTAACCCTAACCCTAACCCTAACCCTAACCCTAACCCTAACCCTAACCCTAACCCTAACCCTAACCCTAACCCTAACCCTAACCCTAACCCTAACCCTAACCCTAACCCTAACCCTAACCCTAACCCTAACCCTAACCCTAACCCTAACCCTAACCCTAACCCTAACCCTAACCCTAACCCTAACCCTAACCCTAACCCTAACCCTAACCCTAACCCTAACCCTAACCCTAACCCTAACCCTAACCCTAACCCTAACCCTAACCCTAACCCTAACCCTAACCCTAACCCTAACCCTAACCCTAACCCTAACCCTAACCCTAACCCTAACCCTAACCCTAACCCTAACCCTAACCCTAACCCTAACCCTAACCCTAACCCTAACCCTAACCCTAACCCTAACCCTAACCCTAACCCTAACCCTAACCCTAACCCTAACCCTAACCCTAACCCTAACCCTAACCCTAACCCTAACCCTAACCCTAACCCTAACCCTAACCCTAACCCTAACCCTAACCCTAACCCTAACCCTAACCCTAACCCTAACCCTAACCCTAACCCTAACCCTAACCCTAACCCTAACCCTAACCCTAACCCTAACCCTAACCCTAACCCTAACCCTAACCCTAACCCTAACCCTAACCCTAACCCTAACCCTAACCCTAACCCTAACCCTAACCCTAACCCTAACCCTAACCCTAACCCTAACCCTAACCCTAACCCTAACCCTAACCCTAACCCTAACCCTAACCCTAACCCTAACCCTAACCCTAACCCTAACCCTAACCCTAACCCTAACCCTAACCCTAACCCTAACCCTAACCCTAACCCTAACCCTAACCCTAACCCTAACCCTAACCCTAACCCTAACCCTAACCCTAACCCTAACCCTAACCCTAACCCTAACCCTAACCCTAACCCTAACCCTAACCCTAACCCTAACCCTAACCCTAACCCTAACCCTAACCCTAACCCTAACCCTAACCCTAACCCTAACCCTAACCCTAACCCTAACCCTAACCCTAACCCTAACCCTAACCCTAACCCTAACCCTAACCCTAACCCTAACCCTAACCCTAACCCTAACCCTAACCCTAACCCTAACCCTAACCCTAACCCTAACCCTAACCCTAACCCTAACCCTAACCCTAACCCTAACCCTAACCCTAACCCTAACCCTAACCCTAACCCTAACCCTAACCCTAACCCTAACCCTAACCCTAACCCTAACCCTAACCCTAACCCTAACCCTAACCCTAACCCTAACCCTAACCCTAACCCTAACCCTAACCCTAACCCTAACCCTAACCCTAACCCTAACCCTAACCCTAACCCTAACCCTAACCCTAACCCTAACCCTAACCCTAACCCTAACCCTAACCCTAACCCTAACCCTAACCCTAACCCTAACCCTAACCCTAACCCTAACCCTAACCCTAACCCTAACCCTAACCCTAACCCTAACCCTAACCCTAACCCTAACCCTAACCCTAACCCTAACCCTAACCCTAACCCTAACCCTAACCCTAACCCTAACCCTAACCCTAACCCTAACCCTAACCCTAACCCTAACCCTAACCCTAACCCTAACCCTAACCCTAACCCTAACCCTAACCCTAACCCTAACCCTAACCCTAACCCTAACCCTAACCCTAACCCTAACCCTAACCCTAACCCTAACCCTAACCCTAACCCTAACCCTAACCCTAACCCTAACCCTAACCCTAACCCTAACCCTAACCCTAACCCTAACCCTAACCCTAACCCTAACCCTAACCCTAACCCTAACCCTAACCCTAACCCTAACCCTAACCCTAACCCTAACCCTAACCCTAACCCTAACCCTAACCCTAACCCTAACCCTAACCCTAACCCTAACCCTAACCCTAACCCTAACCCTAACCCTAACCCTAACCCTAACCCTAACCCTAACCCTAACCCTAACCCTAACCCTAACCCTAACCCTAACCCTAACCCTAACCCTAACCCTAACCCTAACCCTAACCCTAACCCTAACCCTAACCCTAACCCTAACCCTAACCCTAACCCTAACCCTAACCCTAACCCTAACCCTAACCCTAACCCTAACCCTAACCCTAACCCTAACCCTAACCCTAACCCTAACCCTAACCCTAACCCTAACCCTAACCCTAACCCTAACCCTAACCCTAACCCTAACCCTAACCCTAACCCTAACCCTAACCCTAACCCTAACCCTAACCCTAACCCTAACCCTAACCCTAACCCTAACCCTAACCCTAACCCTAACCCTAACCCTAACCCTAACCCTAACCCTAACCCTAACCCTAACCCTAACCCTAACCCTAACCCTAACCCTAACCCTAACCCTAACCCTAACCCTAACCCTAACCCTAACCCTAACCCTAACCCTAACCCTAACCCTAACCCTAACCCTAACCCTAACCCTAACCCTAACCCTAACCCTAACCCTAACCCTAACCCTAACCCTAACCCTAACCCTAACCCTAACCCTAACCCTAACCCTAACCCTAACCCTAACCCTAACCCTAACCCTAACCCTAACCCTAACCCTAACCCTAACCCTAACCCTAACCCTAACCCTAACCCTAACCCTAACCCTAACCCTAACCCTAACCCTAACCCTAACCCTAACCCTAACCCTAACCCTAACCCTAACCCTAACCCTAACCCTAACCCTAACCCTAACCCTAACCCTAACCCTAACCCTAACCCTAACCCTAACCCTAACCCTAACCCTAACCCTAACCCTAACCCTAACCCTAACCCTAACCCTAACCCTAACCCTAACCCTAACCCTAACCCTAACCCTAACCCTAACCCTAACCCTAACCCTAACCCTAACCCTAACCCTAACCCTAACCCTAACCCTAACCCTAACCCTAACCCTAACCCTAACCCTAACCCTAACCCTAACCCTAACCCTAACCCTAACCCTAACCCTAACCCTAACCCTAACCCTAACCCTAACCCTAACCCTAACCCTAACCCTAACCCTAACCCTAACCCTAACCCTAACCCTAACCCTAACCCTAACCCTAACCCTAACCCTAACCCTAACCCTAACCCTAACCCTAACCCTAACCCTAACCCTAACCCTAACCCTAACCCTAACCCTAACCCTAACCCTAACCCTAACCCTAACCCTAACCCTAACCCTAACCCTAACCCTAACCCTAACCCTAACCCTAACCCTAACCCTAACCCTAACCCTAACCCTAACCCTAACCCTAACCCTAACCCTAACCCTAACCCTAACCCTAACCCTAACCCTAACCCTAACCCTAACCCTAACCCTAACCCTAACCCTAACCCTAACCCTAACCCTAACCCTAACCCTAACCCTAACCCTAACCCTAACCCTAACCCTAACCCTAACCCTAACCCTAACCCTAACCCTAACCCTAACCCTAACCCTAACCCTAACCCTAACCCTAACCCTAACCCTAACCCTAACCCTAACCCTAACCCTAACCCTAACCCTAACCCTAACCCTAACCCTAACCCTAACCCTAACCCTAACCCTAACCCTAACCCTAACCCTAACCCTAACCCTAACCCTAACCCTAACCCTAACCCTAACCCTAACCCTAACCCTAACCCTAACCCTAACCCTAACCCTAACCCTAACCCTAACCCTAACCCTAACCCTAACCCTAACCCTAACCCTAACCCTAACCCTAACCCTAACCCTAACCCTAACCCTAACCCTAACCCTAACCCTAACCCTAACCCTAACCCTAACCCTAACCCTAACCCTAACCCTAACCCTAACCCTAACCCTAACCCTAACCCTAACCCTAACCCTAACCCTAACCCTAACCCTAACCCTAACCCTAACCCTAACCCTAACCCTAACCCTAACCCTAACCCTAACCCTAACCCTAACCCTAACCCTAACCCTAACCCTAACCCTAACCCTAACCCTAACCCTAACCCTAACCCTAACCCTAACCCTAACCCTAACCCTAACCCTAACCCTAACCCTAACCCTAACCCTAACCCTAACCCTAACCCTAACCCTAACCCTAACCCTAACCCTAACCCTAACCCTAACCCTAACCCTAACCCTAACCCTAACCCTAACCCTAACCCTAACCCTAACCCTAACCCTAACCCTAACCCTAACCCTAACCCTAACCCTAACCCTAACCCTAACCCTAACCCTAACCCTAACCCTAACCCTAACCCTAACCCTAACCCTAACCCTAACCCTAACCCTAACCCTAACCCTAACCCTAACCCTAACCCTAACCCTAACCCTAACCCTAACCCTAACCCTAACCCTAACCCTAACCCTAACCCTAACCCTAACCCTAACCCTAACCCTAACCCTAACCCTAACCCTAACCCTAACCCTAACCCTAACCCTAACCCTAACCCTAACCCTAACCCTAACCCTAACCCTAACCCTAACCCTAACCCTAACCCTAACCCTAACCCTAACCCTAACCCTAACCCTAACCCTAACCCTAACCCTAACCCTAACCCTAACCCTAACCCTAACCCTAACCCTAACCCTAACCCTAACCCTAACCCTAACCCTAACCCTAACCCTAACCCTAACCCTAACCCTAACCCTAACCCTAACCCTAACCCTAACCCTAACCCTAACCCTAACCCTAACCCTAACCCTAACCCTAACCCTAACCCTAACCCTAACCCTAACCCTAACCCTAACCCTAACCCTAACCCTAACCCTAACCCTAACCCTAACCCTAACCCTAACCCTAACCCTAACCCTAACCCTAACCCTAACCCTAACCCTAACCCTAACCCTAACCCTAACCCTAACCCTAACCCTAACCCTAACCCTAACCCTAACCCTAACCCTAACCCTAACCCTAACCCTAACCCTAACCCTAACCCTAACCCTAACCCTAACCCTAACCCTAACCCTAACCCTAACCCTAACCCTAACCCTAACCCTAACCCTAACCCTAACCCTAACCCTAACCCTAACCCTAACCCTAACCCTAACCCTAACCCTAACCCTAACCCTAACCCTAACCCTAACCCTAACCCTAACCCTAACCCTAACCCTAACCCTAACCCTAACCCTAACCCTAACCCTAACCCTAACCCTAACCCTAACCCTAACCCTAACCCTAACCCTAACCCTAACCCTAACCCTAACCCTAACCCTAACCCTAACCCTAACCCTAACCCTAACCCTAACCCTAACCCTAACCCTAACCCTAACCCTAAC